>NC_082711.1:113749450-114103616 GCF_030144855.1 Hypanus sabinus | reverse complement strand
GTTCCTGAACCTGGTGTTTTTGGTCTGATGTTGAGGGGTAATGACTGTTCCTGAACCGGGTGATGTGGGTCTGATGTTGAGGGGTAATGACTGTTCCTGAAACTGGTGGTATGGATCTGATAGTTGAGGGGTAATGACTGTTCCTGAACCGGGTGATGTGGGTCTGATGGTTGAGGGGTGATGACTGTTCCTGAACCTGGTGATGTGGCTCTTATGTTGAGGGGTGATGACTGTTCCTGAACCTGGTGATGTGGCTCTTATGTTGAGGGGTAATGACTGTTCCTGAACCGCGTGATGTGAGTCTGATGGTTGAGGGGTAATGACTGTTCCTGAACCAGGTGATGTGGGTCTGATGGTTGAGGGGTAATGACTGTTCCTGAACCGGGTGATGTGGGTCTGATGTTGAGGGGTAATGACTGTTCCTGAACCGGGTGATGTGGGTCTGATGTTGAGGGGTAATGACTGTTCCTGAACCTGGTGGTTTGTGTCTGATGTTGAGGGGTAATGACTGTTCCTGAACCGGGTGATGTGGGTCTGATGGTTGAGGGGTAATGACTGTTTCTGAACCGGGTAATGTGGGTCTGATGTTGAGGGGCAATGACTGTTCCTGAACCGGGTGATGTGGGTCTGATGTTGAGGGGTAATGACTGTTCCTGAAACTGGTGGTATGGATCTGATAGTTGAGGGGTAATGACTGTTCCTGAACCTGGTGATGTGGGTCTGATGTTGAGGGGTAATGACTGTTCCTGAACCGGGTGATGTGGGTCTGATGTTGAGGGGTAATGACTGTTCCTGAAACTGGTGGTATGGATCTGATAGTTGAGGGGTAATGACTGTTCCTGAACCTGGTGATGTGGGTCTGATGTTGAGGGGCAATGACTGTTCCTGAACCGGGTGATGTGGGTCTGATGTTGAGGGGTAATGACTGTTCCTGAAACTGGTGGTATGGATCTGATAGTTGAGGGGTAATGACTGTTCCTGAACCGGGTGATGTGGGTCTGATGTCGAGGGGTAATGACTGTTCCTGAACCGGGTGATGTGGGTCTGATGTCGAGGGGCAATGACTGTTCCTGAACCGGGTGATGTGGGTCTGATGTTGAGGGGTAATGACTGTTCCTGAAACTGGTGGTATGGATCTGATAGTTGAGGGGTAATGACTGTTCCTGAACCGGGTGATGTGGGTCTGATGTCGAGGGGTAATGACTGTTCCTGAACCGGGTGATGTGGGTCTGATGTCGAGGGGTAATGACTGTTCCTGAACCGGGTGGTGTGGGTCTGATGTCGAGGGGTAATGACTGTTCCTGAACCGGGTGATGTGGGTCTGATGTTGAGGGGTAATGACAGTTCCTGAACCTGGTGGTGTTGGTCTGATCGTTGAGGGGTAATGACTTTCCCTGAACCTGGTGGTGTGAGTCTGATGTTGAGGGGTAATGACTGTTCCTGAACCTGGTGGTGTGGCTCTGATGTTGAGGGGTGATGACTGTTCCTGAACCTGGTGATGTGGCTCTTATGTTGAGGGGTAATGACTGTTCCTGAACCTGGTGGTGTGGCTCTTATGTTGAGGGGTAATGACTGTTCCTGAACCTGGTGGTGTGGGTCTGATGTTGAGGGGTAATGACTGTTCCTGAACCTGGTGGTTTGTGTCTGATGTTGAGGGGTAATGACTGTTCCTGAACCTGGTGATGTGGCTCTTATGTTGAGGGGTAATGACTGTTCCTGAACCGCGTGATGTGAGTCTGATGGTTGAGGGGTAATGACTGTTCCTGAACCGGGTGATGTGGGTCTGATGGTTGAGGGGTAATGACTGTTCCTGAACCGGGTGATGTGGGTCTGATGTTGAGGGGTAATGACTGTTCCTGAACCGGGTGATGTGGGTCTGATGGTTGAGGGGTAATGACTGTTTCTGAACTGGGTGATGTGGGTCTGATGGTTGAGGGGTAATGACTGTTCCTGAACCGGGTGATGTGGGTCTGATGTTGAGGGGTAATGACTGTTCCTGAACCGGGTGATGTGGGTCTGATGGTTGAGGGGTAATGACTGTTCCTGAACCGGGTGATGTGGGTCTGATGGTTGAGGGGTAATGACTGTTTCTGAACTGGGTAATGTGGGTCTGATGTTGAGGCGCAATGACTGTTCCTGAACCAGGTGATGTGGGTCTGATGTTGAGGGGTAATGACTGTTCCTGAAACTGGTGGTATGGATCTGATAGTTGAGGGGTAATGACTGTTCCTGAACCTGGTGATGTGGGTCTGATGTTGAGGGGTAATGACTGTTCCTGAACCTGGTGGTGTGAGTCTGATGTTGAGGGGTAATGACTGTTCCTGAACCTGGTGATGTGGGTCTGATGTTGAGGGGTAATGACTGTTCCTGAAACTGGTGGTATGGATCTGATAGTTGAGGGGTAATGACTGTTCCTGAACCTGGTGATGTGGGTCTGATGGTTGAGGGGTAATGACTGTTCCTGAACCTGGTGGTGTGGGTCTGATGTTGAGGGGTAATGACTGTTCCTGAACCTGGTGTTTTTGGTCTGATGTTGAGGGGTAATGACTGTTCCTGAACCGGGTGATGTGGGTCTGACGGTGAGGGGTAATGACTGTTCCTGAACCGGGTGTTGTGGGTCTGATGTTGAGGGGTAATGACTGTTCCTGAACTGGGTGATATGGGTGTGATGGTGAGGGGTAATGACTGTTCCTGAACCTGGTGGTGTTGGTCTGATCGTTGAGGGGCAATGACTGTTCCTGAACCTGGTGGTGTGGGTCTGATGGTGAGGGTTAATGACTGTTCCTGAACCTGGTGGTGTGGGTCTGATGTTGAGGGGTAATGACTGTTCCTGAACCGGGTGATGTGGGTCTGATGTTGAGGGGTGATGACTGTTCCTGAACCTGGTGGTTTTGGTCTGATGTTGAGGGGTAATGACTGTTCCTGAACCTGGTGGTGTGGGTCTGATGTTGAGGGGTAATGACTGTTCCTGAACCGGGTGATGTGGGTCTGATGTTGAGGGGTGATGACTGTTCCTGAACCTGGTGGTTTTGGTCTGATGGTTGAGGGGTAATGACTGTTCCTGAACCTGGTGGTTTTGGTCTGATGTTGAGGGGTAATGACTGTTCCTGAACCTGGTGGTTTGTGTCTGTTGTTGAGGGGTAATGACTGTTCCTGAACCTGGTGGTTTGTGTCTGTTGTTGAGGGGTAATGACTGTTCCTGAACCGGGTGATGTGGGTCTGATGTTGAGGGGTGATGACTGTTCCTGAACCTGGTGGTTTTGGTCTGATGTTGAGGGGTAATGACTGTTCCTGAACCTGGTGGTTTGTGTCTGATGTTGAGGGGTAATGACTGTTCCTGAACCTGGTGGTTTGTGTCTGTTGTTGAGGGGTAATGACTGTTCCTGTACCGGGTGATGTGGGTCTGATGTTGAGGGGTAATGACTGTTCCTGAACCTGGTGGTATGGATCTGATGGTTGAGGGGTAATGACTGTTCCTGAACCTGGTGGTTTTGGTCTGATGTTGAGGGGTAATGACTGTTCCTGAACCGGGTGATGTGGGTCTGATGTTGAGGGGTAATGACTGTTCCTGAACCGGGTGGTTTTGGTCTGATGTTGAGGGGTAATGACTGTTCCTGAACCGGGTGATGTGGGTCTGATGTTGAGGGGTAATGACTGTTCCTGAACCTGGTGGTTTGTGTCTGATGTTGAGGGGTAATGACTGTTCCTGAACCTGGTGGTGTTGGTCTGATCGTTGAGGGGTACTGACTGTTCCTGAACCGGGTGTTGTGGGTCTGATGTTGAGGGGTAATGACTGTTCCTGAACCTGGTGATGTGGGTCTGATGTTGAGGGGTGATGACTGTTCCTGAACCTGGTGTTGTGGGTCTGATGTTGAGGGGTAATGACTGTTCCTGAACTGGGTGATGTGGGTCTGGTGGTTGAGGGGTAATGACTGTTCCTGAACCTGGTGTTTTTGGTCTGATGTTGAGGGGTAATGACTGTTCCTGAACCGGGTGATGTGGGTCTGATGTTGAGGGGTAATGACTGCTCCTAAACCGGGTGATGTGGGTCTGATGTCGAGGGGTAATGACTGTTCCTGAACCTAGTGGTTTGTGTCTGATGTTGAGGGGTAATGACTGTTCCTGAACCTGGTGGTTTGTGTCTGATGTTGAGGGGTAATGACTGTTCCTGAACCTAGTGGTTTGTGTCTGATGTTGAGGGGTGATGACTGTTCCTGAACCTGGTGGTTTGTGTCTGATGTTGAGGGGTGATGACTGTTCCTGAACCGGGTGATGTGGCTCTTATGTTGAGGGGTAATGACTGTTCCTGAACTGGGTGATATGGGTGTGATGGTGAGGGGTAATGACTGTTCCTGAACCTGGTGGTGTTGGTCTGATGTTGAGGGGTGATGACTGTTCCTGAACCGGGTGATGTGGCTCTTATGTTGAGGGGTAATGACTGTTCCTGAACTGGGTGATATGGGTGTGATGGTGAGGGGTAATGACTGTTCCTGAACCTGGTGGTGTTGGTCTGATCGTTGAGGGGCAATGACTGTTCCTGAACCTGGTGGTGTGGGTCTGATGTTGAGGGGTGATGACTGTTCCTGAACCTGGTGGTGTGGGTCTGATGTTGAGGCGTGATGACTGTTGCTGAACCGGGTGATGTGGGTCTGATGTTGAGGGGTAATGACTGTTCCTGAACCTGGTGGTTTGTGTCTGATGTTGAGGGGTAATGACTGTTCCTGAACCTGGTGGTTTGTGTCTGATGTTGAGGGGTGATGACTGTTCCTGAACCTGGTGGTGTTGGTCTGATCGTTGAGGGGTAATGACTGTTCCTGAACCTGGTGGTGTGGGTCTGATGTTGAGGCGTGATGACTGTTGCTGATCCGGGTGATGTGGGTCTGAGGTTGAGGGGTAATGACTGTTCCTGAACTGGGTGATGTGGGTCTGGTGGTTGAGGGGTAATGACTGTTCCTGAACCTGGTGTTTTTGGTCTGATGTTGAGGGGTAATGACTGTTCCTGAACCGGGTGATGTGGGTCTGACGGTGAGGGGTAATGACTGTTCCTGAACCGGGTGATGTGGGTCTGATGGTTGAGGGGTAATTACTGTTCCTGAACCGGGTGATGTGGGTCTGATGTCAAGGGGTAATGACTGTTCCTGAACCTGGTGGTTTGTGTCTGATGTTGAGGGGTAATGACTGTTCCTGAACCTGGTGGTGTGGGTCTGATGTTGAGGGGTAATGACTGTTCCTGAACCTGGTGGTTTGTGTCTGATGTTGAGGGGTAATGACTGTTCCTGAACCTGGTGGTGTGGGTCTGATGTTGAGGGGTGATGACTGTTCCTGAACCGGGTGATGTGGCTCTTATGTTGAGGGGTGATGACTGTTCCTGAACCGGGTGATGTGGCTCTTATGTTGAGGGGTAATGACTGTTCCTGAACCGGGTGATGTGGGTCTGATGTTGAGGGGTAATGACTGTTCCTGAACCGGGTGATGTGGGTCTGATGTTGAGGGGTAATGACTGTTCCTGAACCTGGTGGTTTGTGTCTGATGTTGAGGGGTAATGACTGTTCCTGAACCTGGTGGTGTGGGTCTGATGTTGAGGGGTGATGACTGTTGCTGAACCTGGTGGTGTGGGTCTGATGTTGAGGGGTGATGACTGTTCCTGAACCTGGTGATGTGGGTCTGATGGTGACGGGTAATGACTGTTCCTGAACCGGGTAATGTGGGTCTGATGGTGACGGGTAATGACTGTTCCTGAACCGGGTGATGTGGGTCTGATGTTGAGGGGTAATGACTGTTCCTGAAACTGGTGGTATGGATCTGATGGTTGAGGGGTAATGACTGTTCCTGAACCTGGTGGTGTTGGTCTGATCGTTGAGGGGCAATGACTGTTCCTGAACCTGGTGGTGTTGGTCTGATCGTTGAGGGGTAATGACTGTCCTGAACCTGGTGGTGTTGGTCTGATCGTTGAGGGGCAATGACTGTTCCTGAACCTGGTGGTGTGGGTCTGATGTTGAGGGGTAATGACTGTTCCTGAACCTGGTGGTATGGATCTGATGTTGAGGGGTAATGACTGTTCCTGAACCGGGTGGTGTGGGTCTTATGTCGAGGGGTAATGACTGTTCCTGAACCTGGTGGTTTGTGTCTGATGGTTGAGGGGTAATGACTGTTCCTGAACCTGGTGGTGTTGGTCTGATCGTTGAGGGGCAATGACTGTTCCTGAACCTGGTGGTGTGGGTCTGATGTCGAGGGGTAATGACTGTTCCTGAACCTGGTGGTTTGTGTCTGATGGTTGAGGGGTAATGACTGTTCCTGAACCGGGTGATGTGGGTCTGATGTTGAGGGGTAATGACTGTTCCTGAAACTGGTGGTATGGATCTGATGGTTGAGGGGTAAAGACTGTTCCTGAACTGGGTGATGTGGGTCTGGTGTTTGAGGGGTAATGACTGTTCCTGAACCTGGTCGTTTTGGTCTGATGTTGAGGGGTAATGACTGTTCCTGAACCTGGTGATGTGGGTCTGATGTTGAGGGGTAATGACTGTTCCTGAACCTGGTGGTTTGTGTCTGATGTTGAGGGGTAATGACTGTTCCTGAACCTGGTGGTGTTGGTCTGATGTTGAGGGGTAATGACTGTTCCTGAACCGGGTGATGTGGGTCTGATCTTGAGGGGTAATGACTGTTCCTGAACCTGGTGATGTGGGTCTGATGTTGACGGGTAATGACTGTTCCTGAACCTGGTGGTTTGTGTCTGATGTTGAGGGGTAATGACTGTTCCTGAACCGGGTGATGTGGGTCTGATGTTGAGGGGTAATGACTGTTCCTGAACCGGGTGATGTGGGTCTGATGTTGAGGGGTAATGACTGTTCCTGAACTGGGTGATGTGGGTCTGGTGGTTGAGGGGTAATGACTTTTCCTGAAACTGGTGCTATGGGTCTGATCGTTGAGGGGTAATGACTGTTCCTGAACCTGTTGGATTGTGTCTGATGTTGAGGGGTAATGACTGTTCCTGAACCTGGTGGTTTGTGTCTGATGTTGAGGGGTAATGACTGCTCCTGAACCTGGTGGGGTTGTTCTGATCTTTGAGGGGCAATGACTGTTCCTGAACCGGGTGATGTGAGTCTGATGGTGACGGGTAATGACTGTTCCTGAACCGGGTGATGTGGGTCTGATGGTGAGGGGTAATGACTGTTCCTGAACTGGTGGTATGGATCTGATGGTTGAGGGGTAATGACTGTTCCTGAACCTGTTGGTTTGTGTCTGATGTTGAGGGGTAATGACTGTTCCTGAACCTGGTGGTGTTGTTCTGATCGTTGAGGGGCAATGACTGTTCCTGAACCTGGTGGTGTGGGTCTGATGTTGCGGGGTGATGACTGTTGCTGAGCCGGGTGATGTGGGTCTGATGTTGGGTGGTAATGACTGTTCCTGAACTGGGTGATGTGGGTCTGGTGGTTGAGGGGTAATGACTGTTCCTGAACCTGGTGGTGTGGGTCTGATGTTGCGGGGTGATGACTGTTGCTGAGCCGGGTGATGTGGGTCTGATGTTGGGTGGTAATGACTGTTCCTGAACTGGGTGATGTGGGTCTGGTGGTTGAGGGGTAATGACTGTTCCTGAACCTGGTGGTTTGTGTCTGATGTTGAGGGGTAATGACTGTTCCTGAACCTGGTGATGTGGCTCTGATGTTGAGGTGTAATGACAGTTCCTGAACCAGGTGGTGTGGGTCTGATGTTGAGGGGTAATGACTGTTCCTGAACCGGGTGGTTTTGGTCTGATGTTGAGGGGTAATGACTGTTCCTGAACCGGGTAATGTGGGTCTGATGTTGAGGGGTAATGACTGTTCCTGAAACTGGTGGTTTGTGTCTGATGTTGAGGGGTAATGACTGTTCCTGAACCTGGTGGTGTTGGTCTGATCGTTGAGGGGCAATGACTGTTCCTGAACCTGGTTGTGTGGGTCTGATGTTGCGCGGTGATGACTGTTGCTTAACCGGGTGATGTGGGTCTGATGTTGGGTGGTAATGACTGTTCCTGAACTGGGTGATGTGGGTCTGGTGGTTGAGGGGTAATGACTGTTCCTGAACCTGGTGGTGTGGGTCTGATGTTGAGGGGTAATGACTGTTCCTGAACCTGGTGGTTTGTGTCTGATGTTGAGGGGTAATGACTGTTCCTGAACCTGGTGGTTTGTGTCTGATGTTGAGGGGTAATGACTGTTGCTGAACCGGGTGATGTGGGTCTGATGTTGAGGGGTGATGACTGTTCCTGAACCGGGTGGTGTGAGTCTGATGTTGAGGGGTAATGACTGTTCCTGAACCTGGGGGTTTGTGTCTGATGTTGAGGGGTAATGACTGTTCCTGAACCTGGTGGTTTGTGTCTGATGTTGAGGGGTAATGACTGTTGCTGAACCGGGTGATGTGGGTCTGATGTTGAGGGGTGATGACTGTTCCTGAACCTGGTGGTTTGTGTCTGATGCTGAGGGGTAATGACTGTTCCTGAACCTGGTGGTTTGTGTCTGATGTTGAGGGGTAATGACTGTTCCTGAACCTGGTGGTTTGTGTCTGATGTTGAGGGGTAATGACTGTTCCTGAAACTGGTGGTTTGTGTCTGATGTTGAGGGGTAATGACTGTTCCTGAACCTGGTGGTTTGTGTCTGATGTTGAGGGGTAATGACTGTTCCTGAAACTGGTGGTTTGTGTCTGATGTTGAGGGGTAATGACTGTTCCTGAACCGGGTGATGTGGGTCTGATGTTGAGGGGTAATGACTGTTCCTGAACTGGGTGATGTGGGTCTGGTGGTTGAGGGGTAATGACTTTTCCTGAAACTGGTGCTATGGATCTGATGGTTGAGGGGTAATGACTGTTCCTGAACCTGTTGGATTGTGTCTGATGTTGAGGGGTAATGACTGTTCCTGAACCTGGTGGTTTGTGTCTGATGTTGAGGGGTAATGACTGCTCCTGAACCTGGTGGGGTTGTTCTGATCTTTGAGGGGCAATGACTGTTCCTGAACCGGGTGATGTGAGTCTGATGGTGACGGGTAATGACTGTTCCTGAACCGGGTGATGTGGGTCTGATGGTGAGGGATAATGACTGTTCCTGAACTGGGTGATGTGGGTCTGGTGGTTGAGGGGTAATGACTTTTCCTGAAACTGGTGGTATGGATCTGATGGTTGAGGGGTAATGACTGTTCCTGAACCTGTTGGTTTGTGTCTGATGTTGAGGGGTAATGACTGTTCCTGAACCTGGTGGTTTGTTTCTGATGTTGAGGGGTGATGACTGTTCCTGAACCTGGTGGTGTTGTTCTGATCGTTGAGGGGCAATGACTGTTCCTGAACCTGGTGGTGTGGGTCTGATGTTGCGGGGTGATGACTGTTGCTGAGCCGGGTGATGTGGGTCTGATGTTGAGGGGTAATGACTGTTCCTGAACTGGGTGATGTGGGTCTGGTGGTTGAGGGGTAATGACTGTTCCTGAACCTGGTGGTTTGTGTCTGATGTTGAGGGGTAATGACTGTTCCTGAACCAGGTGGTGTGGGTCTGATGTTGAGGGGTAATGACTGTTCCTGAACCGTGTGATGTGGGTCTGATGTTGAGGGGTAATGACTGTTCCTGAAACTGGTGGTTTGTGTCTGATGTTGAGGGGTAATGACTGTTCCTGAACCTGGTGGTGTTGGTCTGATCGTTGAGGGGCAATGACTGTTCCTGAACCTGGTTGTGTGGGTCTGATGTTGCGCAGTGATGACTGTTGCTTAACCGGGTGATGTGGGTCTGATGTTGGGTGGTAATGACTGTTCCTGAACTGGGTGATGTGGGTCTGGTGGTTGAGGGGTAATGACTGTTCCTGAACCTGGTGGTGTGAGTCTGATGTTGAGGGGTAATGACTGTTCCTGAACCTGGTGGTGTGGGTCTGATGTTGAGGGGTAATGACTGTTCCTGAACCTGGTGGTTTGTGTCTGATGTTGAGGGGTAATGACTGTTCCTGAACCTGGTGGTTTGTGTCTGATGTTGAGGGGTAATGACTGTTGCTGAACCGGGTGATGTGGGTCTGATGTTGAGGGGTGATGACTGTTCCTGAACCGGGTGGTGTGAGTCTGATGTTGAGGGGTAATGACTGTTCCTGAACCTGGTGGTTTGTGTCTGATGTTGAGGGGTAATGACTGTTCCTGAACCTGGTGGTTTGTGTCTGATGTTGAGGGGTAATGACTGTTCCTGAAACTGGTGGTTTGTGTCTGATGTTGAGGGGTAATGACTGTTCCTGAACCTGGTGGTTTGTGTCTGATGTTGAGGGGTAATGACTGTTCCTGAACCTGGTGGTGTGGGTCTGATGTTGCGGGGTGATGACTGTTTCTGAACCTGGATGTGTGGGTCAGATGTTGCGCGGTGATGACTGTTGCTTAACCGGGTGATGTGGGTCTGATGTTGGGTGGTAATGACTGTTCCTGAACTGGGTGATGTGGGTCTGGTGGTTGAGGGGTAATGACTGTTCCTGAACCTGGTGGTGTGGGTCTGATGTTGCGCGGTGATGACTGTTGCTTAACCGGGTGATGTGGGTCTGATGTTGAGGGGTAATGACTGTTCCTGAAACTGGTGGTATGGATCTGATGGTTGAGGGGTAATGACTGTTCCTGAACCTGGTGGTTTGTGTCTGATGTTGAGGGGTAATGACTGTTCCTGAACCTGGTGGTGTTGGTCTGATCGTTGAGGGGCAATGTCTGTTCCTGAACCTGGTTGTGTGGGTCTGATGTTGCGCGGTGATGACTGTTGCTTAACCGGGTGATGTGGGTCTGATGTTGGGTGGTAATGACTGTTCCTGAACTGGGTGATCTGGGTCTGGTGGTTGAGGGGTAATGACTGTTCCTGAACCTGGTGGTGTGGGTCTGATGTTGAGGGGTAATGACTGTTCCTGAACCTGTTGGTGTGAGTCTGATGTTGAGGGTTCATGACTGTTCCTGAACCGGGTGATGTGGGTCTGATCTTGAGGGGTATTGACTGTTCCTGAACCTGGTGGTGTGGGTCTGATGTTGAGGGGTATTGACTGTTCCTGAACCTTGTGGTTTGTGTCTGATGTTGAGGGGTAATGACTGTTCCTGAACCTGGTGATGTGGCTCTGATGTTGAAGGGTAATGACTGTTCCTGAACCGGGTGATGTGGGTCTGATGGTTGAGGGGTAATGACTGTTCCTGAACGTGGTAGTGTGTGTCTGATGTTGAGGGGTAATGACTGTTCCTGAACTGGGTGATGTGGGTCTGGTGGTTGAGGGGTAATGACTGTTCCTGAACTGGGTGATGTGGGTCTGATGTTGAGGGGTAATGACTGTTCCTGAAACTGGTGGTATGGATCTGATGGTTGAGGGACAATGACTGTTCCTGAACCTGGTGGTGTGGGTCTGATGTTGAGGGGTAATGACTGTTCCTGAACCTGTTGGTGTGAGTCTGATGTTGAGGGTTCATGACTGTTTCTGAACCGGGTGATGTGGGTCTGATGTTGAGGGGTAATGACTGTTCCTGAACCTGTTGGTGTGAGTCTGATGTTGAGGGTTCATGACTGTTCCTGAACCGGGTGATGTGGGTCTGATGTTGAGGGGTAATGACTGTTCCTGAACCTGTTGGTGTGAGTCTGATGTTGAGGGTTCATGACTGTTCCTGAACCGGGTGATGTGGGTCTGATGTTGAGGGGTAATGACTGTTCCTGAAACTGGTGGTATGGATCTGATGGTTGAGGGGCAATGACTGTTCCTGAACCTGGTGGTGTGGGTCTGATGTTGAGGGGTAATGACTGTTCCTGAACCTGGTGGTGTGGGTCTGATGTTGAGGGGTAATGACTGTTCCTGAACCTAGTGGTTTGTGTCTGATGTTGAGGGGTAATGACTGTTCCTGAACCTAGTGGTTTGTGTCTGATGTTGAGGGGTAATGACTGTTCCTGAACCGGGTGATGTGGGTCTGATGGTTGAGGGGTAATGACTGTTCCTGAACGTGGTAGTGTGTGTCTGATGTTCAGGGGTAATGACTGTTCCTGAACTGGGTGATGTGGGTCTGGTGGTTGAGGGGTAATGACTTTTCCTGAAACTGGTGGTATGGATCTGATGGTTGAAGGGTAATGACTGTTCCTGAACCTGTTGGTTTGTGTCTGATGTTGAGGGGTAATGACTGTTCCTGAACCTGGTGGTTTGTTTCTGATGTTGAGGGGTAATGACTGTTCCTGAACCTGGTGGTGTTGTTCTGATCGTTGAGGGGCAATGACTGTTCCTGAACCTGGTGGTGTGGGTCTGATGTTGCGGGGTGATGACTGTTGCTGAGCCGGGTGATGTGGGTCTGATGTTGAGGGGTAATGACTGTTCCTGAACTGGGTGATGTGGGTCTGGTGGTTGAGGGGTAATGACTGTTCCTGAACCGGGTGATGTGGGTCTGAAGTTGAGGGGTAATGACTGTTCCTGAAACTGGTGGTATGGATCTGATGGTTGAGGGGTAATGACTGTTCCTGAACCTGGTGGTGTTGGTCTGATCGTTGAGGGGCAATGACTGTTCCTGTACCTGGTTGTGTGGGTCTGATGTTGCGCGGTGATGACTGTTGCTTAACCGGGTGATGTGGGTCTGATGTTGGGTGGTAATGACTGTTCCTGAACCTAGTGGTTTGTGTCTGATGTTGAGGGGTAATGACTGTTCCTGAACTGGGTGATGTGGGTCTGGTGGTTGAGGGGTAATGACTGTTCCTGAACCTGGTGGTGTGGGTCTGATGTTGAGGGGTAATGACTGTTCCTGAACCTAGTGGTTTGTGTCTGATGTTGAGGGGTAATGACTGTTCCTGAACCTGGTGGTTTGTGTCTGATGTTGAGGGGTAATGACTGTTCCTGAACCTGGTGGTTTGTGTCTGATGTTGAGGGGTAATGACTGTTCCTGAAACTGGTGGTTTCTGTCTGATGTTGAGGGGTAATGACTGTTCCTGAACCTGGTGGTTTGTGTCTGATGTTGAGGGGTAATGACTGTTCCTGAACCTGGTGGTGTTGTTCTGATCGTTGAGGGGCAATGACTGTTCCTGAACCTGGTGGTGTGGGTCTGATGTTGCGGGGTGATGACTGTTGCTGAGCCGGGTGATGTGGGTCTGATGTTGAGGGGTAATGACTGTTCCTGAACTGGGTGATGTGGGTCTGGTGGTTGAGGGGTAATGACTGTTCCTGAACCGGGTGATGTGGGTCTGAAGTTGAGGGGTAATGACTGTTCCTGAAACTGGTGGTATGGATCTGATGGTTGAGGGGTAATGACTGTTCCTGAACCTGGTGGTGTTGGTCTGATCGTTGAGGGGCAATGATTGTTCCTGTACCTGGTTGTGTGGGTCTGATGTTGCGCGGTGATGACTGTTGCTTAACCGGGTGATGTGGGTCTGATGTTGGGTGGTAATGACTGTTCCTGAAATGGGTGATGTGGGTCTGGTGGTTGAGGGGTAATGACTGTTCCTGAACCTGGTGGTGTGGGTCTGATGTTGAGGGGTCATGACTGTTCCTGAACCTAGTGGTTTGTGTCTGATGTTGAGGGGAATGACTGTTCCTGAACCTAGTGGTTTGTGTCTGATGTTGAGGGGTAATGACTGTTCCTGAACCTGGTGGTTTGTGTCTGATGTTAAGGGGTAATGACTGTTCCTGAACCTGGTGGTTTGTGTCTGATGTTGAGGGGTAATGACTGTTCCTGAACCTGGTGGTGTGGGTCTGATGTTGCGGGGTGATGACTGTTTCTGAACCTGGTTGTGTGGGTCAGATGTTGCGCGGTGATGACTGTTGCTTAACCGGGTGATGTGGGTCTGATGTTGGGTGGTAATGACTGTTCCTGAACTGGGTGATGTGGGTCTGGTGGTTGAGGGGTAATGACTGTTCCTGAACCTGGTGGTGTGGGTCTGATGTTGCGCGGTGATGACTGTTGCTTAACCGGGTGATGTGGGTCTGATGTTGAGGGGTAATGACTGTTCCTGAAACTGGTGGTGTGGATCTGATGGTTGAGGGGTAATGACTGTTCCTGAACCTAGTGGTTTGTGTCTGATGTTGAGGGGTAATGACTGTTCCTGAACCGGGTGATGTGGGTCTGATGGTTGAGGGGTAATGACTGTTCCTGAACGTGGTAGTGTGTGTCTGATGTTCAGGGGTAATGACTGTTCCTGAACTGGGTGATGTGGGTCTGGTGGTTGAGGGGTAATGACTTTTCCTGAAACTGGTGGTATGGATCTGATGGTTGAAGGGTAATGACTGTTCCTGAACCTGTTGGTTTGTGTCTGATGTTGAGGGGTAATGACTGTTCCTGAACCTGGTGGTTTGTTTCTGATGTTGAGGGGTAATGACTGTTCCTGAACCTGGTGGTGTTGTTCTGATCGTTGAGGGGCAATGACTGTTCCTGAACCTGGTGGTGTGGGTCTGATGTTGCGGGGTGATGACTGTTGCTGAGCCGGGTGATGTGGGTCTGATGTTGAGGGGTAATGACTGTTCCTGAACTGGGTGATGTGGGTCTGGTGGTTGAGGGGTAATGACTGTTCCTGAACCGGGTGATGTGGGTCTGAAGTTGAGGGGTAATGACTGTTCCTGAAACTGGTGGTATGGATCTGATGGTTGAGGGGTAATGACTGTTCCTGAACCTGGTGGTGTTGGTCTGATCGTTGAGGGGCAATGACTGTTCCTGTACCTGGTTGTGTGGGTCTGATGTTGCGCGGTGATGACTGTTGCTTAACCGGGTGATGTGGGTCTGATGTTGGGTGGTAATGACTGTTCCTGAACTGGGTGATGTGGGTCTGGTGGTTGAGGGGTAATGACTGTTCCTGAACCTGGTGGTGTGGGTCTGATGTTGAGGGGTAATGACTGTTCCTGAACCTAGTGGTTTGTGTCTGATGTTGAGGGGTAATGACTGTTCCTGAACCTGGTGGTTTGTGTCTGATGTTGAGGGGTAATGACTGTTCCTGAACCTGGTGGTTTGTGTCTGATGTTGAGGGGTAATGACTGTTCCTGAAACTGGTGGTTTCTGTCTGATGTTGAGGGGTAATGACTGTTCCTGAACCTGGTGGTTTGTGTCTGATGTTGAGGGGTAATGACTGTTCCTGAACCTGGTGGTGTTGTTCTGATCGTTGAGGGGCAATGACTGTTCCTGAACCTGGTGGTGTGGGTCTGATGTTGCGGGGTGATGACTGTTGCTGAGCCGGGTGATGTGGGTCTGATGTTGAGGGGTAATGACTGTTCCTGAACTGGGTGATGTGGGTCTGGTGGTTGAGGGGTAATGACTGTTCCTGAACCGGGTGATGTGGGTCTGAAGTTGAGGGGTAATGACTGTTCCTGAAACTGGTGGTATGGATCTGATGGTTGAGGGGTAATGACTGTTCCTGAACCTGGTGGTGTTGGTCTGATCGTTGAGGGGCAATGACTGTTCCTGTACCTGGTTGTGTGGGTCTGATGTTGCGCGGTGATGACTGTTGCTTAACCGGGTGATGTGGGTCTGATGTTGGGTGGTAATGACTGTTCCTGAACTGGGTGATGTGGGTCTGGTGGTTGAGGGGTAATGACTGTTCCTGAACCTGGTGGTGTGGGTCTGATGTTGAGGGGTAATGACTGTTCCTGAACCTAGTGGTTTGTGTCTGATGTTGAGGGGAATGACTGTTCCTGAACCTAGTGGTTTGTGTCTGATGTTGAGGGGTAATGACTGTTCCTGAACCTGGTGGTTTGTGTCTGATGTTGAGGGGTAATGACTGTTCCTGAACCTGGTGGTTTGTGTCTGATGTTAAGGGGTAATGACTGTTCCTGAACCTGGTGGTTTGTGTCTGATGTTGAGGGGTAATGACTGTTCCTGAACCTGGTGGTGTGGGTCTGATGTTGCGGGGTGATGACTGTTTCTGAACCTGGTTGTGTGGGTCAGATGTTGCGCGGTGATGACTGCTGCTTAACCGGGTGATGTGGGTCTGATGTTGGGTGGTAATGACTGTTCCTGAACTGGGTGATGTGGGTCTGGTGGTTGAGGGGTAATGACTGTTCCTGAACCTGGTGGTGTGGGTCTGATGTTGCGCGGTGATGACTGTTGCTTAACCGGGTGATGTGGGTCTGATGTTGAGGGGTAATGACTGTTCCTGAAACTGGTGGTGTGGATCTGATGGTTGAGGGGTAATGACTGTTCCTGAACCTGGTGGTGTTGGTCTGATCGTTGAGGGGCAATGTCTGTTCCTGAACCTGGTTGTGTGGGTCTGATGTTGCGCGGTGATGACTGTTGCTTAACCGGGTGATGTGGGTCTGATGTTGGGTGGTAATGACTGTTCCTGAACTGGGTGATGTGGGTCTGGTGGTTGAGGGGTAATGACTGTTCCTGAACCTGGTGGTGTGGGTCTGATGTTGAGGGGTAATGACTGTTCCTGAACCTGTTGGTGTGAGTCTGATGTTGAGGGTTCATGACTGTTCCTGAACCTGGTGGTGTGGGTCTGATGTTGAGGGGTAATGACTGTTCCTGAACCTAGTGGTTTGTGTCTGATGTTGAGGGGTAATGACTGCTCCTGAACCTAGTGGTTTGTGTCTGATGTTGAGGGGTAATGACTGTTCCTGAACCTGGTTGTTTGTGTCTGATGTTGAGGGGTAATGACTGTTCCTGAACCTGGTGGTTTGTGTCTGATGTTGAGGGGTAATGACTGTTCCTGAACCTGGTGGTGTGGGTCTGATGTTGAGGGGTAATGACTGTTCCTGAACCTGGTGGTGTTGATCTGATCGTTGAGGGGCAATGACTGTTCCTGAACCTGGTGGTGTGGGTCTGATGTTGAGGGGTGATGACTGTTGCTGAACCTGGTGGTTTGTGTCTGATGTTGAGGGGTAATGACTGCTCCTGAACCTGGTGGTGTTGTTCTGATCGTTGAGGGGCAATGACTGTTCCTGAACCGGGTGATGTGAGTCTGATGGTGACGAGTAATGACTGTTCCTGAACCTGGTGGTTTGTGTCTGATGTTGAGGGGTAATGACTGTTCCTGAACCTGGAGGTTTGTGTCTGATGTTGAAGGGTAATGACTGTTCCTGAACCTGGTGGTTTGTGTCTGATGTTGAGGGGTAATGACTGTTCCTGAACCTGGTGGTTTGTGTCTGTTGTTGAGGGGTAATGACTGTTCCTGAACCTGGTGGTGTGGGTCTGATGTTGAGGGGTAATGACTGTTCCTGAACCTGGTGGTTTTGGTCTGATGTTGAGGGGTAATGACTGTTCCTGAACCTGGTGGTGTGGGTCTGATGTTGAGGGGTAATGACTGTTCTTGAACCGGGTGATGTGGGTCTGGTGGTGACGGGTAATGACTGTTCCTGAACTGGGTGATGTGGGTCTTGTGGTTGAGGGGTAATGACTTTTCCTGAAACTGGTGGTATGGATCTGATGGTTGAGGGGTAATGACTGTTCCTGAACCTGTTGGATTGTGTCTGATGTTGAGGGGTAATGACTGTTCCTGAACCTGGTGGTTTGTGTCTGATGTTGAGGGGTAATGACTGCTCCTGAACCTGGTGGTGTTGTTCTGATCGTTGAGGGGCAATGACTGTTCCTGAACCGGGTGATGTGAGTCTGATGGTGACGAGTAATGACTGTTCCTGAACCGGGTGATGTGGGTCTGGTGGTTGAGGGGTAATGACTTTTCCTGAAACTGGTGGTATGGATCTGATGGTTGAGGGGTAATAACTGTTCCTGAACCTGGTGGTTTGTGTCTGATGTTGAGGGGTAATGACTGTTCCTGAACCTGGTGGTTTGTGTCTGATGTTGAGGGGTGATGACTGTTCCTGAACCTGGTGGTCTGTGTCTGATGTTGAGGGGTAATGACTGTTCCTGAACCTGGTGATGTGGCTCTGATGTTGAGGGGTAATGACTGTTCCTGAAACTGGTGGTATGGGTCTGATGTTGAGGGGTAATGACTGTTCCTGAACGTGGTGATGTGGGTCTGATGGTGACGGGTAATGACTGTTCCTGAACCGGGTGATGTGGGTCTGGTGGTGACGGGTAATGACTGTTCCTGAACCTGGTGGTTTGTGTCTGATGTTGAGGGGTAATGACTGTTCCTGAACCTGGTGGTGTGGGTCTGATGTTGAGGGGTAATGACTGTTCCTGAACCTGGTGGTGTTGATCTGATCGTTGAGGGGCAATGACTGTTCCTGAACCTGGTGGTGTGGGTCTGATGTTGAGGGGTGATGACTGTTGCTGAACCTGGTGGTTTGTGTCTGATGTTGAGGGGTAATGACTGCTCCTGAACCTGGTGGTGTTGTTCTGATCGTTGAGGGGCAATGACTGTTCCTGAACCGGGTGATGTGAGTCTGATGGTGACGAGTAATGACTGTTCCTGAACCTGGTGGTTTGTGTCTGATGTTGAGGGGTAATGACTGTTCCTGAACCTGGTGGTTTGTGTCTGATGTTGAGGGGTAATGACTGTTCCTGAACCTGGTGGTTTGTGTCTGATGTTGAGGGGTAATGACTGTTCCTGAACCTGGTGGTTTGTGTCTGTTGTTGAGGGGTAATGACTGTTCCTGAACCTGGTGGTGTGGGTCTGATGTTGAGGGGTAATGACTGTTCCTGAACCTGGTGGTTTTGGTCTGATGTTGAGGGGTAATGACTGTTCCTGAACCTGGTGTTGTGGGTCTGATGTTGAGGGGTAATGACTGTTCTTGAACCGGGTGATGTGGGTCTGGTGGTGACGGGTAATGACTGTTCCTGAACTGGGTGATGTGGGTCTTGTGGTTGAGGGGTAATGACTTTTCCTGAAACTGGTGGTATGGATCTGATGGTTGAGGGGTAATGACTGTTCCTGAACCTGTTGGATTGTGTCTGATGTTGAGGGGTAATGACTGTTCCTGAACCTGGTGGTTTGTGTCTGATGTTGAGGGGTAATGACTGCTCCTGAACCTGGTGGTGTTGTTCTGATCGTTGAGGGGCAATGACTGTTCCTGAACCGGGTGATGTGAGTCTGATGGTGACGAGTAATGACTGTTCCTGAACCGGGTGATGTGGGTCTGGTGGTTGAGGGGTAATGACTTTTCCTGAAACTGGTGGTATGGATCTGATGGTTGAGGGGTAATAACTGTTCCTGAACCTGGTGGTTTGTGTCTGATGTTGAGGGGTAATGACTGTTCCTGAACCTGGTGGTTTGTGTCTGATGTTGAGGGGTGATGACTGTTCCTGAACCTGGTGGTCTGTGTCTGATGTTGAGGGGTAATGACTGTTCCTGAACCTGGTGATGTGGCTCTGATGTTGAGGGGTAATGACTGTTCCTGAAACTGGTGGTATGGGTCTGATGGTTGAGGGGTAATGACTGTTCCTGAACGTGGTGATGTGGGTCTGATGGTGACGGGTAATGACTGTTCCTGAACCGGGTGATGTGGGTCTGGTGGTGACGGGTAATGACTGTTCCTGAACCGGGTGATGTGGGTCTGATGGTGACGGGTAATGACTGTTCCTGAACTGGGTGATGTGGGTCTGATGGTTGAGGGGTAATGACTGTTCCTGAACGTGGTAGTGTGGGTCTGATGTTGAGGGGTAATGACTGTTCCTGAACCTGGTGGTTTGTGTCTGATGTTGAGGGGTAATGACTGTTCCTGTACCTGGTGGTGTTGTTCTGATCGTTGATGGGCAATGACTGTTCCTGAACCTGGTTGTGTGGGTCTGATGTTGCGCGGTGATGACTGTTGCTTAACCGGGTGATGTGGGTCTGATGTTGGATGGTAATGACTGTTCCTGAACTGGGTGATGTGGGTCTGGTGGTTGAGGGGTAATGACTGTTCCTGAACCTGGTGGTGTGGGTCTGATGTTGAGGGGTAATGACTGTTCCTGAACCTGGTGGTGTTGGTCTGATCGTTGAGGGGCAATGACTGTTCCTGAACCTGGTGATGTGGCTCCGATGTTGAGGGGTAATGACTGTTCCTGAACCGGGTGATGTGGGTCTGATGTTGAGGGGTAATGACTGTTCCTGAAACTGGTGGTATGGATCTGATGGTTGAGGGGTAATGACTGTTCTTGAAACTGGTGGTATGGATCTGATGGTTGAGGGGTAATGACTGTTCCTGAACCTGTTGGTTTGTGTCTGATGTTGAGGGGTAATGACTGTTCCTGAACCTGGTGGTTTGTGTCTGATGTTGAGGGGTAATGACTGTTCCTGAACCTGGTGGTGTTGGTCTGATCGTTGAGGGGCAATGACTGTTACTGAACCTGGTGGTTTTGGTCTGATGTTGAGGGGTGATGACTGTTGCTGAACCGGGTGATGTGGGTCTGAAGTTGAGGTGTAATGACTGTTCCTGAACCTGGTGGTATGAATCTGATGGTTGAGGGGTAATGACTGTTCCTGAACCTGGTGGTTTGTGTCTGATGTTGAGGGGTAATGACTGTTCCTGAACCGGGTGATGTGGGTCTGATGTTGAGGGGTAATGACTGTTCCTGAAACTGGTGGTATGGATCTGATGGTTGAGGGGTAATGACTGTTCCTGAAACTGGTGGTATGGATCTGATGTTTGAGGGGTAATGACTGTTCCTGAACCTGTTTGTTTGTGTCTGATGTTGAGGGGTAATGACTGTACCTGAACCTGGTGGTTTGTGTCTGATGTTGAGGGGTAATGACTGTTCCTGAACCTGGTGATGTGGGTCTGATGTTGAGGGGTGATGACTGTTCCTGAACCTGGTGGTGTTGGTCTGATCGTTGAGGGGCAATGACTGTTCCTGAACCTGGTGGTGTGGGTCTGATGTTGAGGGGTGATGACTGTTGCTGAACCGGGTGATGTGGGTCTGATGTTGGGTGGTGATGACTGTTCCTGAACTGGGTGATGTGGGTCTGGTGGTTGAGGGGTAATGACTGTTCCTGAACCTGGTGTTTTTGGTCTGATGTTGAGGGGTAATGACTGTTCCTGAACCGGGTGATGTGGGTCTGATGTTGAGGGGTAATGACTGTTCCTGAACCTGGTGGTGTGAGTCTGATGTTGAGGGGTAATGACTGTTCCTGAACCTGGTGGTTTGTGTCTGATGTTGAGGGGTAATGATTGTTCCTGAAACTGGTGGTGTGGGTCTGATGTTGCGGGGTTTTGACTGTTCCTGAACCTGGTTGTGTGGGTCTGATGTTGCGCGGTGATGACTGTTGCTTAACCGGGTGATGTGGGTCTGATGTTGGGTGGTAATGACTGTTCCTGAACTGGGTGATGTGGGTCTGGTGGTTGAGGGGTAATGACTGTTCCTGAACCTGGTGGTGTGGGTCTGATGTTGCGCGGTGATGACTGTTGCTTAACCGGGTGATGTGGGTCTGAAGTTGAGGGGTAATGACTGTTCGTGAAACTGGTGGTATGGATCTGATCGTTGAGGGGCAATGACTGTTCCTGAACTGGGTGATGTGGGTCTGGTGGTTGAGGGGTAATGAATGTTCCTGAACCTGGTGGTTTTGGTCTGATGTTGAGGGGTAATGACTGTTCCTGAACCTGGTGATGTGGCTCTGATGTTGAGGGGTAATGAGTGTTCCTGAACCGGGTGATGTGGGTCTGATGTTGAGGGGTAATGACTGTTCCTGAACCTGGTGGTTTGTGTCTGATGTTGAGGGGTAATGACTGTTCCTGAACCTGGTTGTGTGGGTCTGATGTTGAGGGGTAATGACTGTTCCTGAACCTGGTTGTGTGGGTCTGATGTTGAGGGGCAATGACTGTTCCTGAACCGGGTGGTATGGGTCTGATGTTGAGGGGCAATGACTGTTCCTGAACCTGGTGGTTTGTGTCTGATGTTGAGGGGTAATGTCTGTTCCTGAACCTGGTGGTGTGGCTCTGATGTTGAGGGGTGATGACTGTTCCTGAACCTGGTGATGTGCCTCTTATGTTGAGGGGTAATGACTGTTCCTGAACCGCGTGATGTGAGTCTGATGGTTGAGGGGTAATGACTGTTCCTGAACCGGGTGATGTGGGTCTGATGGTTGAGGGGTAATGACTGTTCCTGAACCGGGTGATGTGGGTCTGATGTTGAGGGGTAATGACTGTTCCTGAACCTGGTGGTGTGAGTCTGATGTTGAGGTGTAATGACTGTTCCTGAACCTGGTGGTTTGTGTCTGATGTTGAGGGGTAATGACTGTTCCTGAACCGGGTGATGTGGGTCTGATGTTGAGGGGTAATGACTGTTCCTGAACCTGGTGGTTTGTGTCTGATGTTGAGGGGTAATGACTGTTCCTGAACCGGGTGATGTGGGTCTGATGGTTGAGGGGTAATGACTGTTTCTGAACCGGGTAATGTGGGTCTGATGTTGAGGGGCAATGACTGTTCCTGAACCGGGTGATGTGGGTCTGATGTTGAGGGGTAATGACTGTTCCTGAAACTGGTGGTATGGATCTGATAGTTGAGGGGTAATGACTGTTCCTGAACCTGGTGATGTGGGTCTGATGTTGAGGGGTAATGACTGTTCCTGAACCTGGTGGTGTGAGTCTGATGTTGAGGTGTAATGACTGCTCCTGAACGTGGTAGTGTGGGTCTGATGTTGAGGGGTAATGACTGTTCCTGAACCGGGTGATGTGGGTCTGATGGAGACGGGTAATGACTGTTCCTGAACCGGGTGATGTGGGTCTGATGTTGAGGGGTAATGACTGTTCCTGAACCTGGTGGTTTGTGTCCGATGGTTGAGGGGTAATGACTGTTCCTGAACCGGGTGATGTGGGTCTGATGGTTGAGGGGTAATGACTGTTCCTGAACCGGGTGATGTGGGTCTGATGTTGAGGGGTAATGACTGTTCCTGAACCGGGTGATGTGGGTCTGATGTTGAGGGGTAATGACTGTTCCTGAACCTGGTGGTTTGTGTCTGATGTTGAGGGGTAATGACTGTTCCTGAACCGGGTGATGTGGGTCTGATGGTTGAGGGGTAATGACTGTTTCTGAACCGGGTAATGTGGGTCTGATGTTGAGGGGCAATGACTGTTCCTGAACCGGGTGATGTGGGTCTGATGTTGAGGGGTAATGACTGTTCCTGAAACTGGGGGTATGGATCTGATAGTTGAGGGGTAATGACTGTTCCTGAACCTGGTGATGTGGGTCTGATGTTGAGGGGTAATGACTGTTCCTGAACCGGGTGATGTGGGTCTGATGTTGAGGGGTAATGACTGTTCCTGAACCTGGTGGTGTGAGTCTGATCGTTGAGGGGTAATGACTGTTCCTGAACCGGGTGATGTGGGTCTGATGTTGAGGGGTGATGACTGTTCCTGAACCTGGTGGTGTTGGTCTGATGTTGAGGGGTAATGACTGTTCCTGAACCGGGTGATGTGGGTCTGATCTTGAGGGGTAATGACTGTTCCTGAACCGGGTGATGTGGGTCTGATGTTGAGGGGTAATGACTGTTCCTGAACCTGGTGGTTTGTGTCTGATGTTGAGGGGTAATGACTGTTCCTGAACCTGGTGGTGTGGGTCTGATGTTGAGGGGTAATGACTGTTCCTGAACCTGGTGGTTTGTGTCTGATGTTGAGGGGTAATGTCTGTTCCTGAACCTGGTGGTGTGGCTCTGATGTTGAGGGGTGATGACCGTTCCTGAACCTGGTGATGTGGCTCTTATGTTGTGGGGTAATGACTGTTCCTGAACCGCGTGATGTGAGTCTGATGGTTGAGGGGTAATGACTGTTCCTGAACCGGGTGATGTGGGTCTGATGGTTGAGGGGTAATGACTGTTCCTGAACCGGGTGATGTGGGTCTGATGTTGAGGGGTAATGACTGTTCCTGAACCGGGTGATGTGGGTCTGATGGTTGAGGGGTAATGACTGTTCCTGAACCGGGTGATGTGGGTCTGATGTTGAGGGGTAATGACTGTTCCTGAAACTGGTGGTATGGATCTGATAGTTGAGGGGTAATGACTGTTCCTGAACCTGGTGATGTGGGTCTGATGTTGAGGGGTAATGACTGTTCCTGAACCGGGTGATGTGGGTCTGATGTTGAGGGGTAATGACTGTTCCTGAAACTGGTGGTATGGATCTGATAGTTGAGGGGTAATGACTGTTCCTGAACCTGGTGATGTGGGTCTGATGTTGAGGGGCAATGACTGTTCCTGAACCGGGTGATGTGGGTCTGATGTTGAGGGGTAATGACTGTTCCTGAAACTGGTGGTATGGATCTGATAGTTGAGGGGTAATGACTGTTCCTGAACCGGGTGATGTGGGTCTGATGTCGAGGGGTAATGACTGTTCCTGAACCGGGTGATGTGGGTCTGATGTTGAGGGGTAATGACTGTTCCTGAACCGGGTGGTGTTGGTCTGATCGTTGAGGGGTAATGACTTTCCCTGAACCTGGTGGTGTGAGTCTGATGTTGAGGGGTAATGACTGTTCCTGAACCTGGTGGTGTGGCTCTGATGTTGAGGGGTGATGACTGTTCCTGAACCTGGTGATGTGGCTCTTATGTTGAGGGGTAATGACTGTTCCTGAACCTGGTGGTGTGGGTCTGATGTTGAGGGGTAATGACTGTTCCTGAACCTGGTGGTTTGTGTCTGATGTTGAGGGGTAATGACTGTTCCTGAACCTGGTGGTGTGGCTCTGATGTTGAGGGGTGATGACTGTTCCTGAACCTGGTGATGTGGCTCTTATGTTGAGGGGTAATGACTGTTCCTGAACCGCGTGATGTGAGTCTGATGGTTGAGGGGTAATGACTGTTCCTGAACCGGGTGATGTGGGCCTGATGGTTGAGGGGTAATGACTGTTCCTGAACCGGGTGATGTGGGTCTGATGTTGAGGGGTAATGACTGTTCCTGAACCGGGTGATGTGGGTCTGATGGTTGAGGGGTAATGACTGTCCCTGAACCTGGTGGTGTGAGTCTGATGTTGAGGGGTGATGACTGTTCCTGAACCTGGTGGTGTGGCTCTGATGTTGAGGGGTGATGACTGTTCCTGAACCTGGTGATGTGGCTCTTATGTTGAGGGGTAATGACTGTTCCTGAACCTGGTGGTGTGGCTCTTATGTTGAGGGGTAATGACTGTTCCTGAACCTGGTGGTGTGGGTCTGATGTTGAGGGGTAATGACTGTTCCTGAACCTGGTGGTTTGTGTCTGATGTTGAGGGGTAATGACTGTTCCTGAACCTGGTGGTGTGGCTCTGATGTTGAGGGGTAATGACTGTTCCTGAACCGGGTGATGTGGGTCTGATGGTTGAGGGGTAATGACTGTTCCTGAACCGGGTGATGTGGGTCTGATGTTGAGGGGTAATGACTGTTCCTGAACCGGGTGATGTGGGTCTGATGGTTGAGGGGTAATGACTGTTTCTGAACTGGGTAATGTGGGTCTGATGTTGAGGCGCAATGACTGTTCCTGAACCTGGTGGTGTGGGTCTGATGTTGAGGGGTAATGACTGTTCCTGAACCTGGTGGTGTGGGTCTGATCGTTGAGGGGTAATGACTTTCCCTGAACCTGGTGGTGTGAGTCTGATGTTGAGGGGTAATGACTGTTCCTGAACCTGGTGGTGTGGCTCTGATGTTGAGGGGTGATGACTGTTCCTGAACCTGGTGATGTGGCTCTTATGTTGAGGGGTAATGACTGTTCCTGAACCTGGTGGTGTGGCTCTTATGTTGAGGGGTAATGACTGTTCCTGAACCTGGTGGTGTGGGTCTGATGTTGAGGGGTAATGACTGTTCCTGAACCTGGTGGTTTGTGTCTGATGTTGAGGGGTAATGACTGTTCCTGAACCTGGTGGTGTGGCTCTGATGTTGAGGGGTGATGACTGTTCCTGAACCTGGTGATGTGGCTCTTATCTTGAGGGGTAATGACTGTTCCTGAACCGGGTGATGTGGGTCTGATGGTTGAGGGGTAATGACTGTTCCTGAACCGGGTGATGTGGGTCTGATGTTGAGGGGTAATGACTGTTCCTGAACCGGGTGATGTGGGTCTGATGGTTGAGGGGTAATGACTGTTTCTGAACTGGGTAATGTGGGTCTGATGTTGAGGCGCAATGACTGTTCCTGAACCAGGTGATGTGGGTCTGATGTTGAGGGGTAATGACTGTTCCTGAAACTGGTGGTATGGATCTGATATTTGAGGGGTAATGACTGTTCCTGAACCTGGTGATGTGGGTCTGATGTTGAGGGGTAATGACTGTTCCTGAACCTGGTGGTGTGAGTCTGATGTTGAGGGGTAATGACTGTTCCTGAACCTGGTGGTGTGGGTCTGATGTTGGGTGGTAATGACTGTTCCTGAACGGGGTGGTGTGAGTCTGATGTTGAGGGGTAATGACTGTTCCTGAACCTGGTGGTGTGGGTCTGATGTTGGGTGGTAATGACTGTTCCTGAACGGGGTGGTGTGAGTCTGATGTTGAGGGGTAATGACTGCTCCTGAGCTGGGTGATGTGGGTCTGGTAGTTGAGGGGTAATGACTGTTCCTGAACCTGGTCGTTTTGGTCTGATGTTGAGGGGTAATGACTGTTCCTGAACCGGGTGATGTGTGTCTGATCGTTGAGGGGTAATGACTGTTCCTGAACCTGGTGGTGTTGGTCTGATCGTTGAGGGTCAATGACTGTTCCTGAACCTGGTGGTGTGGGTCTGATGTTGAGGGGTGATGACTGTTCCTGAACCTGGTGGTGTGGGTCTGATGTTGAGGGGTAATGACTGTTCCTGAACCTGGTGGTGTTGGTCTGATCGTTGAGGGGTACTGACTGTTCCTGAACCGGGTGTTGTGGGTCTGATGTTGAGGGGAAATGACTGTTCCTGAACCTGGTGATGTGGGTATGATGTTGAGGGGTAATGACTGTTCCTGAACCTGGTGGTGTTGGTCTGATGTTGAGGGGTAATGACTGTTCCTGAACCGGGTGATGTGGGTCTGATGGAGACGGGTAATGACTGTTCCTGAACCGGGTGATGTGGGTCTGGTGGTTGAGGGGTAATGACTGTTCCTGAACCGGGTGATGTGGGTCTGGTGGTTGATGGGTAATGACTGTTCCTGAACCTGGTGATGTGGGTCTGATGTTGAGGGGTGATGACTGTTGCTGAACCGGGTGGTGTGGGTCTGATGTTGAGGGGTGATGACTGTTGCTGAACCGGGTGATGTGGGTCTGATGTTGAGGGGTGATGACTGTTCCTGAACCTGGTGGTGTTGGTCTGATCGTTGAGGGGTGATGACTGTTGCTGAACCGGGTGATGTGGGTCTGATGTTGAGGGGTAATGACTGTTCCTGAACTGGGTGATGTGGGTCTGGTGGTTGAGGGGTAATGACTGTTCCTGAACCTGGTGTTTTTGGTCTGATGTTGAGGGGTAATGACTGTTCCTGAACCGGGTGATGTGGGTCTGACGGTGAGGGGTAATGACTGTTCCTGAACCGGGTGATGTGGGTCTGATGTCGAGGGGTAATGACTGTTCCTGAACCTGGTGGTGTGGGTCTGATGTTGAGGGGTAATGACTGTTCCTGAACCTGGTGGTTTGTGTCTGATGTTGAGGGGTAATGACTGTTCCTGTACCTGGTGGTGTGGCTCTGATGTTGAGGGGTGATGACTGTTCCTGAACCTGGTGATGTGGCTCTTATGTTGAGGGGTGATGACTGTTCCTGAACCTGGTGATGTGGCTCTTATGTTGAGGGGTAATGACTGTTCCTGAACCGCGTGATGTGAGTCTGATGGTTGAGGGGTAATGACTGTTCCTGAACCAGGTGATGTGGGTCTGATGGTTGAGGGGTAATGACTGTTCCTGAACCGGGTGATGTGGGTCTGATGTTGAGGGGTAATGACTGTTCCTGAACCGGGTGATGTGGGTCTGATGTTGAGGGGTAATGACTGTTCCTGAACCTGGTGGTTTGTGTCTGATGTTGAGGGGTAATGACTGTTCCTGAACCGGGTGATGTGGGTCTGATGGTTGAGGGGTAATGACTGTTTCTGAACCGGGTAATGTGGGTCTGATGTTGAGGGGCAATGACTGTTCCTGAACCGGGTGGTTTGTGTCTGATGTTGAGGGGTAATGACTGTTCCTGAACCGGGTGATGTGGGTCTGATGGTTGAGGGGTAATGACTGTTTCTGAACCGGGTAATGTGGGTCTGATGTTGAGGGGCAATGACTGTTCCTGAACCTGGTGGTGTGGGTCTGGTGGTTGAGGGGTGATGACTGTTCCTGAACCGGGTGATGTGGGTCTGATGTTGAGGGGTAATGACTGTTCCTGAAACTGGTGGTATGGATCTGATAGTTGAGGGGTAATGACTGTTCCTGAACCTGGTGATGTGGGTCTGATGTTGAGGGGTAATGACTGTTCCTGAACCGGGTGATGTGGGTCTGATGTTGAGGGGTAATGACTGTTCCTGAAACTGGTGGTATGGATCTGATAGTTGAGGGGTAATGACTGTTCCTGAACCTGGTGATGTGGGTCTGATGTTGAGGGGCAATGACTGTTCCTGAACCGGGTGATGTGGGTCTGATGTTGAGGGGTAATGACTGTTCCTGAAACTGGTGGTATGGATCTGATAGTTGAGGGGTAATGACTGTTCCTGAACCGGGTGATGTGGGTCTGATGTCGAGGGGTAATGACTGTTCCTGAACCGGGTGATGTGGGTCTGATGTCGAGGGGCAATGACTGTTCCTGAACCGGGTGATGTGGGTCTGATGTTGAGGGGTAATGACTGTTCCTGAAACTGGTGGTATGGATCTGATAGTTGAGGGGTAATGACTGTTCCTGAACCGGGTGATGTGGGTCTGATGTCGAGGGGTAATGACTGTTCCTGAACCGGGTGATGTGGGTCTGATGTCGAGGGGTAATGACTGTTCCTGAACCGGGTGGTGTGGGTCTGATGTCGAGGGGTAATGACTGTTCCTGAACCGGGTGATGTGGGTCTGATGTTGAGGGGTAATGACAGTTCCTGAACCTGGTGGTGTTGGTCTGATCGTTGAGGGGTAATGACTTTCCCTGAACCTGGTGGTGTGAGTCTGATGTTGAGGGGTAATGACTGTTCCTGAACCTGGTGGTGTGGCTCTGATGTTGAGGGGTGATGACTGTTCCTGAACCTGGTGATGTGGCTCTTATGTTGAGGGGTAATGACTGTTCCTGAACCTGGTGGTGTGGCTCTTATGTTGAGGGGTGATGACTGTTCCTGAACCGGGTGATGTGGGTCTGATGTTGAGGGGTAATGACTGTTCCTGAACCTGTTGGTTTGTGTCTGATGTTGAGGGGTAATGACTGTTCCTGAACCTGGTGATGTGGCTCTTATGTTGAGGGGTAATGACTGTTCCTGAACCGCGTGATGTGAGTCTGATGGTTGAGGGGTAATGACTGTTCTTGAACCGGGTGATGTGGGTCTGATGGTTGAGGGGTAATGACTGTTCCTGAACCGGGTGATGTGGGTCTGATGTTGAGGGGTAATGACTGTTCCTGAACCGGGTGATGTGGGTCTGATGGTTGAGGGGTAATGACTGTTTCTGAACTGGGTGATGTGGGTCTGATGGTTGAGGGGTAATGACTGTTCCTGAACCGGGTGATGTGGGTCTGATGTTGAGGGGTAATGACTGTTCCTGAACCGGGTGATGTGGGTCTGATGGTTGAGGGGTAATGACTGTTCCTGAACCGGGTGATGTGGGTCTGATGGTTGAGGGGTAATGACTGTTTCTGAACTGGGTAATGTGGGTCTGATGTTGAGGCGCAATGACTGTTCCTGAACCAGGTGATGTGGGTCTGATGTTGAGGGGTAATGACTGTTCCTGAACCTGGTGATGTGGGTCTGATGTTGAGGGGTAATGACTGTTCCTGAACCTGGTGGTGTGAGTCTGATGTTGAGGGGTAATGACTGTTCCTGAACCTGGTGGTGTGGGTCTGATGTTGGGTGGTAATGACTGTTCCTGAACGGGGTGGTGTGAGTCTGATGTTGAGGGGTAATGACTGTTCCTGAGCTGGGTGATGTAGGTCTGGTAGTTGAGGGGTAATGACTGTTCCTGAACCTGGTGGTTTGTGTCTGTTGTTGAGGGGTAATGACTGTTCCTGAACCTGGTGGTGTGGGTCTGATGTTGAGGGGTAATGACTGTTCCTGAACCTGGTGGTGTTGGTCTGATCGTTGAGGGTCAATGACTGTTCCTGAACCTGGTGGTGTGGGTCTGATGTTGAGGGGTGATGACTGTTCCTGAACTGGGTGATGTGGGTCTGATGTTGAGGGGTGATGACTGTTCCTGAACCTGGTGATGTGGGTATGATGTTGAGGGGTGATGACTGTTCCTGAACCTGGTGGTGTTGGTCTGATCGTTGAGGGGTAATGACTGTTCCTGAACCTGGTGTTTTTGGTCTGATGTTGAGGGGCAATGACTGTTCCTGAACCTGGTGGTGTGGGTCTGATGTTGAGGGGTAATGACTGTTCCTGAACCTGGTGTTTTTGGTCTGATGTTGAGGGGTAATGACTGTTCCTGAACCGGGTGATGTGGGTCTGACGGTGAGGGGTAATGACTGTTCCTGAACCGGGTGTTGTGGGTCTGATGTTGAGGGGTAATGACTGTTCCTGAACTGGGTGATATGGGTGTGATGGTGAGGGGTAATGACTGTTCCTGAACCGGGTGGTTTGTGTCTGATGTTGAGGGGTAATGACTGTTCCTGAACCGGGTGTTGTGGGTCTGATGTTGAGGGGTAATGACTGTTCCTGAACTGGGTGATATGGGTGTGATGGTGAGGGGTAATGACTGTTCCTGAACCTGGTGGTTTGTGTCTGATGTTGAGGGGTAATGACTGTTCCTGAACCTGGTGGTGTTGGTCTGATCGTTGAGGGGCAATGACTGTTCCTGAACCTGGTGGTGTGGGTCTGATGGTGAGGGTTAATGACTGTTCCTGAACCTGGTGGTGTGGGTCTGATGTTGAGGGGTAATGACTGTTCCTGAACCGGGTGATGTGGGTCTGATGTTGAGGGGTGATGACTGTTCCTGAACCTGGTGGTTTTGGTCTGATGGTTGAGGGGTAATGACTGTTCCTGAACCTGGTGGTGTGGGTCTGATGTCGAGGGGTAATGACTGTTCCTGAACCGGGTGGTTTTGGTCTGATGTTGAGGGGTAATGACTGTTCCTGAACCTGGTGGTTTGTGTCTGTTGTTGAGGGGTAATGACTGTTCCTGAACCGGGTGATGTGGGTCTGATGTTGAGGGGTAATGACTGTTCCTGAACCTGGTGGTTTTGGTCTGATGTTGAGGGGTAATGACTGTTCCTGAACCGGGTGATGTGGGTCTGATGGTTGAGGGGTAATGACTGTTCCTGAACCGGGTGATGTGGGTCTGGTGGTTGAGGGGTAATGACTGTTCCTGAACCGGGTGATGTGGGTCTGATGTTGAGGGGTAATGACTGTTCCTGAACCTGGTGGTTTGGGTCTGATGGTTGAGGGGTAATGACTGTTCCTGAACCTGGTGGTTTGTGTCTGATGTTGAGGGGTAATGACTGTTCCTGAACCTGGTGGTGTTGGTCTGATCGTTGAGGGGTACTGACTGTTCCTGAACCGGGTGTTGTGGGTCTGATGTTGGGTGGTAATGACTGTTCCTGAACCGGGTGATGTGGGTCTGATGGTGAGGGGTAATGACTGTTCCTGAACCGGGTGATGTGGGTCTGATGTTGAGGGGTAATGACTGTTCCTGAACCTAGTGATGTGGCTCTGATGTTGAGGGGTAATGACTGTTCCTGAACCGGGTGATGTGGGTCTGATGTTGGGTGGTAATGACTGTTCCTGAACCGGGTGATGTGGGTCTGATGTTGGGTGGTAATGACTGTTCCTGAACCTGGTGGTGTGGGTCTGATGTTGAGGGGTAATGACTGTTCCTGAACCGGGTGATGTGGATCTGATGGTGAGGGTTACTGACTGTTCCTGAACCGGGTGGTGTGGGTCTGATGTCGAGGGGTAATGACTGTTCCTGAACCTGGTGGTTTGTGTCTGATGTTGAGGGGTAATGACTGCTCCTAAACCGGGTGATGTGGGTCTGATGTCGAGGGGTAATGACTGTTCCTGAACCTGGTGGTTTGTGTCTGATGTTGAGGGGTAATGACTGTTCCTGAACCTGGTGGTTTGTGTCTGATGTTGAGGGGTAATGACTGTTCCTGAACCTGGTGGTGTTGGTCTGATCGTTGAGGGGCAATGACTGTTCCTGAACCTGGTGGTGTGGGTCTGATGTTGAGGGGCAATGACTGTTCCTGAACCTGGTGGTGTGGGTCTGATGTTGAGGCGTGATGACTGTTGCTGAACCGGGTGATGTGGGTCTGATGTTGAGGGGTAATGACTGTTCCTGAACCGGGTGGTTTTGGTCTGATGTTGAGGGGTAATGACTGTTCCTGAACCGGGTGGTGTGAGTCTGATGTTGAGGGGTAATGACTGTTCCTGAACCGGGTGATGTGGGTCTGATGATGAGGGGTAATGACTGTTCCTGAACCTGGTGATGTGGGTCTGATGATGAGGGGTAATGACTGTTCCTGAACCTGGTGGTTTGTGTCTGATGTTGAGGGGTAATGACTGTTCCTGAACCGGGTGATGTGGGTCTGATGTTGAGGGGTGATGACTGTTCCTGAACCTGGTGGTTTGTGTCTGATGTTGAGGGGTGATGACTGTTCCTGAACCTGGTGGTGTTGGTCTGATCGTTGAGGGGCAATGACTGTTCCTGAACCTGGTGGTGTGGGTCTGATGTTGAGGCGTGATGACTGTTGCTGATCCGGGTGATGTGGGTCTGAGGTTGAGGGGTAATGACTGTTCCTGAACCGGGTGATGTGGGTCTGACGGTGAGGGGTAATGACTGTTCCTGAACCGGGTGATGTGGGTCTGATGGTTGAGGGGTAATTACTGTTCCTGAACCGGGTGATGTGGGTCTGATGTCAAGGGGTAATGACTGTTCCTGAACCTGGTGGTTTGTGTCTGATGTTGAGGGGTAATGACTGTTCCTGAACCTGGTGGTTTGTGTCTGATGTTGAGGGGTAATGACTGTTCCTGAACCTGGTGGTGTGGGTCTGATGTTGAGGGGTGATGACTGTTCCTGAACCGGGTGATGTGGCTCTTATGTTGAGGGGTGATGACTGTTCCTGAACCGGGTGATGTGGCTCTTATGTTGAGGGGTAATGACTGTTCCTGAACCGGGTGATGTGGGTCTGATGTTGAGGGGTAATGACTGTTCCTGAACCTGGTGGTGTTGGTCTGATCGTTGAGGGGCAATGACTGTTCCTGAACCTGGTGGTGTGGGTCTGATGTTGAGGGGTGATGACTGTTCCTGAACCTGGTGGTGTGGGTCTGATGTTGAGGGGTGATGACTGTTCCTGAACCTGGTGATGTGGGTCTGATGTTGAGGGGTAATGACTGTTCCTGAACCGGGTAATGTGGGTCTGATGGTGACGGGTAATGACTGTTCCTGAACCGGGTGATGTGGGTCTGATGTTGAGGGGTAATGACTGTTCCTGAAACTGGTGGTATGGATCTGATGGTTGAGGGGTAATGACTGTTCCTGAACCTGGTGGTGTTGGTCTGATCGTTGAGGGGCAATGACTGTTCCTGAACCTGGTGGTGTTGGTCTGATCGTTGAGGGGTAATGACTGTCCTGAACCTGGTGGTGTTGGTCTGATCGTTGAGGGGCAATGACTGTTCCTGAACCTGGTGGTGTGGGTCTGATGTTGAGGGGTAATGACTGTTCCTGAACCTGGTGGTATGGATCTGATGTTGAGGGGTAATGACTGTTCCTGAACCGGGTGGTGTGGGTCTTATGTCGAGGGGTAATGACTGTTCCTGAACCTGGTGGTTTGTGTCTGATGGTTGAGGGGTAATGACTGTTCCTGAACCTGGTGGTGTTGGTCTGATCGTTGAGGGGCAATGACTGTTCCTGAACCTGGTGGTGTGGGTCTGATGTCGAGGGGTAATGACTGTTCCTGAACCTGGTGGTTTGTGTCTGATGGTTGAGGGGTAATGACTGTTCCTGAACCGGGTGATGTGGGTCTGATGTTGAGGGGTAATGACTGTTCCTGAAACTGGTGGTATGGATCTGATGGTTGAGGGGTAAAGACTGTTCCTGAACTGGGTGATGTGGGTCTGGTGTTTGAGGGGTAATGACTGTTCCTGAACCTGGTCGTTTTGGTCTGATGTTGAGGGGTAATGACTGTTCCTGAACCTGGTGATGTGGGTCTGATGTTGAGGGGTAATGACTGTTCCTGAACCTGGTGGTTTGTGTCTGATGTTGAGGGGTAATGACTGTTCCTGAACCGGGTGATGTGGGTCTGATGTTGAGGGGTAATGACTGTTCCTGAACCGGGTGATGTGGGTCTGATGGTGAGGGTTAATGACTGTTCCTGAACCGGGTGGTGTGGTTCTGATGTTGAGGGGTAATGACTGTTCCTGAAACTGGTGGTATGGATCTGATGGTGAGGGTTACTGACTGTTCCTGAACCGGGTGATGTGTGTCTGATGTTGAGGGGTGATGACTGTTCCTGAACCGGGTGATGTGGGTCTGATGGTGAGGGTTAATGACTGTTCCTGAACCGGGTAATGTGGGTCTGATGTTGAGGGGTGATGACTGTTCCTGAACCGGGTGATGTGGGTCTGATGGTGAGGGTTAATGACTGTTCCTGAACCGGGTGGTGTGGTTCTGATGTTGAGGGGTAATGACTGTTCCTGAAACTGGTGGTATGGATCTGATGTTGAGGGGTAATGACTGTTCCTGAACCTGGTGGTGTGGGTCTGATGTTGAGGGGTAATGACTGTTCCTGAACCTGGTGGTGTTGGTCTGATCGTTGAGGGGTAATGACTGTTCCTGAAACTGGTGGTATGGATCTGATGGTTGAGGGGTAATGACTGTTCCTGAACGTGGTGATGTGGGTCTGATGATTAGGGGTAATGACTGTTCCTGAACCGGGTGATGTGGGTCTGATGTTGAGGGGTAATGACTGTTCCTGAACCTGGTGGTGTTGGTCTGATCGTTGAGGGGTAATGACTGTTCCTGAAACTGGTGGTATGGATCTGATGGTTGAGGGGTAATGACTGTTCCTGAACGTGGTGATGTGGGTCTGATGATTAGGGGTAATGACTGTTCCTGAACCGGGTGATGTGTTTCTGATGGTGACGGGTAATGACTGTTCCTGAACCTGGTGGTGTGGGTCTGATGTTGAGGGGTAATAACTGTTCCTGAACCTGGTGGTTTTGGTCTGATGTTGAGGGGTAATAACTGTTCCTGAACCTGGTGGTTTTGGTCTGATGTTGAGGGGTAATAACTGTTCCTGAACCTGGTGGTTTTGGTCTGATGTTGAGGGGTAATAACTGTTCCTGAACCTGGTGGTTTTGGTCTGATGTTGAGGGGTAATGACTGTTCCTGAACCGCGTGATGTGGGTCTAGTGGTTGAGGGGTAATGACTGTTCCTGAACCGGGTGATGTGGGTCTATTGGTTGAGGGGTAATGACTGTTATGACTGTTCCTGACGTTGGTGGTCTGGGTCTGATGTTGAGGGGTAATGACTGTTCCTGAACCTGGTGGTGTGAGTCCTGAGGCTCCTGTGCCTCCTTCGAGATTGTCCATGATGTTCCCTGGAATGGAGCATTTCCCCGAGTTGGAGGTGGATCGCACTGGAGGACTGAGATTTCGCATAAGGTGTAAGAGATTTGTAGTGGATCTGTGGGGTTCCTTTTTACTCAGAAAGTGTCAGATACAGAGCTTTAGGAAGTAGCAGTAATGTCACCAACATCATTTTGAGTAGTTTTTACATGACCATTTCAATCACATTGGCATGAGGAGCTTTGTGATTAATGTGAATTTGTGCCTTCTAGTCTGCATTGACTTGATGGGATGAATGGCCTGCTGTGTCACTCTATAACCCCAAAATATTATAGTTGGTCGGCTTCTGAATGTGAACTAAATATGTCAACAAATTGAGCGTTTACTGCAGGAACAGTGGGCACACATTCAGATTGGACAGTGTGGTTATGGTGTCCAGCACTTAGCTGTAGCTGCACAATGGCCTGAATTGTGATTTAACAATATCAGGTCATGAATGATGTTACAGTTGTAAGATATAGCAGATTATTGTAAGTAACTTCTTGATGGTTTGTGCTGTTTTGGTGGGACCAAAGGGCATGTTTCTCTGCTGAAGGAATCTGAATGCTAGAGCCAAAGGCAGGGACCAGATGAGCCTGTTTACAATTGTCCGAAGGGGATTAAGGACCCAGCCAGCCAATGCATATTTAAGGAGTTTGATGAAAGGCTGGTGGGCCAGCACCTTAGACTCTACATGGCTTGAAATAATTTGCTTCAAGCCCAGCAAAAGGAACGAAGTTATACCTAGTAATGACAATGAATCTGATTTAGGTAATTTCTCGGTTATTGTATTAACTGAGTAGGGCAGCAAGAAAATGAATCTCAGGGTTGTAAATGGTGACATATATATACTTTGATTATAAACTTACTTTGAACTTGAACTTATTCTATAGACATCATGATATAATAATTCCAATATAGAAACTGAAACTGAAATAGGAAGAATAATCCTGAGATTGTTGAATTAATTCTTCCTTCCATGTGATGATACAAAGACTCTCTATGGTTATCAGGGTAATATAGAGTCATTTATACCCTGAAAGGACTCGGGTTTTACAAAGATAAATACAAGTGACAAGGTCATGTTATGTTTTGTAACTTTAAAACATTAAACTAATTCAAAGGATGAGGCAGGAGTCTGAAATTTGAGACTAACTTTGTGATTATTTTAAGCAAGGGACGTATATTTTGAGGTAGTGTGATGACATATACAATTCACATTTATATGCATATAACTCATAATGAATTATTTAGACAAACAAGAATGTTTAATCAATCAATATATGTACACGACATTACTCAAATATTGCTGAAATATTAAATACACAACAGGCCAGGAACTTTGCCTATCAGCTGCCTAGACTTTAGAGATGGAATCAATGGCAACTGTTTGGGGTTGCTGGAAGGGAAAGAGGGTAAAGAGAGGAAAAGGGTCAGGGAGGAATTGGCCGTGTATTAGATGAGCTTTGAAAGATACTTTGTGGTGGGGCTGAAGGGAAAATTGAACGACAATCAGTTGAAGGAATGTGGGTTGTTGGAACAGGGAGTTCTGGAAAGGATCAGAAATGGTTGCAGTGGGCAGGAGTTTGTAATACAAATATTTTTTACTTCTACTCTGTGTTCCATAGACAGTGATGTTTTGTTACTGTCTGTCCTTCTGAATTCCCTGGTCACACAGAATGATTGAACGGTCTCTTGTTTTTAACAAGGAGAATTTTAGGTTCATTTGAATTTATTTGGATGACCTCATTGTGATCAGCCCATTGCCTGACATTGCTCTTCAGCGATTGTCATCAGGTCAACAAACACTTTTTCCTCTCAATGTACTTGGTTCATTTCTTTTCAGCAACTAATAACTTAGTGTTATTGTCTGCCTATGTTTCCATTAATCTCCCTGAACAAATATACGCAGCCGAGGAGCATTAACCAACGAGAACAGAAGGAACCCAGTGAACAATAAGCAAAATGATATGACCTCTGAGCTCATCAAATATCCATCTGATTGCATGTCAGAGTCAGTGTGCTGGGCCTCTTCGACCTGCATGGAAAATGAAGGAGTTTGCAAATGAAAATTCTTTCATTTAAGACTCATTTAGAAAGGCACTTCAAAAAGGCAGAGGATGAAGAGAAATCGACCATGTGCAGACAGATGTGCAATCTGAATTGACATCACGGTTGGCATATGTCTGGCTGGCTGAAGGGCATGTTCCTGTCTTCTCTATTCACCGTGGTCTTCAAATATTCAATGATCACATCTCTGGAAAAGGCTTCATGCTTCATTTTACAGTCCAAGTGGCATGTGCAGAAACTCAAGGAAGGCAGACGAGGTTGTCGCAGCCATTTTGGAATGTCCTCTGAGCACACAGGCACCTGATGGTAGCCCCTAACAAGATCAACTTTGGAAAAAATTAACTTTGTGGCTAATTGTGCAGAAAAAATCTTGAATGTGTGGAACTGGGTGATAAACTGCTGCAGTTCCTTGTGTAGAAGTGCTCCTACAATGGTGTTGAAGTTCCAGGAATTAGACCTGGTGAGGATGAAGGACTGGGGAAACAACTCCCTATCAGGGAGGAAGGGAACCTGCAGGCAGTGGTGAACCAGCTATCCTTGCTCTTCTTGATGGTAGATCCTTTAAGTTTGGAGGAGGCGGGGAGTGCCAACCAAGCAGACTGTCTTGTGCTTTGCTTTTTCTCGTTTTCTTCTCTTGTATCTTGTAGATGACAGAGCTGCTTGAAGGAGTCCAGAGATGATACTCCCACCCAGTTTCTAATCTTATTTATATGGTTGCATTTCCTGCTGTGACTCTGACAAGTTGAGAATGAGAGTTTCCGCTTGTAATGAAACTGCCTGGTAGTTTCTTTCATTAGAGCTGGTTTTTGTGTTCTGCAACCCAAGTACTTCAGTGCCTCTTTTCATTGCGTGCCTGAACTTTGTGAGTGGAATTGAGCATTGTGCAATCCCATTTTGTTCTTGTAGAGTCATAGCGTGGTATAGTGTGGAAAGAGGCCCTTTGCACCAACTGACATTCAACCTATGCTAATCACATTGTATTCTTCCCATGTTGCTATCAATTCTCCCAAGAGTTAAACTGACCCATTAACCTTACAACCTATGGATCTTGAAGAAGCGGGAGGGAACTAGAAGACCCAAAGGAAATGCAGAGAGCCAGTGAAGGCATGGAAACTCCATATGGACAATGAAGGAGGTCGGGGTTGGTCGTGCATCTCTGGAACCATGAAGCTGCATTTCCACTAACTGTGCCACTGTCCATTTTGTGCTGTGTTGTATGACATGGGCGATCACGGTCTTTCCATGACCATGATCGTTCTTGGCAAGTTTTTCTACAGAAGTGATTTGTCATTGCCTTCTTCTGGGCAATGTCTATACAAGATGGGCGGCCTCAGCCATTACCAATACTCTTCAGAAATGGCTGCTTGGTGTCAGTGGTCGCATAACCAGGACTTGTGATAGGCTGCTCATACGACCGTCCACCACCTGCTCCCATGACTTGATGTGACCCTAATCATGGGGCTAAGCAGGTGCTACACATTGCTCCAGGCTGACCTGCAAGCTCAGGGAGGGAAGGAGCCCCTTTAACCTCCTTTATTAGAGACGTATCTCCACCCCACTACTGTCATAGAGGGTGCCACTCTGCTGTGCTCTACAATAGATGGAGAATCACCGATGGATCATGGGAAATCTCTGCACTGAGTGGTGTCACGTCTTGTACGAAGATGGTTATAGTTGTTGGAGATCAGCTAGCTTGTCTCCAGGACCACTATACTAATCTTCGTACAAGGTGTGACTCCAATGGAGAGATACCATTTGATCCAGTTGCAAACGGAGGTATTGACTCCTGGGTCTTGGAGTTAGCTTGGAATGATAGTATTGAAGGTGGAGCTGTAGTCAATGAAGAATAGTCTAACATAGGTATCTTTATGGTCCACATGCTCCAGGGAGAGGGCCGAGGAGAATGCATCCACTATAAATTGGTTTCAGCTGTAGGTAAATTACTGTGGGTTGGGTGTCTGGCAGACTGGACTAAATATATGCCATGACTAACACCTGGAAGCACTTCACAATGAACTGGACAGTAGCCATTAAGGCATGCTACCTTGTGTGTTTTAGGTACTAACATGATAGTCGTCTCCTTAAAGTGGGTGGGAACCTCAGAAGCAGAGAGAGAGGTTATAAATGTCTGTAAATACCCCTGTCAGTGGATCTACACAGGGCCTAAGGACGTGGTGAGGGACACCATCTGAGCAAGCTATTCTTTGCAGGTTCTCTCCCAGGAAGATCGATCCTATGTCTACAGCAGTTGCAATGGGTTCATTGGAGACAGTTGGGGTTGATGGTAATGTTCCAAACTCTTGCTGTTCAAAACATGCATAGAATGGATTAAGATCATCTCAGATGGATTGGATTTGTCCTGTCTTTTGTGAGCAGGACATACCTAATCAATTTTTCACATTGCCTATAACATCATAGTATTGGAATGACTTAGCTGAAGGCATAGCTGGTTCTGGAGCAGCACGCAAAGGTGTTGGAGGTGTTACGTACCCTGTAACTGGCTGTCAGACCGGCAGAGATAGAAGTATCTGTTGGAGTCTGGTGGGACCAAAACTAAGGGTGTTTATTAGTAAACTACACAACACAGTATTAAAAAAGCAAACATACATATAAAACAAGTTAGCAATAATAAACCTAAAAGTGTAGGAATAATAATAAGCAATAATAAACAAGCTCTATCGATGTCTAGGGGTAAATGAATTATCATAGGAAAGTATAAAGTTCAGTTCATGTGTGCTGAGGTAGTTATGGTTGTTGTAATCGTTGGAGAGAGAGAGAGAGAGAGAGAGAGAGAGAGAGAGATGTAACAGCTGCAGCAGGCAAACCTTCTGTTGCTTTCTTATTCCGTAGTATCGTGTGGTCATTCAGCTATGACCCCTCTGTTCTTCAGCTAGACCGTTCGTCTGTGGTGGACTCATCACTCTGGCATGAGTGGACACACACACAAGTCCCCACCGGCCCTGTGATCACATTGTGAGCTTTACTGACCAATCTCCTGATTCAGTCTCCGAAGCTCCCACCTTTCTTGTGGGTTCACAACACTCAGTCAGCGTCCCCTGGTGTGGCTCCCCAAACCTGTCTTTTATCCCTACTAACGGGGTCTCAGCTATCCATCAATCCCAATGCATTGTTGCTGTGTTCTGGCTATTAACTGTTGATTTTACTAGTTCACACCCATGGTGAATGGTTCACATTGCCTCATGGATGGCCAGTTTTTGAATCTATTCTGAAACTAGACTGTTCAAATGCACTGAGGATCAGCAGAGGAAGGTTAAGTAGCGGTAATAACTAGGATGTCTCCTTACCTGTAGGTTATCTGATCCCATGAGATTTCATGGGCTTTGGTGACAATGGCAATGCAGTCACTTCTCCCATCTCTTTACCATTGAGTCATTGTAGCTGCTGCCTGTCTTGCTGTGTGGACAGGTATAGCCAGAGATTATGAGAAGGGAGTCTGGTACGTTTTGTGACAGCAACCATGTATGCCTCTGTTGACTTGATGTGTGGGAGAGCTTTCCAATTGGGGCACCAGGCCCTGATTTTTGCAGTTCCTTCTGAATGCAGTATCCAGTTTAACTTTCTTTGTTGGTTTGTGTGGCAGTTTGATAACTAGATAGCTTGCTAAACTTTTACTGAAGGGTAGCCTTCTTGGTCTGGTATGGGGTCACATGACGTGCTACCTCGAGAAGAGGATATCCATCATCAAAGATCTGGGCCATGCCATCTTCACCCAGTTACCATTGGGCAGGAGGTGCCAAAGCCTGGTCTCACACCACCAAGCTGAAGAACAGTTACTTCCTTTCAGTCATTCAGTTCTTGAAGCAAGATGCACAACTCTAGTCACTATCTCAGTATAGCAACTCTACGGCTACTTTGCACTGCAATAAACTTTGGTTTTTGTTCTATCTTGTACAATTTACGTCTAGATTATGTTTTCTTGTGAATGTATGTAGCTGATGCTGGGTGCCTGTGAGTAAGCTTTTCATTACAATAATCTGAACTTTTGATTCTTTCTGATATGAAGCTGGCTGGGTTAATTGATAGATTTTTAATGACACTAATATTTTTATGGGTCACTATTAATGAGTCAACCATTAAAAAAAAAGTCCTATTTAAATTAAATATATGTTCTCCAGCAACCTTGCGGGGATTTGAACTAATCTCTGGATTATTGCTCGAAAGACGAGCCCATTCGAAGCAATACTGCAACCAGGTGGTTTCTGGAGAAAATCCATGTCCTTTGCTGATCGCACATGTTGCAGAGTTCCCCGTCTTTGTTATCTGGGCAATGTGGTGACAGACTATTTTGTTTGCACAGAGAGGTTTTATTTTGAGTTCATGGTGTCATTGCTGTCCTTGTCACCGGGCCTTGCCAGCTGCTGAAGGACAGGAACAGAAGCTTCATCTGGCTTATCATTGTCATGCAGCATGTACGTTCCCCTGAATCCAAGGTTAAGCCACTGAAACGGGGGATGTTTGTCTTGGGACAGAAGTGCTTTGTCTTGTTACACAGTGAAAACAATCTGCCTGAATTGTGAGCATTCAAAAGCGAGGGTAGGATATAAACTGGAGATATCTTTCAGCCCTTACCTAGGTTCCGGAGATGAGTTAGACTGTGTGCCAAACTGCTTTGTTCCTGGTCCACATGATTGTGCCCACCTAGAGAGAAAATGATCAGTACCTCTGGATCAAGGGTTCCCAACCTGGGGTCCACAGACCGCTCAGTTAATATTAGGGCTCCATGGCATACAATAAGCTGAGAGCCCCTGCTCTAGATTAATCTGGCTGTCCAGAAAGATCAAATGCACTTTATGTCGGTCTTCCAATATTAATTCCAATCTCTGCATACCTAATCTGTATTGAACTCTTGAGTCAATGAAGGCTTTGTGGTGCCATCACCAGAGGGAGCGTGCACAATGCCTGTTGGAGACAGATTCATTTATGAATGTGGATGTAGGGATTTATAATGAACACGAGTAAAAATACTATTGTGAAATAGAATCTGACAGGCCCATGTATGTTTATCACACTTAATTTAACACTACCCTTAGCATTGTACTCCAGCAAATCAGCATATGGATAACTGCCTGAATATTTAACACCTAGAAGTGTTCACACCTTAAGTACAAGCGCCACACTTCAATTTATTGTGTTTGCACATGATCTGTGTACATTGTGCATGGATCGAGGAATTCTTCTTGTTAGAATTGTGTGGCTTGCTGTAACAGAACTCCTGTGAGAAGTTAGAGAAAGTGGAGATCTTCTGCTAATGTTAGGACCTAGTAATGTTTTTGTTAATCTGAAATATAATATTCTTTATTATTTTAAAATATTGAATCAGTTGATGATAGCTGTTTCTGACTCAATGTAAAATAAAAACAAATACAGAGATAATCAACAGATAAGGCAATAACAATACAAAGAGAAACAGCGTTAACTGATTGGCTCAATGACCTTTGAACTGAATGTCTATTGAGAGGTCTACCTGGGTCCATCTGCCCATCATCCTTCACCCATAGCCAGTCCACCAATCACCTACTGACCCTTGCAACACCCCTCCTCATCTTCTCTTTATACTCTCTATCTTCCCTCGCTTCCAGGCAAGGACGCAAGGTTTTCACCAGAGATATGAAAGATCCCTGTAGCAAGTTGTCTGTTGCTCCAGATTCAGTCTCTTGTACCTCTGTCATCAAATATTTAATTTGAAAACAGAGACGCAGCTGCTGCCTGGTCTGCTGAGCATTTCCACCGGTAACAGCTCTTCCGCTGGATGTCTTTCTTTCCCGCACAGAAGTTTGGTCTTGTGCTGTGTTTTGTGTCTGGATATCGACTGACTTTCTGTAACCTGTTTCTGAAAGATATATGCAAGGGAAAGTTCAAAATCTATGTTCACAGAGCAGAGCAAAACTAATAAATGAAAGTCAAGAAACTATCAAGTTTGATATAAAAACACAATGCTCAAAATACTCTGCAGATCAGGCAACTTCTGTAGAAAAGAGAAACAGAGTTAACTTTACTCATTTGTGCATTTTTGATTAGTGATTGTTAAGCCATTATTTATTTATTCAAGTTTAGTGCCATAGACATACATACCCAGGGAATCAATGGCATGAAGATCAGCATTTTGCAGTATGGATTAGATCCTCTTGTTTCAGTTAGAAAACCCTAGATCAAAATGGGGAAGAAGCAACATCAAATTAATTTTAAATCACAGAGGGTGGCTATGCCAACAATTATCTCTGATAACGTGAGGCCAGGGTTGTCCGGAGGATTAGCTATAGATAAAGTCATCCAGTGAATAGAAATGAGAAAGAAAGACTGCTACACAATAAATGAAAAAGCTATGTAGTTAGAAAAAGAGAAGATTCATGAAAGACATGTATCAGTTTGAATCAGTGGAAGGTATACTGACTGGCTGCATCACAGCCTGGTATGGAAACAGCAATACCCTTGAACAGAAAATCCTACAAAAAGTAGTGGATATGGCCCAGTCCGCCATGGGTAAAGCTCTCCCCACCAGTGAACACATCTACACAAAAACGTTGTTGTTGGAAAGTAGCATCCATCATCAGGGATCCTGCCACCCTCATCATGCTCTCTTCTCATTACGGCCATCAAGAAGGTGGTACAGAAGAATCAGGACTCACACCACCAGGTTCAGGAACAGTTATTCCCCCTCTGCCATCAGGCTCTTGAACCAGAGGGGATAACTTCACCCAACTTTACTTGCCCCATCATTGAAATGTTTCCACAACCAAAGGACACACTTTCAAGGACTCATCATCTCATGTTCTTGATATTTATTGCTTATTATTTAATATTTGTTTTTTCTTTTTGTATTTGCACAGTTTGTTGTCATTTGCACACTGGTTGAATGCCAAGTTGGTGCAGCCTTTTGTTAATTTATCGATTCTACTATGCTTACAACTCTATGATGGATTTGTTGAGTATGCCCACAAGAAAATGAATCTCAGGGTTGGGTATATGTGCTTTGATAACAAGCTTACTGGGAAATTTTGAACTTTGAAACAGGGCTGATAAGAGTTGGGTTCTGACATGGTGAGAGAATACCATCCCAAATTCTGACCTCTCCCTGGTCAGGAGAAGTTACAGGATCCTTAAAGTGTTCCCTCAGTTTTCCCTTGTTGTCACAGAGCATGGAACAAAGTGTCTACTTGGGAGGCTGGCATTGCATGCTCCAACAGGCCACTCAGTAGCCTTGGAGAAGCTAATGTAGTTGCTTTCGTCCTAACTTATTACAGACTTAGAGGGTTTTGTGCAGGTTACATGCTTCCAGGGTTTCAATGTGTGTTCACATAACAGGCCAAGGATAAGTAGATGGATTGTGAACTTTGACAGTGCTCTTGAGCTTCAAACACTCTACCTCAAAGGGCCAGAAGCTGTGCAGGTGCACTGAAGGATATGGTGAATTTCATCATCAATATTGCTGGCAGGAGACTTCTGAGATATAGGAGGTGGTCCACGTTTTCCAGAGTCACATCGAGGATGTCTGGCATGATGGGGGCAGTGTGGTGCAGGTTGGTTGAGGACCTTAGTCCTGCGAATGTTGAGTGCAAGGCCTTTTGTTTCATGTAGTTGACTGAACGAGCTGATGACAACATGGAGCACAACCTGCGATCACATCCATATGCAAATGTCACCCGCTTGCTGAAAGAAATTGGGGTTCTAAAGTGGGGGTGATGTGGAGAGGAGATGGCCAATATAATGAGCAGTGGGCAGTGGTGACTCCATCTATTATCCACTTGCCACTGTCTCCCAACCACACTCCCCCCAATGCCCCTTCACTCCTCCTTGGCCCACCAATCACCTCAAACTCCTGTCTCAACTCTTCTCCTCTCTCCTTTATGCTGACTGTCTCATCTCTTCACTCTGAGTCCTGATGCAGGGTTCTGACCCGACCTATCCACAATGGCTTTCCCTCCACAGATGCTGCTCAGCTCACTGAGTTCCCCCAGCAGATTGTCTGCTGTAAGGAGACTGATCCGACAACAGGGGAATCTCTCTGCTGCCCGCCACAGGGAAAATCACCGCTGGGGAAATCCACGGAGGGCTACTCTGTGAATTGCAGTTGGATTTCATCCACCTGGGGGCACAGTGGCTTGTGTTTAGAAAGGGAATTCCACAATTAGGAGGACAGATACTGTTCTTTGCATTTTAGAACAAGATAAGGCAAAGAATGATTGTAACACTACACCGTATTTGATAAGCTGGTCTCTCAACATTAAGGGGATATCAAGATGGAATCACTCCCCAAATGTTTCTGCCCTTCTTACAACATGACCTGGAAACTCGAGTGTATGCACTATGTGACAGAAGTGGGAAAGCCAACAGGAAATGTTCCAAGTGTGCAGAGCACACAATGTGAAATTGGCTCGCTCTCAGCCAGACAAACAAACTCAAGCTGACATGCGGGGACACTTTATCATATTGACATGAGGACACTGGCAGGAGAGGCTTGAGTTTTGACTAGGGAGAAGAAAAGAGACCTCAGAGAGCGGCCTGCTCGAACGACAGGTGATGGGGTAGCACTTACCTGAAGTAAAAGCAGAAGATGCAGAAAGATAGTGGCAGCATTAACATGTCAGGATGATTAGAGGCCATAAGGAGAGGTTGGGCAAGTTATGGTTGTTTGCTCTGAAGGCTAAGGGCAGACCTGGTAGAGGTTTATAAGGCTATGAGAGCCATAGATAGAGTAGACAACCTTTTGCCTGGGGCTGAGAAGTCCAGTACTGGAGGACATGAGAGGAGGAAAGTTCAAAGGAGAAGAATTTTACACAGAGAGCAGTGGCTGTCTGGAACACACTGCCAGGAGCGGTGGCACTGACAAATGTAAAAGGACTGTTTGAGAAGTTCCAAGATGAGAATGTGAACATACAGACAAAAGAAGGTATGGCCGAAGGGATTAATTTAATGAGTTGTCATTAACATAATTAATTTGGTGTAACATCACAGGCCGTAAGGCCTGTTCCTGTGCTGTACTGTTTTATCTACGTCAGGTTGAAGACTCCATGTCAGTTCTGCCCACCCTTTCTGACAAATAGTCTCCCATCTTGTTACAAGGATTACTCCTTAGAAACAATGATCATTTAGGTACAGAGAGATCTATATTTGCTGACAAGCACCTTCATTGTCTCAAATAAAAATTTACCCAACCAATCACCTACATGTTTCCCTGACCCCCCCATGACTGAAGAATAGGAAAGAGTCCATGCTCCGATGTGAGTGCTCCATTTCCATGATGGTTGCTGTCCACGGAGTTGTAGCTGCTTCACATTCAAAGCCTCTCAGTTTATACACTTCCCTTACAAGTTCAAATGTTGCATTTCAATCTGGTTGGCTTGGGGGTCATCTGATTGACCTGTGTCACCTGCTTATTGGCTCTGGTCCAAGCCGGCATCCATGTGCAGAGTACTATAGTAATTTAGTGGATCACACTGTAAATCTGCTGTTGCAAAAAAAAATTCATGACATGTGAATGATGAGAAACCTGATATAGGTTTCTAATGAGGACTGAAAGTGGGAAGGGACAGGGAGAGGGGGATCATGTTTGGGAAAAGGAGAAGGGAGAGGGGAGGGAGTGGGAAACACCAGAGAGATGTTCTGTAATGATCAATACATTGTTTGGAATCTGGTGTCTCAGGGCTGGGTGTGTCTGCCCCCGCATTCCTTCTCTGCCACCTGCCTCACACCCCTCTGCGACATTCCACCTTCGCCATTCCCAACATCATTTGCTCCTGCCAGATTTACAAACTCGCTCCCTCCTCTGTGTTGACAAATATAATACTGTGCAAAAGTCTTATGCGCCCTACCTATATATACTGTGTGAGATTAAGACTTTTGCACAGTACTGTAAATGCCAGGAACAATCAAATACTCGACACCCTAAAAACAAGCTGAAAGCACATACTACTCTGCCCAAGGACAGCTTGTGTCCTGCTGTTACAAGGCTCCTGATTTCCCAGTCTCCCTCGCTCTCATTGTCTGCCGACACTGGACTTGGACTGTAACTGTAACACCTCATTCTGCATTCCATTACCTTGTTCCCCTCTGCTACTGATGTGAGGAAATTACCTGTAGGGCTGGCATGCAACACTGAGCTTTTCACTCTCTCTCAGTACGTGCAGCAACAATAAATCAGTTTACCAGTTTTATCTCTTGTGTTACTTTAGCACCTTGTCGTAAGGTGTGTAAAGAAAAACAATAACCTGGGAATAATGTGCCAGAACACTTGGTTCTCATTTATCAGAATCAAGATTAATAACACTGGAATATGTCATGAAATTTCTGTTCTGCAGCAGCAGTACTAAACAATATATACTAATAAAAACTGTAAATTACTGTAGATGTTATATATATATATATGTTAAATTAAATGTCATGCAAAAAATAAGTAGTGAGGGTGTGTTTTGTGTTCAATGCCCATTCAGAAATCTGATGGTGGAGGGAAAGAAGCTGTTCCTGAATTGTGTATGTTCAGGCTCCTGTACCTCCTCCCTGATGGTAGCAATGAGAAGAGGGCGTGTCCTGGGTGACGAGGGTTCTTAATGATGGGTGTCCTCAATGATGGATGCTGCCTTTTTTGAGGCAATGCTTCTTGAAGACGTCCTGGATGCTGGGGAGACTGGTGTTTGTGATGAAGCTGACTAAGTTTACAACCTTCTGCAGCTTATTTCCATCCCGAGCAGTGCCCCCCCAACACACACACACACACACACATACCAGATGGTGATGCAGCCAGACAGAATGCTCAACACCATACATCTGCAGAAATTTGTGAGTATCTTTGATGACTTGCCAAATCTCCTCAAACTCCTCCGACTCAGCAACGCGATGTAACTCGATTAAATTTCCCGGACAGGAAGATTTACAGAGATGGAGGAATCTTTGATTGGGTTGTTGATCATAAAGAGCCACATGGTCTCATTTTGAGCCAGCTTTTGCCATCCACTCATCGTTGGTGATATTGTATGACGAGCATGTTGCTGAAGAGCAGAACATGATAAAGTTCTCTGCAACCTGCTGCCTACTTAGAATCAGTGTGCAGAATAACACCTTGTCTTCACAGAACACCTTGTACTTCAGCTTGTGCAGAACTCTTATGAGGCAAAAACTTTAACATCATCAAAACAAATCGCAGGACAAACGTGACTGGAATCTGAGACCAAACAGAGCACTGCTGGTATGAACTCAGCGGGTCAGGCAGCGCTTTTGGACATAAAGGTCACGACCCTTCATCAGGAATGGTGCAGCCAGTCAGGTCCATGTTAGCTATCAGAACCATCGCATCCCTCACTGTATCCCTGCAACCCCACCTCAAATCTCGGTGACATATCGTGCAAAGTTGTTGATCGGCAGAGCACACGGCCGCGAGTGCATAGGGAGGAACGTAAGGTGCTGAGGATGCCGCCTTTTGGGGAAAGCTAACGCAGTTAAAGGGAGATGCATGCAAAGCCCTGCTGAGGTCAGGATCCAAGCTGGTCACTCGAGTTACCGCTCTGTAGAGTTGGTAGATAAGCTTCCTGGAGGCTTGAAGAAGCTTTATCCCTCCTTCATCCCCACCTACCTGGTTAGACCCCAGCAGAACCACTAAAGTGAGTTGAGGGTTGTGTAATTTGGGCCTTGGTTGGAGATGGAACAGAGATCCACCAGCAACTGGACAGCAGATTTCAGTGGGTTATATTATTAGTAGAGCTTACATAAATCCAGCTTCCTTTCCTTTGATTATAAGATGACTAATTAAGTCAATTAATATTTGAGAAGATTTTGTACAGAACGATGGAGTAATTATTTCCTCTGGTGGTGGAACTAACAATGGAGAACTGTCGTAACAACAACATCCAACCTACTGCTACAGGGTACAGGCATAACATTCATAGTGAGTACCCTACAAGAAGTATTGGATACAGCCTAGCCCATCATGTGGGTAAAGCCCTCACAACCATTGAGCACATCTACACAGACCGGTGTCGCAGGAAAGCAGTGTCCACCACCCAGGTCATGCTCTTGTTTCACTCCTGCCATCAGGAAGAAGGTACAGGTGCCTCGGAACCCACACCACCAAGTTCAGGAACAGTTATTACTCCTCAACTTACCCCCATCATTGAAATGTTCCCACAACCAATGGATTCACTTTCAGGGACTCTCCATCTCATGGTCTCGATAGTTATTCCTTATTTATTTATTTCTTATTATTATTTCTTTTTTCAGTGTTAGCACAGTTTGTTGTCTTCTGCACTCTGGTTGAACCCCAAGTTGGACAGCCCTTCATTGATTCTGTTATAGTTATTATTCTATAGGTTTATCGTGTATGCACAAGAAAATGAATCTCAGGGTTGTATACGGTGATATATGTGTACTTTGATAATAAACTTACTTTGAGCTTTGAAACCAGAAAGCCATCCTTCAGACAAAGCATGGTAAAAATCCACAGCTCTGGAGTTTGGATCCTGAGGAACAAATGAGTATCTTCATGATTAATACCAAGAGAACTTTTCAACTTATCAAGGCATTTGGACCAAAGGCAGGAAAATGAGGTCAGCATCTGTTAGGTTCTCATTGGATGGTTTAAGAGGCTCAAGGGCTTGAAAGGTTCCCTTCTTCCTTTGTATTAGTTATCATTATTTATTCATTTATTGAGAAACAGCACAGAATAGGCTCTTCTGGACTTTCCACTACGCTACCGTGCTGGCCGTGTTCATTACAATGAACATTGTATTCCAGGGATATCATGCTGGCAGCCTGGGAGGAGGAGAGAGATAGTGACGTGTGCACTCCCCCCGGCTGCCCCCTTGCAGCCAGCTCTTCTAGGGAAATGCTCAGTCATTTTGCTGAGCAAAGTAAACCTTCATCCTGCTCTCCACACAATGGTTCTTATCAAAATGTGCCACACCTTACCATAAAGAACATTTAAATTATTCAAATATTGACCTGTGGTGTGGATTATTGACAACTCTGTTGGTCTGCCTTTGATATGAAGGTGGCAAATGAGATGAATGCAGCGGTTTCAAAACTAGCACGGTAGTAAATAGCCTCCATTCCGCTCCTGCTCTGGTGATCTTTATTGTGTAGGTAGTTCACTCGATATCCTTTAGAAGAGCGGACCGGACAGGAGGCTGCCCCTTGAGTTTGCCTCCTTATGAGGTCACGACAACAGATCGAACACAGAGCATGTAACTTATCCTGTCTCCTTCAGTAATGTGCAGGAGATCAGACTCCAGGTGCTGAGTAATCTTGTCAAGGCTCCTGAAGACTTGACTCAGAGCCCAGCTTCTTAGTATTTTTGCCATTTATTCTATTTGCAGGACTTCCTTGTAATTTCTAAGTAAAAGACATTACTTAGTGTGGGGCCCTAGCTCCTGCACTCCTAATGGTCACCACCATCTCCCAAGACAAACTACAAAGCGTGTGATGCCTGCTGGGGATCACCTCTTACAGGCCCCTCCAAAGCCCCTGGCATGGCTTTATATAATTGAGCCACAGAAGTTCTCCCTCTTTGAGGGAGTGGGAGTTTCATCACCCAGTAGCTACAACTCACCGGTGCTGAGGGTCAATTTCACCCTCACACGTACCCCCAGCACACTGTCAGAGTACCAAGTCTGACGGGCAGCTAACACAGATGAATGGGTGGCGGTAACGTTGCGGTCAGCGTGATGCCGTTACAGCGCCTGCAGTCCGGGTTCACTCCTGCCGCTGTCTATGTCCTCCCCGTGACCGTGTGCATGGTTTCTGGTCGCACCAGTTTCCTTCCACACTCTGAAGATGTATGAATTAGTAGGCTGATTGGTCACATGGCTGTAATTGGGTGACCCAGGCTTGTTGGGTTGGAAGGTCCTGGACATTACGGAAAAAATTTAGCTCTGAATCCTTGCCAGAAGGGTTTAGTAGCCATCATTTATAACATGATCATGAAAATACAGCCAAAAATATCAGAAAAAATTAAGAAGGAATGGGAAAAAGAACTTCATTGTCTTATACCCACTGAGCAGTGGGAGAAAATTTTACAATTAATCAATTCCTCTTCTATTTGTGCTAAACATAACCTAACACAATTTAAAGTTGTACATAGGACTCACATGTCCAAGGATAAACTTGTTCGATTTTACTCTCATGTTAATCCAACCTGTGGCAGATGTTATTCTGAAGTCGCTTCATTGACCCACATGTTTTAGTCTTGCCCTTGTTTGCAAAATTACTGGAAAGATATTCCCCGTATTATTTCAACAGTTCTGAATATCAATTTGCAACCGCATCCTATTACTGCAATTTTCGGTTTACCGATGGTGGATAATATTTGTTTATCCCCCTCAGCTCGACGGATGATTGCATTTGTTACATTAATGGCTAGAAGATCTAGTCTATTGAATTGGAAAGAAATTAATCCTCCAACTATATTTCAGTGGTTTTCTCAAACTATCTCTTGTTTGAGTTTAGAAAAAATTAGAAGTGTTGTCTTTGATTCTTCAGTTAAATTTGAAGAAACTTGGAGACCATTTATCCAACATTTTGATATGAGCTTAACTGACTTTTCCTAAACCCTGCTTCTATTATCCTTAATTATTTGGATGGAGGTGCGGAGTTATTGACGCTGCTGTGTATATTTGACATAATGCAATGGCCCATGTTGGTTAGGTTTTTTTTTCTTCTTTTTTCTTTTTTGGGGATTTTTTTTCTTCTTATTTATTCCATTTTTCCGCAATTACTGTGAGTTTGGGAGGTTATTATCTATGGATTATCATCTATATGAAAGTATACTTAACCTATTAATTATGTGCTTTCAAACTCTCTGTATTCATGTTTCATTTATGTTTGTTTAAAATTAATAAAAAGATTTAAAAAGGAAAGAAAGGAAGGTCCTGTTACCGTGCTGCTTCTCTAAATAAAACAAAAACAGAGTTCTTGCCCTAAAGGCAAAACATTCTGCTTTGAGCTTTGGAATTCTGGAAGAATTGTTGGTGTTTTCGACTAAGGAGAACACGAAGATGGCACTAATATGAAATTTTGGGGTAAAGCAGGGGTAAGTTGGTTTTGTGGTTAGGTTACTGGACCAGAGGCTCAGACTGATGACCCAGAAGTATTGGTTCAAATGCACTGTGACCTCTGGGAATCAAATACCTATGATATTCAAAAACTATCTAACCTTAAAGATAATACTGGTCAGGGAGGCAAAGTGTGTTCTCGATATTATTTGGGGATGGGAGCCAATCGGGAGAGCTGCCCATTGAATAGTCAAGCACACAATGACGTCCATCAGTCAGGAGTGATTGGAGTGTGGTGTGTCACACAGCTCTAGCAATGAAAGAGGCAGTCTGATATTGAATTTCCTGTGTGCAGTTTGGGCACTGACTGAAAAAGATGCTGCATGCACTGTGCAGGATTAGCCTCCATCTTTTGTTTTGGTAATCTCATCCACAAAAATTTATGGTGGCCATGATATCACTATCCTTCAGGTTTTTGTAGATAAAATAACAGATGCGTTTTAGGTTTAAGGGAAACCATATCAACTCCTTTATTGTCAACCAAGCACAGAACATAAAATGTGGTTTAAAAAAAACTTCACATCATTATGTCATCACATCAGACCAGCCTTTTAAAGTGAGCCCCAACTCAATGTTGGTGGTTGTGAATTATGCATATGTTTCCAACCCTTACAGTTCTAGAATGCCTTTAGAGCAGCTGATGGTTGAGCCCACGAGGGGATCAGCTATTCTGGATTGGGTGTTGAGCAATGAACCAGAATTGATCAGAGAGCTTAAGGTAAAAGAACTCTGAGGGGCCAGTGATCATAATATGATCAAATTCACCTTGAAATGTGAGAAGGAGAAGCTAAAGTCAGATGTATCAGTATTACAGTGGAGTACAGGGAATTGCAGAGGCATGAGAGTGGAGTTGGTCAGAATTGATTGGAAAAGAACACTGGCAGGGATGATGGCAGAACAGCAACAGCTGGAATTTCTGGAAGCAATTCAGAAGGTACCGCGTATATACATCCCAACGAGGAAAAAGTATTCTAAAGGCAAGATGATAGAACCATGGATAACAAAACAAGTCACAGCCAACATAAAAGACAAGGAAAGGGCATATAATGCAGTAAAAATTAGTGGGAAGTTGGAGGATTGGGAAGCTTTTAAAAACCAATAGAAGGCAACTAAAAAGAGTCATTAATAGACAATAGACAATAGGTGCAGAAGTAGACCATTCGGCCCCTCGAGTCTGCACCGCCATTCTGAGATCATGGCTGATCATTCACTATCAATACCCAGTCCCTGCCTTGTCCCCATATCCCTTGATTCCCCTATCCATCAGATATCTATCTAGCTCCTTGAAAGCATCCAGAGAATTGGCCTCCACCGTCTTCCGAGGCAGTGCATTCCACACCTCCACAACTCTCTGGGAGAAGACGCTCTTCCTCAACTCTGTTTTAAATAACTGACCTCTTATTCTCAATCCATGCCCTCTGGTACTGGACTCTCCCAACATCTGGAACATATTTCCGGCCTCAATCCTATCAAATCCTTTAATTATCTTAAACGTTTCAATCAGATCCCTTCTCAATCTCCTCAATTCCAGCATGTACAAGCCCAATCTCTCCAATCTCTCTGCGTAAGACAGCCCTGCCTTCCCAGGAATCAACCTAGTGAATCTACGATTAAGAAGGTAAAGATGGAATATGAAAGTAAACTAGCCAATAATATTAAAGAGGATACCAGAAGCTTCTTCAGATACATAAAGTGTACAAGAGAGGATATCGGACTGCTGGAAAACAAAGCTGGAGAGGTGGTAATAGGGTGAAATCTAAATGGCGGATGAACTAACTAAGTATTTTGAATTAGTGGAAGACTCTAACAGAATGGTGGAAAATCCAGATGTCAGCGGTCATAAACTGCGTGAAGTTACCATAACCAGAGGAAAGGTAAAATTAGTCACCTGGACCACCCCAGGGTTCTGAAAGAGGTGGTTGAAGAGATCATGTAGGTATTAGTGATGATCTTTCAAGAATCACTAGATCTTGGAATGGTTCCAGAAGACTGGAAAATTACAAATGTCACACCCCTCTTCAAGAAGGGAGAGAGGAAGAAAAAAGGAAATTATAGTCCAGTTAGTCTGACCTCAGAGGTTGGGAAGATATTGGAGTCAATTATTAAGGATGAGATCTCAGGGTACTTGGAGGCATATGATAAAATAGGCCATAGACTGCATGGATTCCTCAAGGGAAAACCTTGTCTGACTAATCTGTTGGAATTACTTGAAGAAATAACAAAGCGGTTAGACAAAGGAGAATTGGGGGATGTTGTTTACTTGGATTTTCAAAAGGCCTTTGACAAGGTGCCACACATGAGGCTGCTTAACAAGTTATGAGCCTATGGTCTTACTGGGAAGATTCTAACATGGATAAAGCAGTGGCTGATTGGCATGAGGCAAAGAGTGGGAATAAAGGGAGCCTTTTCTGGTTAGCTGCAGGTGAGTAGTGGTGTTCTACAGGAGTCTGTGTTGGGACCAATTCATTTTACATTATGTATCAATGATTTGGATGATGGAATTGATGGCTTTGTTGCAAAGTTTGCAGATGATATGAAGATAGGTGGAGAGAAAGGTAGTTTTAAGGAATTAGAGAGGCTACAGGAGGACTTGGACAGATAGGAGAATCAGCAGAGAAATTGCAGAATGTATACTGTGTCGGGAAGTGTATGGCATGCACTTTGGTAGATGAAATGAAAGGGTTGACTATTTTCTAAATGGAGAGAAAATACAAAAAACTGAGGCACAAAGGGACTTGGGAGTTCTTGCACAGGATTCCCTCAAGATTAATTTGCAGGTTGAGTCTGTGGTGAGGAAGGCAAATGTGATGTTAGCATTCATGTCAAGAGGACGAGAATATAAAAACAAGAATGTAATGTTGAGGCTTTATAAAGCACTGGTGAGATCTCACTTGGAGTCCTGTGAGCAGGTTTGGGCCCCTTATCTTAAAGGGTGTGCTGAAACTGGAGGGGATACAAAGGAAGCTCACGAAAATGATTCTAGGATTGAATGGCTTGTCATGTGAAGAGCGTTTGATGGCTCTGGGTCTGCATTCACTGGAATTCAGAAGGATGAGAGGTGATCTCATTGCAACCTATTGAATAGTGAAAGGACTTGATAGAGTGGATGTGGACAGGATATTTCCTATGGTAGGAGAGTCTAAGACCAGAGGACACAGCCTAAGAATAGAGGGGTGTCCTTTTAGAATGGAGATGACGAGGAATTTCTTTAGCCAGAGAGTGGTGAGTCTGTGGAATGTGCCACAGACAGCTGTGGACGCCAAGCCTTTATGAATATTTAAGGCAGAGGTTGATTCTTAATTGGTCAGGGCATGAATGGATATGTGGAGGGCAGGAGATTATAGACAATAGATGATAGGTGCAGAAATAGACCATTCGGCCCTTCGAGCCTGCACCGCCATAATCATCTACTATCAATACCCGGTTCCTGCCTTGTCCCCATATCCCTTGATTCCCCTATCCATAAGGTACCTATCTAGAAAGCATCCAGAGAATTGGCCTCCACTGCCTTCTGAGGCAGTGCTTTCCAGACCCCCACAACTCTCTGGGAGAAGAAGTTTTTCCTTAACTCTGTCCTAAATGACCCACCCCTTATTCTTAAACCATGCCCTCTGGTACTGGACTCTCCCAGCATCTGGAACATATTTCCTGCCTCTATCTTGTCCAATCCCTTAATTATCTTATATGTTGCAATCAGATCCCCTGTCAATCTCCTTAATTCCAGCGTGTACAAGCCCAGTCTCTCTAACCTCTCTGCGTAAGACAGTCCTGACATCCCAGGAATTAACCTTGTGAATCTACGCTGCACTTCCTCTACAGCCAGGATGTCCTTCCTTAACCCTTCAGACCAAAACTGTACACAATACTCCAGGTGTGGTCTCACCAGGGCCCTGTACAAATGCAAGAGGATTTCCTTGCTCTTGTACTCAATTCCCTTTGTAATAAAGGCCAACATTCCATTAGCCTTCTTCACAGCCTGCTGCACTTGCTCATTCACCTTCAGTGGCTGATGAACAAGGACTCCTAGATCTCTTTGTACTTCTCCCTTACCTAACATTACACCGTTCAGATAATAATCTGCCTTCCTGTTCTTACTCCCAAAGTGGATAACCTCACACTTATTCACATTAAACGTCATCTGCCAAGTATCTGCCCACTCACCCAGCCTATCCAAGTCACTCTGAATTCTCTTAACATCCTCGTCACATGTCACACTGCCACCCAGCTTAGTATCATCAGCAAACTTGCTGATGTTATTCTCAAAGCCTTCATCTAAATCGTTGATGTAAATGGTAAACAGCTGTGGTTCCAATACCGAGCCCTGTGGTACCCCACTAGTCACCACCTGCCATTCCGAGAAACACCCATTCACTGCTACCCTTTGCTTTCTATCTGCCAACCAGTTTTCTATCCATGTCAATGTCTTCCCCCCGATGCCCTGAGCTTTGATTTTACCCACCAATCTCCTATGTGGGACCTTATCAAATGCCTTCTGAAAATCTAGGTACACTACATCCACTGGATCTCCCTTGTCTAACTTCCTGGCTACATCCTCGAAAAACTCCAATAGATTAGTCAAGTATGATTTGCCCTTGGTAAATCCATGCTGGCTCGGCCCAATCCTATCACTGCTATCTAGATAAGCCACTATTTCATCCTTAATAATGGACTCTAGCATCTTCCCCACCACTGATGTCAGGCTGACAGGACAATAGTTCTCTGTTCTCTCCCTCCCTCCTTTCTTAAAAAGTGGGATAACATTAGCCATTCTCCAATCCTCAGGAACTGATCCTGAATCTAAGGAACATTGGAAAATGATTACCAATGCATCCGCAATTTCCAGGGCCACTTCCTTTAGTACCCTAGGATGCAGACCATCTGGACCTGGGGATTTGTCAGCCTTCATTCCCATCAGTCTACTCATCACCGTTTCCTTCCTAATGTCAATCTGTTTCATTTCCTCTGTTACCCTATGTCCTTGGCCCATCCATACATCTGAGAGATTGCTTGTGTCTTCCTTAGTGAAGACAGGTCTAAAGTACTTATTAAGTTCTTCTGCCATTTCTCTGTTTCCCATAACAATTTCACCTAATTCATTCTTCAAGGGCCCAACATTGTTCTTAACTATCTTCTTTCTCTTCACATACCTAAAAAGGCTTTTGCTATCCTCCTTTATATTCCTGGCTAGCTTGCGTTCGTACCTCATTTTTTCTCCCCATATTGACTTTTTATTTAAGTTCTGTTGTTCCTTAAAAACTTCCCAATCATCTGTTCTCCCACTCACCTTAGCTCTGTCATACTTCCTTTTTTCTAATGCTATGCAATCTCTGACTTCCTTTGTCATCCACTATGACCCCTTTCTCCCCTTTGAATCCTTCCTGCTCCGGGGGATGAACTGATTTTGCACCTTGTGCATTATTCCCAAGAATACCTGCCATTGCTGTTCCACTGTCTTTTCTGCTAGGATATCCGTCCAGTCAACTTTGGCCAGCTCCTCCCTCATGGCTCCATAGTCTCCTTTGTTCAACTGCAACAATGACACCTCCGAGCTGCCCTTATCCTTCTCAAATTGGGATTGAGAGGAAAATTGGATCAGCCTTGATGGAATGACAGAGCAGATGATGGGCCAAATGGCCTAATCTGGTCCTATATCTTATGGTTTAATGGGCTTATTACCTGACAATCCCATAAGTGTGTGTACTCTGTTTTATCACAATTTTGTGAGTACTATCATCACCTGGCATTAGCTAATATGGAGGAGATAGTTACCATTTTGAAAGGGACATACATTTACTCGACAACCAGAGCTGGGAAAAACTTTAACACATTTTGCAAACTTAGTTGAATGGGCAAGCACCATCCAAGTGTGGTTAGCGTTGCGGGAGACATCGCTTACAGAGGCCTGAGAAGCGTTGAGGGATGTTCCGAGTGTCAAGGCTGTAAGCATGCAGACTGCTGAAGCTGGACACAACAGCTCCACTTGCTGAGGCACTGTGTCATTCTTCCATTCAGACCTGGAGGATGAAAGATCCAGAAATATTTCAGAACCAGGCCAGTTTTTTCCCTGGAGGGAAAATCTACCGGTAGTAAGAAAGCAGAAAATGTTACTCGAGTATATTCAGAGAACTCTTGGTGAGCTGGCATACACGCTGTGGAGCAAAGGAATGCTTAACCTGTCGAGCAAATGGCGATCAGAGGGGGTAATTTGTCCTTGGTGAAGTCAAACTTCTCAAGTGGTTCTGGAATTGCAGGTGGGAATGGAAGTTTCTACACTACTTTAGCAGCATTCCAGGCTCTCTTCCCAGAACTCTGCTGCACTGTTATCAAAGGCCAAGAGAGCCAACAAAGTTGGGAAGTGAAATGGGAAGGCATGATTCCGAAAGGAAGTAAGTTTAAGTGAATGCAAATGATGTAGATCAACCCCAGGGTAGGTGAGTGGTAAAGGAACCAGTGGGGAAGGCGGGGGGAAAAGCTGGTGAGCATCTGGGAGAGGTTATTTCAGAAGGAAGTAAGTAGAGGAGTGGAAATGATGGGATGCTCTGGGTGTCCGTGGGCCAATTAGCCTCCCTCTATGGAAAAGATATGAGGCAATGGTGGTTATGGGGCATTTAGTAATGATTGTTGCTGTGTTTGCCAGCCTCTCATGTTTCCCTTTGCCTTCCCAGATTGTCAAGAAGGCAGGAATCGATGCCGAGTCTCCTATGATTGGAGATAAAGTGTTTGTCCACTACACCGGGACCCTGCAGAATGGAAGAAAGTTTGATTCGAGTAGAGACAGAAATGAGCAATTTGTCTTTGATCTGGGGAAAGGTAAGTGACTTCCTACAAATGAGCCTCTGCTGGAAAAGCTAAATGTAGAAATGAAGGTGAAAGCATTATTTAACTTGTGAAATCTGTAGTCAGATGAAAACAAAGTTTGTATCCGTCCACCTTCATCCCTAAACATTAGAAATGCAGAACCATCAAATCACAGCTTCACAATCAGTAGCAATGATTTCTCTTCCAGTTTCCTCTGGTACTTCCAGGAATTTATCCTTGGTCTCCTTACCAGTGTACCCCATAAAATCATCACATCAGATTCACCACGAATACTGACTGCACTCACCTGTCCTCAGAAACTCCTTCTGATAGGCACAGCATTTGTCTCAGATCTAGAACTGAATGAGTAGAAAACACCTTCAGCTGAATGAAGCCAAATTGTACCCCACACAGTCTGTGTTCCCCATCACCCCCGGTTTTCCTGATGTCTGTCCGAAGTTGAACCAAACCCTTCATCACTGTGTATGTGGTCATGATGACGAACCTCCATCCCATACCTACTCTATCACCGGTACTTCCACTTCCAAAACATTCCCTATCGTTCTCTCTACCTGAGTTATCTGCAACCTAACTCAATTCAATCAGACTTAACACCACAGTTCTCTTTGCTGTGTGCGTATGTGGTGAATTCCGAGGAATGAAAGCGCTAAGATGTGTCATTATTGCTTTACATCATCGTCTTATGTACAGTTTTGTGCAAAAGTTTTAGGTACACACACCCCCCACCCCCTGGGGCCTAAGACTTTTGCACAGCACTGTAGTAATTTCATGAATTGCACTGTACTGCTGCCACCAAACAAGACACGCTCCATGACATATGTGAGTGATGGTAAACCTGATTCTGATATGGGTCTCCATAGTGAACTGAGAGTGGGAAGGGGACAGGGAGAGGGAAATCATGTTTGGGAAAAGGAAAAAGGAGAGGGAAGAGAGTGGGAAGCACCAGAGAGACATTCTGTTATGATCAATAAAGGAATTGTTGGAATCAAATGACCTTGCCTGGTGTCTCAGGGCAGGGTGTGTCCGCACACGATGCCCCCCACCCCCAAACTGGACACTCCTTCTCTGTCACCTGTCCCACACACACTGCACCCTCACCATTCCCAACATCAACTCCTGCAACAATCAGTGAAGTCAACATCAAAGTAAAATTATTATCAAAGTACCATCTACCACCTGAGATCCATTTTCCTGTAAGCATTTACAGGGAAATAAGACATGCATCACCAACGACCAATGTTGAAAAGAAGACAAGTGGTGCAAGTAAAGAAGTAGTATCGAGAATGTGAGTCATGGAGCCCTTAGAAGTGAGTCCAGAGGTTATGGAATCAGTTAGGAGTTGTGGTGAGTGAAGGTATCCACTCCAGTCTAGGAGCCCGATGGCTGTAGGGAAATAACTGTTCCAGAAACTGGTGGCACAGGACTTAAGGCTCCTACACTTCCTGTTCGGCGGTAGTAGTGAGAAGAAAGCATGGGCTGGATGGTAGGGGTCCTTGAATTTGGATGCTGCTTTCTTACAGAAACGCTCCCTGTAAGCATGCTGACTGGCGGAGTAGAGTTGCTCCCTGTGAGAGCTGCAGTGTTGATGTCAGCAAGAGAACCCATGACGCACTCAACATGGTTCCTCTCAGGGAGTCCCTGCCCACTGAGCCGTGGGGCAATTCATTTCTGCTCATGAACATTTGAGTTGCGCTGACACCCAGCTTCTATGGGATCCTTCCCGGCTGCTGTCTGCCTGTGTTACATCTCACAGTCGCTGGTCACTGCTGCTTCACACTCTGTACTCAAAGAGCGCTGCCCACATGAAGGCAATGACAAACCACTTCTGTAGAAAGATTGGTCAAGAACAATCACGATCATGGAAGGACCATGGTCACCTATGACATGGTAGTCTGTGCAAAACCGCCACCATGACCCATCTTTCTTCCTGACCGACACTGCTGGGCTGCCATTGGGCTGTCGGAGGGCTCACTGATGCCAGCCACTACCATCACGTCAATCCGCTGCTCTGCTACCGGCATTTAGCGATGGTCTGGGCATCTCCGGTGTTAATGTGGTGTTGGACCAGCGCCGTGCATCTGCAGTATTCGTCCCTGGCTGCGTGATGTCAAGGTGCTGGCCCACGCTGGTCCTGGTCCAGGCCCTCGCTGCGCCACCGTCACGGCTGCACGATCTCGCTGGAGGGCACTGCGGTAGTTCTACCAACGTCGTGGCACTGTGCCAATGCGGTTGCTGATCACAGGGGTGCTCTGGGGTGTCTGGCGGTAGTCCCTGCCTGGTCCACTTCCCGCAGCTGCCCTGCCCAAGGGCCATGGCTTCAGCACCAAGGTAAAACATTTTGCCCCCACACGGGGCCCCCGGTGGGACTGCAGCTCCAGGCCAGTGATGCAGGACTCCCAGATGCCAGCTAGCCACCCCCCAATCTCCACTGTGTTTCTCCACACTGTGATACACCGTCGCCTCTTCCCCCGTATCGCTGCACAGTCACCGGTGACTGTAGTCAGCTGGACTGCCGGCGTTGTCCACCCAGGCGGGCTGGCTGGTCCATCTTGGGGAGAACACCGGGATGGATGATAGTGATGGTTGACCCCGTGTCCACCAACGCACGGCATCTGATGCCCCCACCACGCAGTCCACGTAGAAGCCTTGCTCCTCACCCAAACAGCCCACCCGGAGGGGCGAAAATGGAGATATTCTGCTGGAGGTCTCGAGCAGCGCTTCCCTGGCTCAGTGTTTCCCGATGGCTGGGCTGGTGCGGGTGGCCTCACCGCACTGGCAACGGGAGGCTCCCAGGAATGGTCCTCTGGGTCATCAGCTCGCACTGTCGGGTCTGAGGAATGGTGAGAGCAGTCCAACAATGTGTGAGGTGAGCACCCAGGACAACGAGACCCACACCCAACCTCAAGAACTCCTTCACCCTCTACCTATTCCGAAAAGACCACTGGCACACATCTCCATGGAATTTGTCACGGGTCTTCGCCTTCCTGTCATGATGGTAACAGTAGATCAATTTTCAAAGGCCTGTAAATTCATTGCCTTGGACAAACTTTCATCTGTCATGGAGGCAGCTGAGATTGCCCTGCTCCAGGTCTTCAGGGTCCACAGATTTCCAGTGGACATTGTGTCAGATTTCAGTCCTCAATTCATGTCATTTTTGGAGGGCATTCTGTACACTGACTGGTGCAACAGCGAGACTTTCCTCTGGGTTTCACCCACAGTCCAGAGGCCAGATAGAGCGGGTCAACCAGAACATGGAACAAACCATAAGATGCCTGGCCTCTGAAAAGCCAGATGAGTGGTGCGACCATTTGTCACCGACAGCATTCTGCCCATGGGATGTTCCCATTCAAGTGCCAGTGTGGGTATTCTCCACCACTCTCCCCTGAGCAGGAAACCAAGGTTGGGGTTCTTATGGCCCAAGATCTCACCTGAAACTGCTGGGAAAAATGGACTAAGGCAAGGGAGATTTTGTTGGCCTCTACCCGGAAGGCTGAAATAAAGACTAACTGCAAGAGAAGACAAGGACCAGTTCTGGAGCCTGGGCAATGGGTCAGGCTGTCTACTCAGGTGGAGTCTAGGAAGTTGGTGCCCAAGTTATTGGAGAAAGTAAACCCAGTTACTTACACATTGCAGTTCCCCGAGACCCACAAGATCAATTCCACCTTCCACATTTCCCAATTAAAACCTGTAAGCACCAGTCCTTTAGTCTCACAACCATCTGTTCCACAACCACCCAGGTTTGTCGATGGGGAACAGGTCTTCACCTTAGAGAATTCTTGCTTCACAAACTGTTCAGAGAGTTTGGCACTTTCCAATGGACTGGGAGGGATTTGGGCCTGAGCAATGATGCTGGGTTCCTGAAAGGGACATCTTAGGTCTGGCCCTCATCCACGATGACCATCATCGTCTCCTTGAGCAGCCAGGGTCATCACAAGTTGGCCATAGGGTAGGGGTCCTGTTGTGACACACACCCAACCACACGAGCCTCCAGGATATACTCTCCGGAATATGGAGAGCTGGTGCAGCATCTTTAAAGATTGAGGCCCATCCTGGCCCATCCTGGCCATTTGTTGGCTCCAGGATTTTATTATATAAAGAGCACCTGAATTAACATTCAGCACTTAATCGTCAACTCAACTCGAATTTTCATCTAGCATCTAGTTCAATGGTTCAATGTATCAGCGGTTCCATTTAGTATCAGAGAATGTATACAGAATACAACCTGAAATTCTTACTCTCCACAGACATCCATGAAACAGAAGAAAACCTTCAAAGAATGAATGATAGAAAACTTGTCAGAACACCCGTCCCCTGCCGCCCCCCCATACACAAGCAGCATCAACCCTCCCCCTCGCATAAAGTATCAGCATTCCCACCGCCCACCTTACAAGCAGAAAAACCCCAAAGAGAGACCATAGTCTACAGTACATCAAAGACTAACTGTTGCCCCACAGTCTCTCTCTCTCTCTGTCTCTCTCACTAACAAGCAGCAGAAAAACCCCAGAGAGACCATAGTCTACAGTACATCAAAGACTAACTGTTGCCCCACAGTCTCTCTCTCTCTCTCTGTGTCTCTCTCACTAACAAGCAGCAGAAAAACCCCAGAGAGACCATAGTCTACAGTACATCAAAGACTAACTGTTCCCCCACAGTCTCTCTCTCTCTCTCTGTGTCTCTCTCACTAACAAGCAGCAGAAAAACCCCAAAGAGAGACCATAGTCTACAGTACATCAAAGACTAACTGTTCCCCCACAGTCTCTCTCTCTCTCTCTGTGTCTCTCTCACTAACAAGCAGCAGAAAAACCCCAAAGAGAGACCATAGTCTACAGTACATCAAAGACTAACTGTTCCCCCACAGTCTCTCTCTCTCTCTCTGTGTCTCTCTCACTAACAAGCAGCAGAAAAACCCCAAAGAGAGACCATAGTCTACAGTACATCAAAGACTAACTGTTCCCCCACAGTCTCTCTCTCTCTCTGTGTCTCTCTCACTAACAAGCAGCAGAAACCCTGAAGAGAGACCATAGTCTACAGTACATCAAAGACTAACTGTTGCCCCACAGTCTCTCTCTCTCTCTCTCTGTGTCTCTCTCACTAACAAGCAGCAGAAACCCTGAAGAGAGACCATAGTCTACAGTACATCAAAGACTAACTGTTGCCCCACAGTCTCTCTCTCTCTGTGTCTCTCTCACTAACAAGCAGCAGAAAAACCCCAGAGAGACCATAGTCTACAGTACATCAAAGACTAACTGTTGCCCCACAGTCTCTCTCTCTCTCTGTGTCTCTCTCACTAACAAGCAGCAGAAACCCTGAAGAGAGACCATAGTCTACAGTACATCAAAGACTAACTGTTGCCCCACAGTCTCTCTCTCTCTCTGTGTCTCTCTCACTAACAAGCAGCAGAAAAACCCCAAAGAGAGACCATAGACTACAGTACATCAAAGACTAACTGTTGCCCCACAGTCTCTCTTGCTCTCTGTGTCTCTCTCACTAACAAGCAGCAGAAAAACCCCAAAGAGAGACCATAGTCTACAGTACATCAAAGACTAACTGTTCCCCCACAGTCTCTCTCTCTCTCTCTCTGTCTCTCTCACTAACAAGCAGCAGAAAAACCCCAAAGAGAGACCATAGTCTACAGTACATCAAAGACTAACTGTTGCCCCACAGTCTCTCTTGCTCTCTCTGTCTCTCTCACTAACAAGCAGCAGAAAAACCCCAAAGAGAGACCATAGTCTACAGTACACCAAAGACTAACTGTTCCCCCACAGTCTCTCTCTCTCTGACTGTCTCTCTCACTAACAAGCAGCAGAAAAACCCCAAAGAGAGACCATAGACTACAGTACATCAAAGACTAACTGTTCCCCCACAGTCTCTCTCTCTCTGACTGTCTCTCTCACTAACAAGCAGCAGAAAAACCCCAAAGAGAGACCATAGTCTACAGTACATCAAAGACTAACTGTTCCCCCACAGTCTCTCTCTCTCTGACTGTCTCTCTCACTAACAAGCAGCAGAAAAACCCCAAAGAGAGACCATAGACTACAGTACATCAAAGACTAACCTTTGCCCCACAGTCTCTCTCACTAACATGGGAGAGACAGGTACCACTCCTTCCACAGCAAGAAAGGAGACAACATACACTATTTCAATGTTATAGCCAGTCGGAAGCTTTTTATTTTGTTCCCCAGCTCGAGAATCGGCAGCAAACTCTCCCTCGTATCAAAATCTGGGTGATCGGTGAGCGTCAAGAATAGAAACATGCTGCTGTGCAGAACCGCAGTTTGAGTGCAGCTGTAGATCAAAGATCCGGATAGAACCCCAGCCAGCCTGAAAAGGAAAATAGTCATTAGAATAGGAAGGATTTAACTGTTTCACTGATGAACTGAGAAAAGTCGCCCTCTGGTGTCATCTTTAGCTCCCTAAGTTTGTTTTAGTCTCATATCATGTCTTGATTCTCATCTTGGATACTCCAGCAGTTGGGTCCTAACCATCCTTGCCCAGGTCTTTTGCCATGCTCCTTCCCTTCATGTAGTTTCTGCATACAAAATCCAGGTACTGTCACAGCTTCAGTTGGATCAGATTGACTACCCTTTTCTTTGTACCTATTCACAGCCAGAAAGGGATCAGAGACTTTTCAACACAGTGGGAGGGAGGTCTTTTCTAGCCAAGCAGGGCTTACACTTGCTTCTTTTCAGTCTCTGGCTAAACATCTACAATTAGTACATTAACCCTCTTTTTCCCAAGTGCTTTCCTTTTCTAACTCAATGTCAATCATTTAGTAAGTTAGAAATTATCTTTAGCAAGGTAATTTTTGTTGTGTTCTTACACAACACCTTTCTGTTAGAGAAAGGAGAAACTTTTCTTGCCATTGCCCCTCCCTGTTACTCTTCCAGTTACTACAATCCTGCATTGTTGTCAGGACGAGTTGTAACGGGCTCGGTCAGCCACAATGTGGTGAACTACATATACCTGTCTGGACACGCCCCCTGCTGACTGCTCCTGTGGCTCCTCCCACAGACCCCAGTATAAAGGCGATCAAGGCCTGAACCCGGCCTCTCAGCCTCTAGGATGTAGTATGGTGGTCACTCACTGCTTGTTCCTTCTTCCAGTCAATAAAAGCCGATATCTCGCCTTACGTCTCAGAGTGAGTTATTGATGGTGCATCACACAACAGTGGTTCAGAAGGAAGGGAGTGAAGCTGGATATCTGGGGCAGATGCTGAGTTTAGAAGGCAGAAGATTACAAGAAGCTGGGGGCGTAGGGGTAGTAGACAGCAAGGAAGGTTACCAAAGCTTGCAGCGGGATCGGAACCAGCTTGAAAAGTAGCAGGTGGAATTTAATGCAGACAAGTGTGAGTTATTATACTTTGGGAGGACCAACCAGGGGAGGATTTGTGTGGCAAATGGTAGGATACTGAGGAGTGTGGTAGAACAGAGAGATCTGCAAATGCAGATCCATAATTCCTCGAAAGTTGTGTCGTAGGTAGGAAGGTTCGTAAAGAGAGCTTTTGGCACCTTAGCCTTCATAAATCAAAGTATTGAGTACAGGAGTTGGCATGTTATGTTGAAGTTGTATAAGACATTGGAGGGGTCTGGTTTGGAGTATTCTGATCATCTACCTACAGGAAATAAACTTGAAACAGCACAGAGAAGACTTACAAGGATATTGCTGGGACTCGAGGATCTGAGTTATAGGGAAGGTATGAATAGGCTAGTACTTTATTCCCGGAGCATAGGATAATGAGAAGAGATTTGATATACAAAATTATGAGAGGTAACTTTGAATTGGATTTTACTTTTTCTGTGCTGTAGTGTTCTATGACTCTATGGCTATGACAAAGATTGGAAAACAAGGGCTTCGTAAGTCTTAAAACAAGGAGTGTTATGAAGAACCTGGTGAGCTGAGGGTAGAGATAGACATATGGAAATATGACTCCATTATTATTAAATCATGACTTAAAAATAATTGGTAGAAATTCAACTCAACTTTTTGGCATAGCTTTTAAATGGGTTGGGGTGAGTTAAAAACAAATAAGGAAAGAGTTATAACATTGGATAAGGAAACAATTATATTTGTGAAAGAAGGGTATGACCAGGGTCATTCTGGCTGAATTTAGCAACAGAAAAGGACCAATCACACATTTGAGAAAGAACTACAAAACCAGTAAATGAAAAAAAAACAAGAGCAGACAAGCAGGCAAACTTGTGAAACTTGCAGAAAATGGTATAACAACTGTATATTCCAAATTCCTCTGACAGTGACTGGAATAGGATCCGTTTAACAATATGTGAGGTGCAAATTCTTAAAATGAATTCAGGAAATCTTTTACCTTGCCAGCATGTCACAAGGGTTTCAGTGATTCTGATTGCTATGTTTCATAACTCCAAAACACAAAGCCTAATTGAATAGAAAACAAGGGAGACAGGAAACAACTCATGTCCAGTTTCATTTTTACTTCAAGTGAGGGGTGTACATAGCATGTGGTAGCATCTTGACACATGCAATTCACTTATTTTTACATAAAACGCATAATGAATTATTTAAACAACAAAGAATGCTCAATCAAACAATATATACAATATTACTCAAATTTTAAACACACAACAGTGTTCTCCCAGATTTGACAGAATATGAAGAAGGACAAGGGTTGAATAGGAAGAAGAGTTCTCATTGGTGGAAAGACCAGCTTTGTGAAGCTGAATTGTAACTTAGTGAGAATCACTTGGAAATTTCTACTTAAAGGTAACTCTTCTTCAGAAAAATGGAAGGCATTCAAAAGTTGCTCAGAGCAAAAATGGATACACAAATTTCAAACTTTCTGGATGTCAAGTCACATAGGGGATTGGTCATGGAAAAGGAGGGTAAATATTTATTTAAGCAAATTGCTTTCCATTATTTTGCATACAGCCAAATATTGGAACAAGCCTGTGATCTCAATCTCTTTCTAGTTTAAGACCCAGCATTCTCAAAGTCAAGGTTATTGTTATATGCACAAGTACATGCAGGTTGGTTTCCAACTCCAGGAGGAAGAATTTCTAGAGTGCCTGTGAGATGGCTTTTTAGGGCAGCTCGTGGTTAGAGGATCAGCTGTTCTGGATCGGGTATTGTGTAATGAACTAGAATTGATTAGAAATCTTAAGGTAAAAGAACCCTTATGGCCCGTGATCATAATATGATCGAATTTACACTTAAATTTGAGAAGGAGATGCTAAAGTCAGATGTATCAGTATTACAGTGAAGGAAAAGGAATTACAGAGTAATTAGAGAGAATTGATTCAAAAAGAACACTGGCAGGGGTGATGACAGAGCAGGAATGGCTGGAAATTCTGGAAGCAATTCAGAAGGCACAGGATATCTACATCCCAAAGAGGAAGAAGGAAGTATTCTAAAGGAAAGATGATACAACTGTGGCTAACAAGAGAAGTCAAATCCAACATAACAGCCAAAGAGAGGGCCTATAATAGAGCAAAAAAAAATGGAAAGTTGAAGGATTGGAAAGCTTTTAAAAGTCAACAGAAAGCAACTAAAAAATTCATTAAGAAGATATAGATGGAATATGAAAGTAAGTTAGCCAATAATATTAAAGAGGATACCAAAAGTTTCTTCCGATACATGAAGTGTAAAAGAGAGTTGGGAGTGGGTATCGGACCACTGGAAAACAATGCTGGGGAGGTAGTAATGGGGGACAAGGAAACAGCGGATGAAATGAGTAAGTATTTTGCATCAGTCTCTCTGTGGAAGAAGCTGGCAATATGTGAAAATTCCAGGTTTCAGGTGGCATGAAGTACATGAAGTTACCATTAATAGAAAGAAATTTCTTTGGAAACTCAAAGGTCTGAAGGTAGATAAATCATCTGGACCAGATGGTGTACATCCCAGGGTTCTGAAAGAGTGACTGAAGAGACTGCGGAGGCATAAGTAATGATCTTTCAAGAATCACTAGATTCTGGAATGGTTCCTGAAGGCTGGAAGATTGCAAATGTCACCTGACTCTTCAAGAAGGGAAAGATGCAGAAGAAAGTAAACTTTTCTTCTTTGTCGGACCTCAGTGGTTGGGAGGATGTTGGAGTTGATTATTAAGGATGAGGTCTCTGGGTACTTGGATGCGCTTGAAAAATAAGTGGTTTCCTGAAGGGAAAATCTTGCCTGACAAATCTGTTGGAATTCTTTGAAGAAATAACAAGCAGGATAGACAAAGAAAAATCAGTTGGTGTTGTGTACTTGGATTTTCAGAAGGCCTTTGACAAGGTGCCACAAGACTGCTTAACAAGCATGAGCCCATGGTATTACAGGAAAGATTCTAGCATGGGTAAAGTAGTGGCTGATTGGCAGGAGGCAAAGAGTGGGAATAAAGGGAGACTTTTCTGGTTGGCTGCAGGTTGTGTCTGGAGTGAGGAAGGCAAATGCAATGTTAGTATTCATTTCAAGAAGTCTAGAATATAAAAGTAAGGATGTAATGTTGAGACTTTATAAAGCACTGGTGAGGCCTCACGGAGTATTGTGAGCAGTTTTGGGCCCCTTATCTTAGAAAGGATGTGCTGAAATTGGAGAGGGTTTAAAGGAGGCTCACAAAAATGATTCCAGGATTGAATGGCTTGTCACATGAAGAGTGTCTGATGGGTCTGTGCTTGTGTTCACTGGAATTCAGAAGAATGAGGAGTGGCCTCATTGAAACCTTACGAATGATGAAAGGCTCTGATAGAGTGGATGTGGAGAGAATGTTTCCTTTGGTGGGTGATTCTGAGACCAAGGGATACAGCCTCAGAACAGAGGAGCCTCCTTTTAGAACAGAGATGAGGAGCAACTTCTTTAGATTGATGAATCTGTGGAATTCTTCACCACAGACACTTGCAGAAGCGAAGTCATTATGTATATTTGAGGCAAAGGTTGATAGATTCTTGAATGGGTCAGGGAACGACATGATACGGGGAGAAGGCAGGAGATTGGGACTGACAGGAAAATTGGATCAGCCATCATGAAATGGCTGAGCAGACTCAATGGGCCCAATGGTCCAATGTGCTCCTATATCTTATGGTCTTGTGGAGACATGTATGTACTTTAATAATAAATTTACTTCGAACTTTGAACAAAGCCCTGGTTATAGTTCTGTAGACCAAAAGATTCAGTCCAGAAAATGCTGCCCTTGTAATCAGGGAGCCCACATACAAAAAAACAACAAGAATGTGGAATGTTTCTCCTGACCACAAAGCACAGAGAAAGAAATTCCACTCTGGACAATAGCCAGCACTCCTCTCCCAATGGTACACAAACAAGTAAAATAATGTAGTGTCATTATTAATACTGCAAAAGAGGAGATTACCAATAATGGCATTAAAATTACCAATTCACTGGTGCTCAATTTGGATTCCACAGGGAACATTCAGCTCCTGACCTCATCACAACCTGGTCAAAGCATGAAGCAAAGGCCTGAATTATGAGGTTGATGAGGTGAGACTGGTTGTTAGAAAACCAGAGGTTATAGAGTAGCAAGCGCAGAACCTGGGACCACCATGCCCATCTTCATGAACCCTATTTGCTTGCCATTGGAACCACATCCTTGTAAGACTTGATATCTAATATTTGATATCAAGTCAGAAAGTATTAAAGTCCATGGGAATCTTGACAAAAACTCTTACTTTATTTGTTTTTTGCATTGCACAAAGGAAGATGGTTGCATTTATGGGGGAAAGTCACTTCAACCTCAGACCATTGATTTGGGAGTACTTCAGGGCAGAGTTTTAGCTATCTTCATCTTCTTCATCAAAGACCCTCCCTCCTCTATTCCTGGATGATAGAGTAGTGTTCAGTTCAACTGACAGTATTCCCCAGATAACATGCATGATCCCCGAGTGAGACTTGAACCCACAACATTTTACCTCAGGCAAGGAATGCTCCTTCAAGACACATAGCTGATTTAAGAGTTGCGTGTTTGACCACTTACGTAAATAATAGTTAAGAGACTGCTATTTTTCAATAAAAGGACAAGATTATTCTTGACAGTTTATTTCTCTGAGGAATGTTCTTGAAAGTGTTAGCTTGGAAAGACCTGTTGAAGAACATGGAGCAACATTGTAAAAGAAAATAAAGGCGAGGCCTTCTTATGTTTCATTCTCAACCAAAAGTTATGTTCAAGGCTGGGGCGGAGAATTGAGCTAACTGCTTGTCACTGGGATTCTGACCAATGTTCCCTTTAACTAATTGCTGAGGGAAAATGTGAAATAAAAACAGATATTCACATTCCAATATGTCTATCCATGGCCTCCTCCACTGTCATGTTGAAGTCACACTCAGTTTGGAGAAACAACACTCTATATGCCATCTGGGTAGCCTCCAACCTGCTGGAACTTCCGGTCATGCCCCCACCCCTCTCTTGCTTTCCTCTCTCACCTCATCTCCTCACCTGCCTACCACCTCCCTCTGGTGGTCCTCCTCCCTTAATTTTCTTCCATAGCTTTCTCCTATTGGAGTTCCCTATCTCCTTTCACCAATCAACTTCCCAGCTCTTTGTTTCATCCCTCCCCCTCCTAGTTTCACCTATCACCTTGTGATTCTCCCTCCGCTCCCCCCACCTTTTAAATCTACTCCTCATCTTTTTCTCAGCAGTCCTACCGAAGGGTCTTGGCCCGAAATGTCAGCGGTACTTTTTTCTGTAGATGCTGCCTGGCCTGCTGAGCTCCTCCAGCACTGTGTGTGTGTTGCCTGAGTGTTTCCAATATTGTCTTTTTCATTTGACGTTCCTCCATCTGCAGTTTATTTAGGTTTTAGTTCGTGTTGGGAAATAATTGTCTTCAGTAATTGAAGTCAAAGTCCACCCCTGTCAAATTCCAGTTCACCCTAACAGCATACGTGCCGGTTACTTCTTGCCATTAGCAACCCAGTAAATGCCTCTGTGTTAGCTGCTTCAAACGTTGTTTGTGATCAGGAGTTCATATTCAAGACATCCTCTGGGGATGAATTTTGACACGAATTCCTGATTGGTTCTGGCAGCTAATTTTAGATGGTTATGAGGGCCTCTCAGAATCTTTTAAAGTCTTGGCCAATTTGATGCTCAGAGCACAAATGGAGGGATGGGTCAATCAATCCCCAACCCCTTCAAATCCCCAAACCTGTCCCACCATCTAACATGATCATGGCAGATCCTCCCCAGTCCTCATCTCCTCTTATGTGCCAGTTCTCTTATATTTAATGGTGGCACGGTAGCATAGTGTTGAGCACAATGCTTTACAGTAAAACTGACCTGGGTTCAATTCCCGCCTCGGTCTGTAAGGATTTTATGTGTTCTCCCTGTAACCGAGTGGGTTTCCTCTGGGTGCTCCGGTTTCCTCCCACATTCCAAAGATGTATCAGTTAGTAGGTGAACTGGTCATTGTAAACTGGCCTGTGATTAGGCTAGGGTTAAATCGGGGGTTGCTGAGCAGCGTGGCTCGAAGGGCCAGAAGGGCCTGTTCCACACTGTGTCTTAATAAATATATATTTTTTAAAATGTTACCTTCTCCTTCCCCTTAAATAAAGTATTAAACAAGAAGTGAATATTACCACTGGCCACCAAAATCCAGCAAACCCTGAGACTCACACCAAAATGTGGCCTTGGTGATATGGTCTCCACAACCCTTCAAGGCAGAGAATACTAAATTTCATCACTCTCGGGGAGAAGAAACTGCAGTGCTCCTCAGAATTGAACACTTACCCCCAGCAACCACTTTTCCCTTTCTCTAAATTACTTGGCTTTCTCTCTTGCCGGAGAAGTGAGCCCACAGCTTTGATATTTTTAAATACTGTACATGCAGAAACGTATATTTCCTTTTATAGGCCAAGTGTTAAAAGCATGGGACCTGGGAGTGGCTTCAATGAAGAAGGGGGAGATCTGTCAGTTGATCTGTAAGCCAAACTATGCCTATGGGACTGCTGGAAGCCCACCTGAAGTCCCTTCAAACTCTACGTTGCTCTTTGAGGTAGGTGTGCCTTATTTGTCTGGCTCTTACAATGTCAACCTTGATGTCCAATCACTAGAGAACAAGCGTTCCCAATCTGGGGTCCACGGACCCCTTGCTTGACGGTGTTGGTCTATGGCACAACAAAGGTTGGGATCCCCTTCCACAGTGCATTACAGTCCGAAAGGTCAAGTGGCAGCATGTCAGCACACAGTAAGGAAACGGCTGTGAGAAGATGCCAACCATCAGCACCCAATTACACTCAATCTGCTCCAGTATCTCAGTCAGGTTTATTTTCACTGACACCTCGTGAAAGTTGTTGATTTGTGGCAGCAGTACAGTGCAAGCCATAAAGATTATCATAAGTTATAAATATGCATAAATAAATAATGCAGAAGAGGAGTAGCGACATAATGTTCATGGGTTTATGGACCATTCAGAAGTCTGATGGCAGAGGGGATTAAAATGTTCCCAGAATACCGACTGTGTGTCTCCAGGCTCCTGAACTCCCTTGCTGATAATAGTACTTCTCCCCTTGTTCCCATCAGCTCCCCTAGATTCAGACATTCATCGGCAGACTGGGAAACGATTTCCCCCGGCCAGTTAACCAATGTTTGTGTTTCGGATGCTGCTGCAAATCAAAGAATAGAAACATAGAACCATGGAAAACCTGCAGCACATTACAGGCCCTTCGGCCCACAAATTTGTACTGAACATGTCCCTACCTGAGAAATTACTAGGCTTACCTATAGCCCTCCATTTTTCTAAGCTCCATGTACCTATCCAAAAGTCTCTTAAAAGACCTTACCATATCTGCTTTCACCATCATTGCCGGCAGCCCATTCCATGCACTCACCACTCTCTGTGTAAAAAAACTTACCCCTAGCATCTTAAAACTGTGTCCTCTGGTGGCAACCATTTCAGCCCCGAGAAAAAGCCTCTGACTATCCACACAATCAATACCTCTCATCATCTTATACACCTCTATCAGGTCACCTCTCATCCTCTGTTGATCCAAGGAGAAAAGGCTGAGTTCACTCAACATATTCTCATAAGGCATGCTCCCCAATCCAGGCAACATCCTTGTAAATCTCCTCTGCACCCTTTCTATGGCTTCCACATTCTTCCTGTAGTGAGGCAACCAGAAATGAGCACAGTACTCCAAGTGGGGTCTGACCAGGGTCCTATATAGCTGCAACATTACATCTTGGCTCCAAAATTCAATTCCACGATTGATGAAGGCCGAAACACCATATGCTTCTAAACCACAGAATCAACCTGCACAGCAGCTTTGAGCGTCCCTTGGACTCGGACCCCAAGATCCCACTGATCCTCCACACTGTCGAGAGTTTTACCATTAATACCATCTGCCATCATATTTGACTTACCAAAATGAACAATTTCACACTTATCTGGGTTGAACTCCATTTGCCACTTCTCAGCCCAGTTCTGCATCCTATCAACATCCCGCTGCAACCTCTGACAGCCCTCCACACTATCCACAACACCCCCAACCTTTGTGTCATCAGCAAACTTACTAACCCATCCCTCTACTTCCTCATCCAGGTCATTTATAAAAATCACGAAGTGTAAAGGTCCCAGAACAGATCCCTGAGGCACACCACTGGTCACCAACCTCCATGCAGAATATGACCTGTCTACAACCACTCTTTGCCTTCTGTGGGCAAGCTCGTTCTGGATCCACAAAGCAATGTCCCCTTGGATCCCATGTTTCCTTACTTTCTCTATAAGCCTTGCATGGGGTACCTCATCAAATATCATGCTGAAATTCATATACACTACATCTACTGCTCTTCCTTCATCAATGTGTTTAGTCATATCCTCAAAAAATCCAATCAGGCTCGTAGGGCATGACCTGCCCTTGACAAAGCCGTGCTGACTATTCCTAATCATATTATACCTCTCCAAATGTTCATAAATCCTGCCTCTCAGGATCTTCTCCATCAACTTACCAACAACTGAGGTAAGACTCACTGGTCTATAATTTCCTGGGCTATCTCTACTCCCTTTCTTGAATAAAGGAACAACATTTGCAACCCTCCAATCCTCTGGAACCTCTCCCTTCCTCATTGATGATCCAAAGATCATCACCAGAGGCTCAGCAATCTCCTCCCTTGCCTCCCACAGTAGCCTGGGGTAAATCTCATCCGGTCCTGGCAACATCCAGTTTGATGCTTTCCAAAAGCTCCAGCACATCCTCTTTCTTAATAGTTACATGCTCAAGCTTTTCAATCTGCTGCAAGTCATCCCTACAATCACCAAGATCCTTTTCCATAATGAATACTGAAGTAAAGTATTCATTAAGTACCCCTGCTATTTCCTTGGGTTCCATATGCACTTTCCCACTGTCACACTTGATAGGTCCTATTCTTTCACATCGTATCCTCTTGCTCTTCACATACTTGTAGAATGCCTTGGGCTTTTCCTTAATTCTGCCCACCAAGGTTTTCTCATGTCCCCTTCTGGTTCTCCTAATTTCCTTCTTAATCTCCTTTCTATTAGCTTTATACTCTTCTAGATCTCTAACATTACCTAGTTCTCTGAACCTTTTGTAAGCTTTTCTTTTCTTCTTGACTAGATTTATTACAGCCTTTGTACACCACAGTTCCTGTACCCTACCATAACTTCCTTGTCTCATTGGAACGTACCTGTGCACAAATATCCCCTGAACATTTGCCTGTCATGGTCCTGTCTGGCAATTCCCCATTACCAATTGAGCCTTAAATCCCCTTGCCTGATCTCCAATCGTTCCCAATTCAGCTAATTACACACACCTGCTTCCCATCAGGATAAAAACCCTGGAATCACAACAAGGAGCTGCCAATTCGTTGGCCAACTCTGGTGTGCGTAACCTCGTTTCATTGTTATTTAGGACTGGTCTTTAAGTTCTGCATCATCTCCGGGATTCTCTATGTGAACCTTGTCTCTGTATAAAGACTCTCCTGGATACCGGTTCTCTGTTTGCAGTGGTGCTAATGCCTGATGACTCTGCCTCAGTGCCTGTGTCCTGCACCTGGGCCACGTCCTTGCAACAGAACGAACTGGCCAAGAATGAACCCAACGGTCATGGACCCCGTGCAACAGGCCCTTGCCAGCCAGGGCTACTTACTGGGCACCCACGGCTAAGATTCAAAGAGGTCACGGAAAACCTTTGTATACTATCCATGAATGTAAGGAAGGTCAGTGAACAAGTGGACAGGGTGTCTGCTTCTCTTATGCCATTCCCTCCAAGAACCCCAACTGCCCAAAATGCACAGCCAGGGATAGCTATGCCCCTGGGATCGGCAACAAAATCCCCTCGAGAGCTGTATGTACCCGAACCGGAACCCTACGCTGGGGACCTAGGCAGGTGCCGGGCCTTCTTATTACAATGCTCCTTGGTCTTTGAGCTACGGCCACATACGAACACTTCAGATAGATCAAAGATTGCGTATGTCATGGGGCTGTAACAAGCGGTTGCCTTGGCATGGGCCACTGCAATATGGGATAACTGACACCTTCCCCTCCTTTGTCTCTGAAATGCGGAAGGTCTTCAAACAGCCCATTTGTGGTAAGGATGCCGCAAGGCGCTTGCTGACTCTTTGTCAGGGTTCGCAGACTGTAGTGAAGTGGAGTTTCAAACCTTAGCGGCTGACTCAGGGTGGAATGTCAAGGCCCTATGGGAGGTGTTCCAATAGGGCCTCTCAGATAAGATAAAAGATGAACAGGCAGTGAGGAATGACACAGACAGACTGGACTCTGATCTCTCTCGATAATCAACCTTGGGAGTGTCTGAGAGAAGAGACTAACTCCTCAGGTCAGTCCACGTCCCATCTTACCACTTCAACCAGCCCTAATCTCTCTCTCCCTTCCGTTCCTCACAGAGCTCCTGCTCCTGCTGTTCTGCTGAGTCAGACGCCACTCCCTTCTGTTCCCCAAACCCAGATGCAGATCCTGGCTACTGTGTATTATCAACAATGTCCCTACCCACCTTGGTGGATTCCAGTGCCGAGGGCAACCTGCTGGACGAGGACATAGCCTCCCAGGCCAGAATACCTCAGGAGCCACTAATTACCCCTCTGGATGGAAAACTGCTGGCTCAGGTGACCTTGTTTCTCTCCGGAAACCATCAGGAGGAGGTACAGTTCAATCTCATCCATATGCCTCAAGCCCCTGTAGTCCTAGGATACCCGTGGCTGAACCGCCACGATCCTCACATTGACTGGCCCCCCGGGAGGATAGCCAGCTGGAGCCCATTTCGCCACTCCCAACTGTCTGCAATCAGCCCCATCTCCCAGGGAGACTACAGCGACCCTGCCTGCCCCGGAACCCCTCAACTTGTCCAGAGTCCCCACAGAATACCATGACCTGGGACAGGTATTCCGCAAACAACAGACTCTTTCCCAGCCTCCCTTCCTCCATCGACCTCCTCCCTGGGGCCTCGCTATCCACCAGTCTTTATAACCTATCCTGACTGGAGAGGGAGGCCATGGAAAAATACATCAGCGAGTCTGTCATGGCGGGCATTATTAGGCCTTCATCCTTCCCGGTAGGTGCCAGTCTCTTCTTTGTAGAAAAGAAGGATGGGTCACTTAGTCCTTGATTACTGAGGCCTCAACAATATAACAGTTAAAAATAAGTACCCACAACTCCTCATCAATTCGGCATTTGAACCACTTCATGGAGTCGCCATCTTCTCGAAGTTGGACCTTCGTAACGCATATCACCTAGTCAGGATAAGGGAGGGGGATGAGTGGAAGACGGCCTTTAATACAACTCCAGGCCACTTTGAATACTTAGTCATGCCGTTTGGCCTCACCAATGCTCCCACTGTTTTTCAAGCCCTAATCTATGATGTACTGAGGACCTTTATCAACCGCTTCAAAGTCGTTTACCTGATGATATCTTAAAATTTTCTAGCAGCCCCCAGGAACACATTCACCATGTCCATCTAGTCCTCCACAGACTGTGGGAAAACCAGTTATTTGTGAAGGTGGAAAAATGCGAGTTCCTCATTCCTTTGGTCATCTTCCTGGACTATATCATTGATAGCGGGCAGGTGAGGGCAGATCCCAAGATGATCTGGGCAGTGGAAGAATGGCACTTCAGCAGTTCCTGGGGTTTGTGAACTTCTACCACCGACTTATCAGGGACTACAGTTGAGTGGCACACGTCTGGGTTCGTCTTCCACCCTGGGAGTGATCAGACCCTGGATCTCCTGAAAGGACACTTTTGGTGGCCTTCCAAGGGGGCGGACACCCATTCCTATGTCTCTGCATGTTCTGTCTGTGCCCATGGAAAAAGCCTCCCATCGGCCACCTGCGGGATTACTTTGTCCTCTACCTGTCCCTGGTCATCCTTGGTCACACATTGCCCTGGACTTTATCAGCGGTCTACCCCCTTCCTGTGGAAACACCACTGTCCTCACTATGGTAGATTGGTTCTCCAAGACGGTGGACTTTGTAGCCCTCCCAAAATTGCCTTCTGCTCAGGAAACCACAGACCACTTTGCCCACCAAGACTTCCACCTCCACAGAATCCCTGTGGACATCGTCTCCAATCGAGGTCCCCAATTCGTCTCGCAGGTATGGAAGGCCTTCTGTCAAGCCTTAGGTGCATCGGTCAGCCTGTCATCCAGCTTCCACCCCCAGACGAACGGGCAGACGGAACGGGTCAACCAGGACTTGGAGGCAACACTACATTGTGTAACAGCAAACAACCCATCGACCTGGAGTCACCACCTCCTGTCAGCTGAATTCGCCCACAACTCTCTGGTGAGTTCTGCCGTTGGGAGGTCTCCCTTCAAGAGCTCCCTTGGGTACCAACCCGCACTGTTCCCCGCGCAAGAAGAGGAGATTGCGGTGCCGTCTATTCAGGACCAAATTGATCGGTGCCTTAAGGTTTGTGAGAAGACTCACACGGCCCTACTCAGACCAACAAATCGCAATAAGAAAACTGCCAACTGATGGCAGACACCAATGCCTGAGTACCAACCTGGGCAGATGGTGTGGCTTTCATCCAAGGACATCCCGCTCAAAAACAAGCCTAGGAAACTCTCCCCTCACTTCCTGGGACCATTCAAGGTCAAAAGTACCATCAATCCCACAGCAATCTGGCTTAAACTCCCGAAGTCTATACACATCCACCCTACATTTCACATCTCTCAGTTTCCGTCAGCCCCTTGTGTCCTCCGACCAAAACCCCTCCACCCATCTGGATCATTGACAACCGTCCAGCAACTACTAGATGTGCGCTGTCAGGGCAGGGGCCTCCAATACCTAGTCAACTGGGAAGGGTACAGCCCAGAAGAGCTTTCCTGGACTCCTCCCTCATCCAAGATTTCCATCGGGAGGATCCGGACAAGCCTGCAGGATCGCCTGGAGGCTCCTGTTGATGGGGGGGGGGGGTACTGTCATGTCCTGTCTGGCAATTCCCCATTACCTCTTCAATTGAGCCTTAAATCCCCTTGCCTGATCTCCAATCGTTCCCAATTCAGCTAATTACACACACCTGCTTCCCATCAGGATAAAAACCCTGGAATCACAACAAGGAGCTGCCAGTTCGTTGGTCAACTCTGGTGTGCGTAACCTCGTTTCATGGTTATTTAGGACTGGTCTAAGTTCTGCATCATCTCCGGGATTCTCTATGTGAACCTTGTCTCTATATAAAGACTCTCCTGGATACCGGTTCTCTGTTTACAGTGGTGCTAATGCCTGATGACTCTGCCTCAGCGCCTGTGTCCTGCACCTGAGTTCGTCCCCAGCCACATCCTTGCAACATTTGCCTCATTTCTTCCATTTTTCCCTGAGAACATTTGTTTCCAATTTAAACTCCAATTTCCTGCCTGTTAGCCTCATAATTCCCATTACTCCATTCAAACACTTTTCTAACTTGTCTGTTCCTATCTCTCTCCAATCGTATTGTAAAGGAGATAGAATTACGATCACTATCTCCAAAATGTTCTCCCACTGAGAGATCTGACGCCTGACCAGGTTCATTTCCCAATTCTAAATCAAGTACAGCCTCTCTTGTAGGTTTATCTACACACTGTGTCAAGACACCTTCCTGAACAGACCTAACAAACCCTACCCCATCTAAACCCCTTACTCTAGGGAGATGCCAATTGATATTTGGGAAATTAAAATCTTCCATCACGACAACTCTGTTATTATTATTACACCTTTCCAGGATCTGTTTCCCTATCTGCTCCTCGATATTCCTGTAACTATTGGGCAGCCTAATCAAAATAAAACACCCAGTAAAGTTATTGACCCCTTCCCGTTCCTAACCTCCACCCACAGAGACTCCATAGACAATCCCTCCATGGCGTCCACCTTTTCTGCAGCCGTGACACTATCTCTGATCAACAGTGCCACACCCCCACCTCTTTTGCCTCCCTCCCTGTCCTTTCTGAAATATCTAAAACCCAGCACTTGAAGTAACCATTCCTGTCCCTGTAGCATCCAAGTCTCTGTAATGGCCACAACATCATAGCTTCAAGTACTGATCCTCGCTCTAAGCTCATCTGCTTTGTTCACAACACTCCTTGCATTAAAATAGACATGTCTCAAACCATCGGTCTGAGCGCGTCCCTTCTCTATCACCTGACTATCCTCCCTCTCACACCGTCTCCAAGCTTTCTCTATTTATGAGCCAACTGCCTCTTCCTCTGTCTCTTCAGTTCGGTTCCCACCCCTCGACAATTCTAGTTTAAACTCTCCCCTGTAGCCTTAGCAAACCTCCCTGCCAGGATATTGGTCCCCCTGGGATTCAAGGGCAATCCATCCTTTTTGTACAGGTCACACCTGTCCCAAAAGATCCAGAAATCTGAATCCCCGCCCCCTGCTCCAATCCCTCAGCCACGCATTTATCCTCCACCTCATTCTATTCCTATTCTCACTGTCACGTGGCACAGGCAGTAATCCCGAGATTACTACCTTTGTGGTCCTGCTTCTCAACTTCCTTCCTAACTCCCTGTAGTCTGTTTTCAGGACCTCTTCCATTTTCCTACCTATGTCATTGGACCTCTGGCTGTTCTCCCTGCCACTGCAGGATATCTTGGATATCTTGGCAATGTGAAACATCCCAGACCCTGGCACCTGGGAGGCAAACTACCATCCGAGTTTCTTTCCTGTGTCCACAGAATTGCCTGTCTGACACCCTGACTATAGAGTCCCCTATCACTAATACCTTCCTCTTCCTTTCCATACCCTTCTGAGCCACAGGGCCAGACTCTGTGCCAGAGACACGGCCACTGTTGTTTCCCCCAGGTAGGCCGTCCCCCCAAATAGTACTCAAACAGGAGTACTTATTGTCAAGGGGTACAACCACAGGGGTACTCTCTAGTACCTGACTCCTCCCCTTCCCCCTCCTGTCTGTGACCCACTTGTCTGTCCCCCATGGCCCCGGTGTGACCACCTGCCTAGAACTCCTTTCTATCACCTCCTCGCCCTCCCTGACCAGACGAAGGTCATCCAGCTGCATTTCCAGTTCCCTAACTCCATCCCTCAAGAGCTGCAGCTCAATACACCTGGTGCAAATGTGGAAATCTGGGAGGCTGGGAACCTCCAGGACCTCCCTCATCTGACAATGAGCACAGAACACAGGCCTCACACACATTACTTCCTTTCTGCAACTGGTAGACCTACCTCGCCTCGTCCCATTACCATCTAAGCCCATTGAGCCAAAGCCCTGTCACTCTGCTGCCCGCTCTGAATGGGGCCCGCTGGATATGGCAGTCTTCTTTTTAATCCTTTCACGCTCTGCTGGCTGACGTCACGTGCCCTTGCAGTCTTGCCTCTCTTTTACCCCGAGTAGTAAAACTGCCTTCGCTCCGGAAATCAACCAGAACCTGAGGGAAAAGCAATGCCATCCCAGAGGGAGTGTGCGGGCTCCACACAGACATTATCAGAGATCAGGGCTGACGAAAATGATTCTGGGATTGAAGGACTTGTCATATGAAGAGCATTTGATGGTCTGGGCTTGTACTCGCAGGAATTCAGAAGAATGAGGGGTGACCTCATTGAAACCTGTCGAATGTTGATAGACTTTGATAGACTGGATATGCAGAGTGTTTCCTGTCATAGAGGAGTCTAAGGCCAGAGGAATAGAACATAGAAAACCTACAGCACAATACAGGCCTCAGCCCACAAAGCTGTGCCAAACATGTCCTTAGAAATTACCCAGGGTTACTGATAGCCCTCTATTTTTCTAAGCTCCACGCACCTGTCCAGGAGTCTCTTAAAAGACCCTATCATGTTCACCTCCAGCACCATCGCCGGCAGCCCATTCCACTGACACTGAACAGAAGGACTCAGCATAGAGGGATGTCCATTTAGAACAGAGATGAGGAGGAATTTCTTTGGCCAGGGAGTGATGAATCAGTGGAACTCATTGTCACTGGTGGCTGTAGAGGCCAAGTCACTGGGTATATTTAAGGAAGAGTGATACTTTCTTGATCAGTCAGGGCAGGAAGGGATATGGGGAGAAGGCAGGAAATGAGGGCTGAGAGGGAAAATGGATTAGCCTAATTTTGCTCCAATATCTTATGGTCTTATGGTTTACATTGTTGGAACTGTGAGGCAGGTTCTAGCTGTTACATCACTGAACAACCCACCTTACTTGTTCAGGATAGTGCATTTATCCCAGTTATCACCTACCCATTTACCTCCCGTGTAACTTTCTGCGATTTATAAACATGCATTCTAAGACCTCTGTTCCTCAATACTTCCCAGTAATTTTCCATTTATCATGTGTGTCCTAGCTGTGTTTGACATTGTCCCGCCTATTCACCAGTGCATTACAACCTTGTTAGAGTCAGCCAATTTCTTCCTCAGTAACAAGTACACATACATTTCGTTTTTCTAAATACAGCACACAGAATTATGTCATTGACAAACGAATATCCTGAACACCTAGCACTAGAATTCATTGTGAACATCCCACACACACTAAAGTACTTGTTGATTATTATTTATGTCTTGCATCTAAGTTAATATAGGATCTGATCTTCCACTCTCCCTTGGACTTTATGTTCTTGTTTAGTGCTGGCCAGGGTGATATCTGGGACATGTCAAAAGCAAATCTCAGATATCACCCAAGATGCCCAAAGTGTCAAACAGCCTCCGGTCCTGTTGACTTAAACCATCAGACTATAAGACATAGGTGCATAATTAGGCCATTCAGCCCATCGAGCCTGCTCTACCATTTTATCATGGCTGATCCTTCCCATTCTTGTTCCTTCTCCCCATAACCTTTCATGCCCTGACTAATCAAGAATCTATCAACCTCCTCCTTAAATACATACAATGACCTTGCCTCCATAGCCACCTGTGGTAATGATTCCTCTCTCTGGCTAGTTCCAACTCTGTTGTACACCGAATAGATGAGGACAACTGTGCTGCTCCAAAGAGCACTATGTGAGGTCATTCCTACCCTTGGCCATTAGACGGGCAGACTATTATTTAACTGGGGAGAGAATTCTAGGTTCTGAGATGCAACGGGACTTGGGAGTCCTCGTGCAGGATACCCTTAGGGTTAACCTCCAGGTTGAGTCGGTGGTGAAGAAGGCAAATGCAATGTTGACATTCATTTCTAGAGGAATAGAGTATAGGAGCAGGGATGTGATGTTGAGGCTCTATAAGGCACTCGTGCGACCTCACTTGGAGTACTATGTGCAGTTTTGGGCTCCTTATTTAGGAAGGGATCTGCTGACATTGGAGAGGGTTCAGAGAAGATTCACTAGAATGATTCGGGGAATGAGAGGGTTAACATATGAGGAATGTTTGACCGCTCATGGACTGTACTCCTTGGAGTTTAGAAGAATGGGGGGGACCTCATAGAAACATTTCGAATGTTGAAAGGCATGGACAGAGTGGATGTGGCTAAGTTGTTTCCCATGGTGGGGGACTCTAGTATGAGAGGACATGACTTAAGGATTGCAGGGCGCCCAGTCAGAACAGAGATGCGAAAACATTTTTTTTTTAGCCAGAGGGTGGTGAATCTGTGGAATTTGTTGCCACGGGCAGCAGTGGAGGCCAAGTCATTGGGTATATTTAAGGCTGAGATTGATAGGTATCTGAGTAGTCAGGGCATCAAAGGTTATGGTGAGACTAAAGGGGAGATTGGATCAGCTGATGATGAAATGGCAGAGCAGATTCGTTGGGCCGAATGGTCGACTTCTGCTCCTTTGTCTTATGGCTCTACAATGAGTCATCCTATAGCCGGGGAAGTGACGACCCCCTCCTGTTAGACTACTTGAGGTAACTTTTTTTTATTTTTTCTTACTTCTCTTCTAATATTTGTATATCTGTGTGCTTGTAATGCTACTGTGACACTGTAATTTTTTTTGGGATCAATAAAGTATCTCTCTATCTGAAGAAATTCCTCCTCATCTCTATTCTAAATGGATGCCCCTCTATTCTGAGGCAGTGCCCTCAACTTGACTTCTCTAGTCAAATTTTAGAAATACCAACTGGATCTCAGCCCACATTGTGTTGGTTAGGTAAACCTCGCGCACGATTGTCCAAGGCTAGACTAGTCTGTGCCAATCTGCCTCAACCAGGTTATTGCTATTTTACGTTGTTAAAAGTATTGTGTACGTGCAGCCAACTATTGTTGAAAGCATAAACAAACAAAATGAATAAGAGAAAGAAAGACAGAAGGAAGGCAGCAAGAAGGAGGAAAGGAAAAGGATGAAGGGGAAGAATAAGGGAGAAATGGGATGTTAACAGGGACGTGCCGGAGACAAAGAGCAAAGCAGCTGAGTCATGAGGAAATGCCTGAATGTTGTACCTGAAATACTGACACTGCTCCTCTCTCCACAAGTGCTGCCTGCACTGTTTTTGTTTCTTTTTTACAGTACCTGAAGTTTTTTTTCCAGTTTCACAAGAGGGCAAGGGAAGAGCGTTAAGGGATTTCCTGGTAAGGGAAGCTACTGTGGCCACAAGCAGGACTCGCGGCTGGGTGTGTTGCCTCCCTGGTGTCAGAGCGGCTGCAGCACATTCTGGGAGAGGGAGTGAACTGCCAGTTGTGGGTGTCATTGTAAGCACCAAGAATGTAGGAAAAAAATGCAGCAGGAAGTCCTACAACCAAATTTAGGTAACTCAGAGATAAATTTAAAAGTAGCACCTCGAAAATAATAATCTCAGTATTGCTTACTGCGCCATGTACGAGTCAGGAAAAGCAAAATAGGACAAAGGTGTGCTTGATCACTGGTACAGTAGGGAAGGTTCTGATTCTTAGGGGAATTGGAACTGGTCCTGGTGTGGGTGGGTCCAGAACAAATTGAACAGCCTACACCTGGGGTGGCAGGATGGAGATATGTCTCTACCAAAGAAAAGAAAGTGCTCCTTCCATCTACTAGCCTGCAGGTCACCCTGGAGCAAGGTGTAGCACCTGCTATCCCTCTGATCAGAGTCACGTGAAGCCATGGGAGCAGGTGGTGGATGGTTATATGAGCAGCTGGTGCAGATCACAAGTCCTGGTTATGAAACCACTGATGCCAGGCAGACAATCTCTGAGGAGTATTGATTATGGCTGAGGTGTCCTGTCTTGTAAAGACACTGCCCAGAAGAACAAACATGGTTATGGAAAAGACCATGATTGCCCATGTCATACAAGATGGCACATAACAGCTGGGCAGGACTAGGATCGATGTCAGTGGGGGATTGTTTGCTAGTGCTGTTGGGAAGGGGACTATGCCAAGAGCATGGGAATCCAGACAAAGGGGTAATGCAGAACCAAAAGCAAAAGTTCGAAAAAAGTCAGCGTAGAGTCCAAACAGCAAGTTCAAACAGAAAGAACACCAAATTACTAAATTCTACAATGATAACGAGTGAAAAGGTGTAAGAGTGTAATTTATCTGAATTCCGGTAGTGCTCAGAACAAGGTCAGTGAATTCATGACATAAATCAGTACAAGGGGTATGATCTGATGGCCATTACATAAGTGTGTTTGCAAGGTGGAGGTGAGGGGTTGGTCTTTGAGGAGAGGTGGAATTGCCTGGGACTATACTCATTGGAATTCAGAAGAATGAGAGGAGATCTTATAGAAACAGAAAATTATGAAAAGGATTGATGATTTGGAGGCAGGAAAGTTGTCTGCACTGGTAAGGAAGAGTAGAACCAGGAGAGATAGCCTGACAATTCAGGGGAATAGGTTCATGAGAGAGATAAGGAAAAATTGCTTTTCCCAGAGAACAATGAATCTGTGGGATTTTCTGCATAGCAGGGGAATTAGGAATTATGGGGAAAAGGCAGGTAGGTGGAGAAGAGTCCATGGACAGATCAGCCATGATCTTATTGAGTGGTGGAGGAGGCTCGATGGGCCAAATGGCCTATTCCTGCTCCTATATCTTGTGTTCTTGTGTTTATTTAACATTGAACTGGAGACTGTGATAAGCTGGAGAAAAATCTTACTCTATCTGCTAACTAGACGGGATCAAAAGTTTCTGCAATGCACTTAGAGGTAATTTATTGAGGAATCCTGCCCTTCACATGAACATACATCAGATTAATTTTATTCTGTTTCTGCCTTTTCCTTAGATCACACAAACCACTAATGTATACTGTTACACCCATTAGCTGTAGATTTCTATCTAACATCTGGGACCAAAGTCAACAGTTTCTTTGAAAGTCTGACTTTTTCCACGTCTTGTGCCAATATTTAAGTCTTTTTGATTTGGTCAGCCTCCTTTTTAGAGACTGTGCCTTTCAGCTTGGAAACTGTTGCATGAGCTTTTGGGAATTTGGCACGGGCCTCACAAGGGGCATTGTCTGCAGGAACTGCTTTGACATCTGACATTTAACTCAACACCAGCAAACCGTCACAGAAAACATTCCGTCCCTGAAATTATCAGAGAAAAAATAATCAGAAGAATTAGCCTTCTACTTTGATGCACTCCTTTTGGAAAGAGGATTGGTGAACATCAGGCTTCAGGCATGTGTCCTGCTTGCAGCAGAACCTGGTGAGCTGGCGGTGGTCATGAGATATACCGCTATGTTGTACCTTTGGTATTTTTCTACTTCTCCTCAACTCCTCCAGGGGCCACTTTCCACCCACCCGCTTCTTTCCTGCATGAATCATCTGAGAAAGCTCCATCTCTACCGAATCAGTACTAAAATGCCCCACTGGGTGAAACAGGAGACAACGTCTACACTGAGAACTCTGTGCTCAATCTGCTGATGCAAAGCCATCTTTGGATTAAATAAAAGCAGATGATCCTGGGAAAAAATCAGCAGCTCAGGCAGCATCTGTGAAAAAAGAAACTGTTAAAATTTCAGGTTTTAAAAACTACTGTTGCAATTTCATTTTACATAAAATTTATATAAAAATTTCAGAAAGGGTAAGATGATGGAACAGATACCAGTCCTCATAAAGGGATCAGCAGTGGAAAGGGTGAGCAGTTTCAAGTTCTTGGGTGTCAGCGTCTCTGACAATCTAATCTAGGCCCAACAAACCAATGCAGCTACAAAGAAGGCAAAATAGCAGCTGTATTTGATTGAGAGCTTAAGGAGATTTAGTACATCACCAACGACACTCGCAGACTTTTACAGTGGAGGGCATTCTAACAGGCTGCATCACCATCTGGTATGGAGGGTGGGGAGAGCTACTGCACAGGATGAAATAAGCTGCAGAAGGTTGTAGACTTAGTCAGCTCCATCTTGCTCACTAGCCTCCCCAGCATCCTGCTCATCTTCAAGGAGTGATGCCTCAGAAAGGCGGCATCCATCACTAAGGACCCCCATCGCCCAGGACATGCCCTTTTCTCATTGCTACCATCAGAGAGAATTTACAGGAGCCTGAAGACACACTGTCAATGATTCAGGAATAGCTTCTTTCCCTCTGCCATCCAAAATCTGAATGGACGTTGAACCCATGAACACTACCTCATTAGTCTTTTTTTTCACTTATTGCACTGCTTATTTAATTTAACTTTAAAAATATATATACACTTCTGAGCATAAGTTACAGGTTTTATTATTATGTATCACAATTCACTGCTGCCACATAACAACCAAGTTAATGGCCTATGCCAGTCTGATTCGGATTCCTCTGTCTCTCCAACAAACTGAGAAGAAGCTCAGCCTTGTCCCACCAGCTCACATTCCAATAACGTTAAGAGAATTCTGGACATGTGCATGGATAATAGGGCAATGCGGGGCTATGGTCGATGAGAGTAGCCAGTTTAAATGGTTTAGGCATGGACTAAATGGGCCGAAGGACCTGTTTCTGTGATGTACTTCTCCATGACTGAATAAGTTAACTGATTCTTGCCACCTAACCTGCCAAGTGTCTGTCTATTTCGGATTTCCAGCATCTGGTGCTTTTCTTTTCATAGTCCTGTACTCCTACTGATTAAAACAGACTCATGGGTTTTGATGAAAGGATCTTGAGCTACTGAATTTCTTGGCATACATGTAATGAAAAAAAAACTGGGACTGTTGACACACAATGCAAAGACAAAAAGAGGTCCGTGGAGAGAGATGGACAGTCAATATTTTGGGACCCTTCTTCTAGACCAGGGGTTCCCAAACTGGTTCCACGGACCCCTCGGTTAACGTAGGGGTTCGATACATACAGAAAAAAGGACGGGAACCCCGATCTAGACTGAAAGAGTAGAGGGAGGGTTACCAGTTTAAAAGAGATGAGGGATGGGCTGGAGGCAACAAGGAGCTGCAGATAATGGAATCCAATAGGAATGGAGAGTGGAGCATTGAACCAAATAAGGGAGGTGTGGAGGAGATGGGAACTTTTGGTGAGGGGGCCCAGTGAGAACAGCTTTTGGGTGATGGGCAGATGGAATGGGTGGAGAAGTGGAAGGAAATTAGTTGATAGGGAAATTGTATGTGGGTGGTGTTGGGTGTGTGGCGGAGAAACTGGGTGAGTTCTCTGGGCACTATTCCTATACACGGCTTTCTGATTGTTTTGAAGGACTGAAGTGATGCCCAGGTAGTGACAAGATTATATGAGACAGTAAATCAGATCTTGAAAAAAGTCACGGGCCAATTTAATGAGCACGTTCCTCTGTTTTCTACACCTCACCTCGTGATGTGCCCAAGGATGGGCTGAAGGGGGCTCCAGCTGGTAAGCAGGGGCTCAGGTGCTACTTCAATCACCCAAAAAAATATATTATCTTGTGGTTCTGTGCATGTGTACACATGTTAGCTTCCTGCCATTGAAGAGGAGTACCCTCACAAAATCCAAATTTCAAATCTTGCACACACCCATTGTAAGTTCATCGTTTTTCCATGTGAACCTCTTTGTTCTTCACACCAACCATTCTTTGTTGCTACATTTTCCAAATCCCAGTCACTCCAAGGTAAAGAAGTTCACCACTGATCAATGGCTTTATTAATTGCTTATTTTTATGAAATCAGATGTGTATTCCCCCACTGTGGAAATATTTTCTCTACATCCAAGCTATCAAATTCTCAGACTGGTCCCAAAAACCTTCACTCTCGCAAAAGTTTTGCAATCAAAGCTATTAAGCTGAATTAATATTAAGACTAAGTTTGAATTGTTGAGGTTTGCTGACCTTCATTGCAAAAAGCAACTGAACAAGTATTGTCAGGAGGCTTAATAATATATGAGAAATATTAGACAGTACATTGCTAACCTGAATCCATGACTGGGCATCATCTTGGATCACTTTGTATGGTACCCGAAAAAGTCTTAAAGGTTCCTAAGTACCAGGGTGGGCTTAGAGAAGTGTAACACTTTATTACAGGAAAGCACTAGTTCCCCAGGTTCATAGAAACATAGAAAACCTACAGCACAATGCAGGCCCTTTGGCCCACAAAGCTGTGCCGAACGTGTCCTTACCTGAGAAATTACCTAGGGTAACTCATAGCCCTCTGCTTTTCTAAGCTCCACGTACCTATCCAGGAGTCTCTTAAAAGACCCTGTCGTATCCACCTCCAGCACCATCGCTGGCAGCCCATACCACGCACTCAACACTCTGCATAAAAAACTTATTCCTGACATCTTCTCTGTACCTACTTGCAAGCACCTTAAAACTGTGCCCTCTAGTGTTAGTTCTAGCCCCAAAAAAGTTGCAGGTTGGTAATATGACCACAGACCAAGTTCCCTCGAGACAGAAGGTGTGTGTAGCCCTGCAGCAGCTGACAAATCCAACCCACCCATCTCCCAAATACACACTTGTACGTTCCGTGCATAAGATATTCATAAGCCAGTGAGGATCTGTACATATTTTCGGAGATTTTATTGTGTGTTTATTTTTGGAACATTAAAGGTCTAAATTCAGAGTAGGTGGGTCGTTGAAGGAAGGAAAGCGCTAGGGACTGGGCATGAGGTTGAAAGTCGGAAGCAAGAACCTGTGAAGCAAGTTTTTGGCCAGTGGGAGTATTATAGATGTGTTTCATGGGAGAGGAAAATAGCTGTTGGGGCAGGTGACTGGAGTCACTGCATTCTATTGGATCAGGACCAAGTCACCTCCAGGGGTAGTGACTGGCAACTCAGGGCTACAGGGATACTGCTGGGGAATGGCACAGATATCAAAGAACTGCAAAGCCCCTGGGGTCATAGTGATGTCAATTAAAGAGCTGCTGATCCAGTGCCCTGACCACCCTATTTCCATGTGCAGCCCCACCCCTCACCCCCTTTACATTCCCCAGGACTGACCATGTGGAGTTTTCATGCTCTCCTGTAGGTTGCATGTTGTTCTGGTTGCCTCCCACATTGCAAGAAGGTGCAATTTGGTTGGTTAATTCACACCAGTAAATTATTTTCAATAACATGGGAATCCTTGGCAGTGTCTAAAGAGCAGATAAGGTGGGAATCTGGGTAGAATGAAGTGGCCGAGGGTAGGACTGGTGTAAATCGGTGTGAATGCTCAGTATGTATTGAGTGTGAATGGTCAGTGTGGATTGGGTGTGAGTGGTGAGTGTGGATTGGGGTGAATGGCCAGTGTGGATTGGGTGTGAATGGTCAGTGTGGATTGGGTGTGAACGGTCAGTGTGGATTGGGTGTGAATGGTCAGTGTGGATTGGGTGTGAATGGTCAGTGTGGATTGGGTGTGAACAGTCACTGTGGATTGGGTGTGAATGGTCAGTGTGGATTGGGTGTGAATGGTCAGTGTGGATTGGGTGTGAGTGGTGAGTGTGGATTGGGTGTGAATGGTCAGTGTGGATTGGGTGTGAATGATCATTTTGGATTGGCTGTGAATGGTCAGTGGATTGGGTGTGAACGATCAGTGTGGATTGGGTGTGAATGGTCAGTGTGGATTGGATGTGTATGGTCAGTGTGTATTGGGTGTGAATGGTCAGTGTGGATTGGGTGTGAATGGTCCATGTGGATTGGGTGTGAATGGTCAGTGTGTATTGGGTGTGAATGATCAGTTTGGATTGGCTGTGAATGGTCAGTGGATTGGGTGTGAACGATCAGTGTGGATTGGGTGTGAGTGGTCAGTTTGGATTGGCTGTGAATGGTCAGTGGATTGGGTGTGAACGATCAGTGTGGATTGGGTGTGAGTGGTCAGAGTGGATTGGGTGTGAACGATCAGTGTGGATTGGGTGTGAGTGGTCAGTGTGGATTGGGTTGAGTGCTGAGTGTGGATTGTGTGTGAGTGGTCAGTGTGTATTGGATGTGTATGGTCAGAGTGGATTGGGTGTGAATGGTCAGTGTGGATTGGGTGTGAGTGGTGAGTGTGGATTGGGTGTGAACGGTCAGTGTGTATTGGGTGTGAATGGTCAGTGTGTATTGGGTGTGAGTGGTGATTGTGGATTGGGTGTGAACGGTCAGTGTGTATTGGGTGTGAACGGTCAGTGTGGATTGGGTGTGAATGGTCAGTGTGTATTGGGTGTGAGTGGTGATTGTGGATTGGGTGTGAATGGTCTGTGGATTGGGTGTGAATGGTCAGTGTGGATTGGATGTGTATGGTCAGTGTGGATTGGGTGTGAACGGTCAGTGTGTATTGGGTGTGAACGGTCAGTGTGGATTGGGTGTGTATGGTCAGTGTGTATTGGGTGTGAATGGTCAGTGTGGATTGGATGTGTATGGTCAGAGTGGATTGGGTGTGAATGGTCAGTGTGTATTGGGTGTGAGTGGTGATTGTGGATTGGGTGTGAACGGTCAGTGTGTATTGGGTGTGAGTGGTGATTGTGGATTGGGTGTGAACGGTCAGTGTGGATTGGGTGTGAGTGGTGAGTGTGGATTGGGTGTGAATGGTCAGTGTGTATTGGGTGTGAATGGTCAGTGTGGATTGGATGTGTATGGTCAGAGTGGATTGGGTGTGAATGGTGATTGTGGATTGGGTGTGAACGGTCAGTGTGTATTGGGTGTGAATGGTCAGTGTGGATTGGGTGTGAATGGTCAGTGTGGATTGGGTGTGAATGGTCAGTGTGGATTGGGTGTGAGTGGTCAGTGTGGATTGGATGTGTATGGTCAGAGTGGATTGGGTGTGAATGGTCAGTGTGGATTGGGTGTGAGTGGTCAGTGTGGATTGGGTGTGAGTGGTCAGTGTGGATTGGGTGTGAATGGTCAGTGGATTGGGTGTGAACGATCAGTGTGGATTGGGTGTGAATGGTCAGTGTGGATTGGGTGTGAACGATCAGTGTGGATTGGATGTGAATGGTCAGTGTGGATTGGGTGTGAGTGGTGAGTGTGGATTGGGTGTGACTGGTGAGTGTGGATTGGGTGTGAGTGGTGAGTGTGGATTGGATGTGAACGGTCAGTGTGTATTGGGTGTGAATGGTCAGTGTGGATTGGGTGTGAGTGGTGAGTGTGGATTGGGTGTGAGTGGTGAGTGTGGATTGGGTGTGAGTGGTGAGTGTGGATTGGGTCTGAATGGTCAGTGTGGATTGGGTGTGAATGGTCAGTGTGGATTGGATGTGTATGGTCAGAGTGGATTGGGTGTGAATGGTCAGTGTGGATTGGGTGTGAGTGGTGAGTGTGGATTGGGTGTGAGTGGTGAGTGTGGATTGGGTGTGAGTGGTGAGTGTGGATTGGGTGTGAATGGTCAGTGTGGATTGGGTGTGAATGATCATTTTGGATTGGCTGTGAATGGTCAGTGGATTGGGTGTGAACGATCAGTGTGGATTGGGTGTGAATGGTCAGTGTGGATTGGATGTGTATGGTCAGTGTGTATTGGGTGTGAATGGTCAGTGTGGATTGGGTGTGAATGGTCCATGTAGATTGGGTGTGAATGGTCAGTGTGTATTGGGTGTGAATGATCAGTTTGGATTGGCTGTGAATGGTCAGTGGATTGGGTGTGAACGATCAGTGTGGATTGGGTGTGAGTGGTCAGTTTGGATTGGCTGTGAATGGTCAGTGGATTGGGTGTGAACGATCAGTGTGGATTGGGTGTGAGTGGTCAGTGTGTATTGGATGTGTATGGTCAGAGTGAATTGGGTGTGAATGGTCAGTGTGGATTGGATGTGTATGGTCAGAGTGGATTGGGTGTGAATGGTCAGTGTGGATTGGGTGTGAGTGGTGAGTGTGGATTGGGTGTGAACGGTCAGTGTGTATTGGGTGTGAATGGTCAGTGTGTATTGGGTGTGAGTGGTGATTGTGGATTGGGTGTGAACGGTCAGTGTGTATTGGGTGTGAACGGTCAGTGTGGATTGGGTGTGAATGGTCAGTGTGTATTGGGTGTGAGTGGTGATTGTGGATTGGGTGTGAATGGTCTGTGGATTGGGTGTGAATGGTCAGTGTGGATTGGATGTGTATGGTCAGTGTGGATTGGGTGTGAACGGTCAGTGTGTATTGGGTGTGAACGGTCAGTGTGGATTGGGTGTGTATGGTCAGTGTGTATTGGGTGTGAATGGTCAGTGTGGATTGGATGTGTATGGTCAGAGTGGATTGGGTGTGAATGGTCAGTGTGTATTGGGTGTGAGTGGTGATTGTGGATTGGGTGTGAACGGTCAGTGTGTATTGGGTGTGAGTGGTGATTGTGGATTGGGTGTGAACGGTCAGTGTGTATTGGGTGTGAATGGTCAGTGTGGATTGGATGTGAACGGTCAGTGTGTATTGGGTGTGAATGGTCAGTGTGGATTGGATGTGTATGGTCAGAGTGGATTGGGTGTGAATGGTCAGTGTGGATTGGGTGTGAGTGGTGAGTGTGGATTGGGTGTGAATGGTCAGTGTGTATTGGGTGTGAATGGTCAGTGTGGATTGGATGTGTATGGTCAGAGTGGATTGGGTGTGAATGGTGATTGTGGATTGGGTGTGAACGGTCAGTGTGTATTGGGTGTGAATGGTCAGTGTGGATTGGGTGTGAATGGTCAGTGTGGATTGGGTGTGAATGGTCAGTGTGGATTGGGTGTGAGTGGTCAGTGTGGATTGGGTGTGTATGGTCAGAGTGGATTGGGTGTGAATGGTCAGTGTGGATTGGGTGTGAGTGGTGAGAGTGGATTGGGTGTGAGTGGTCAGTGTGGATTGGGTGTGAATGGTCAGTGGATTGGGTGTGAACGATCAGTGTGGATTGGATGTGAACGGTCAGTGTGGATTGGATGTGAATGGTCAGTGTGGATTGGGTGTGAGTGGTGAGTGTGGATTGGGTGTGACTGGTGAGTGTGGATTGGGTGTGAGTGGTGAGTGTGGATTGGGTGTGAGTGGTGAGTGTGGATTGGGTGTGAATGGTCAGTGTGGATTGGGTGTGAATGGTCAGTGTGGATTGGGTGTGAATGGTCAGTGTGGATTGGGTGTGAATGGTCAGTGTGGATTGGGTGTGAGTGGTGAGAGTGGATTGGGTGTGAGTGGTCAGTGTGGATTGGGTGTGAGTGGTGAGTGTGGATTGGGTGTGAGTGGTGAGTGTGGATTGGGTGTGAGTGGTCAGTGTGGATCGGACTTTTCTTGGGGATTCAGGGTGAGAGTATTACATGAAGGTGAATGGAAGATTGGTTGAATAGACCGTAGAGGAAGGATGACCGTTTGGATTTACGTCTCTACCAAAGCAGATGTAAGCTACTCCTCCTTCCCTCCGCTTACCTGCAGGTCACCATTGGGTATGGTGTAGCACCTTGCTATCCCCCCCCCCCCATCATGGTCACATGATTTTGTGGGGGTAGATAGTGGCTGGTAGCTGGTGCATATCAGAAGTCCTGGTAATGCAACCACTGACACTCGGCTGATCAGTATTGATAATGGCTGGGGTCACCCGTCTTGTAAAGGCACCATCCAGAAAAGGGGAATGGTAAATGACTGCTGTCGAATAACCATGATCACTTATGTCATACAACACGACACATAATGAACGAGCGAGTAAACTTTCAAGCCAGTTATCAGAATGTTTACAGCTGCTGACCAGCTGCCAAGTACTGGTGTGTTTCATCTTTAACAGAGATTTCTTTAAATCCAGATTGAACTGTTGGATTTCAAGGGAGAAGATCTAACAGATTGTGAAGACAGAGGCATCATCCGTAGGATTAAGAAGACAGGGCAGGGTTATTCCTGCCCCAATGAAGGAGCTACGGTGGAAGGTAAATTCTGCAACATTGTGCGGAGTGGGAATGTTCGTCCTTTCCAATACTGAGTACAATTCACATTACACGATTCACACTTTACAAAGTTCAAGGTTCAGATCAGTACATGAGGTAGGGCAGAAGGGGCAGCTGATGCTGGGATGTGGAGCAGCAAACTGGGAGCAGAGGGAGCCCTGCATCACCACCGAAAGTGGAAAGGGGAGGTGCAGGGCGGAAAGGGTAGAAGGCAAGTGATGAGACAGGGCTCTGAGGTGGTTGGTGGGTTTCGGAGGAATGCAAGACGAATAGTCAGACTTTCTTCACTGTTCATAAGGACTGAATTCTAGCTCTGCATTTAAACTTTCAGTAGGTTTCAAAGGTACGTTTAATGTCAGATAAATACATCCTAAAACTCTTCTTCCCAAACATCCACAAAAACAGAGGAGTGCCCCAAAGCTCCCCCCACAACTCCCCCACCTACGCATAAATAGTAGCAAAGAAACAATCCCACCCCTGCCACAGCAAAAATCATCAGCGCCCCTCCCCACCGAGCACTCAATTGTGCAGCAAAGCATCAACAAAGACACGGACTTGCAGTCCCCCAAAGACTACTCGTTCACCCGGTAATTCAACGTACCACAGGCTCTCTCTTTCTCTCTCTCTCTCTCTCTCTCTCTCTCCCTCATAAGGGAAAAAGAGGTGTCTCCATTTTCATAGTGACAGGGGAGACATGACAAACAACTCGTTGATTTATGGTGTTAAAAGTCTGTTGCTTCACTTTTTCTGAGCTCTGTGCCTAAAGGTCACACAGCCAGTTCACTGCTTACAATCTTCCATTTCTGGCGGCCCATCAGTCAGTGACAGCGCCACCAGCCTTGAATCCAACCACCTCCAGAGCCACGAAAATCTGGCACCCTGAAGGCACCCTAGCCATCCAGGCCACATCCTTGGCATATCGAAAAGCCGCCGGTCGTGAGGCCCTGAGAGCGGGTCCCATTTCCACAAGGAACCAAAGTTAGAGTGTAACTCCAGGTCAGGGTCTTCAAAAGAACCCTGAAAGGAGAAAAAAGAGAGATCAAGGATGGAAATAAAGCTGTTGTCGAAGATGCAAGCAAAGGAGTCGCCATTAGGCGCCATCATACTAAGCTCCGCCCCATCGGATACCATGGAAAACCTGAAACGTGTGGTTTAACATCCAATAATCCGGAAAATCAACCAGAGGGACCACAGGTGGCCCCTGTGTGCCAGATCAGAGTCAGGTTTGCTCTCACTGGCATTTCATGGAATTTGTTGTTATGCAGAAGGAAAACAAAACAATAAAAACTGTAAATGACAGTGATCGTAACGTGATTGAGTTCAAGCTGGAATTTGAGCGGGAGAAGCATAACTCATGTGTATCAGTATGGCAGTGGAATGAAGGGAATTCCAGAGGCATGGGAGGGAGCTTGCCCAGGTGGATTGGAGGAGGATACAGGTGCGGATGACGGCAGAGCAGAGATGGCTGAAGTTTCTGGGAATAGTTCACAATAGTTCTATATATATAGATATACCCCACAGAGGAAGAAGTTCTCAGATGGCAGGGTTAGCCCACTGTGGCTGACAAAGGAAGTTAAGGACTGCATAAAAGCCAAGGAAAGGGCATATAAGGTAGCAAAAGTGAGTGGGAAGCTGGATGATTGGGAAGCTTTTAAAATTCAATAAAAGGCAACTAAAAAACAGCTCTAAGAAGGGAAAAGATAAAATATGAGAGCAAACTAGCCAATAATATAAAGAAGGATACCAAAAGTTTTCTCAGTTATATAAAGAGTAAAAGGGAGGTGTGCGTTGATATTGGACCACTGGAAAATGATGCTGGTGAGGTAGTAATGGGGGACAAAGAAATGGCAGATGAGCTTAACGGGTACTTTGTGTCTGCCTTCACTGTGGAGGACACTAGCAGTGTGTCAGGGAGCAGGGGTGAGTGCCATTGCTAATACAAAGCGAAAAATGCTAGACAAACTCAAAGGTCTTAAGGTGGACAAATCACCTGGGCCAGAGGGACTACATCCCAGAGTCCCGAGAGAGGCTGCTAGATAGATAATGGATACATTGGTCATATTCTTTAGGAATTACTTGATTCTGGCATGGTCCTGGAAGACTGGAAGATTGCAAATGTCTCTCTAATCTTTAAGAAGGGAGGGTGGCAAAAGAAAGGAAATTACAGGCTAGTTAGCCTAACCTCAGTGGTTGGGAAAGTGTTGGAGTCAATTATTAAGGATGAGGTTTCGGGGTACGTGGAAACTAATGATAAAATGAGTCAAAGTCAGCATGGTTTCTGCAAAGGTAAATCTTGCCTGATAGATCTGTTAGAGTTCTTTGAGGAAGTAACAAGCTGGGTGGATGAAGGAAAGGCAGTAGATGTCATTTACTTGGATTTTCAGAAGGCATTTGATAAGGTGCCACACATGGGGGTGCTTAGCAAGATAAAATCCTATGGCGTTACAGGAAAGATACTGGCGTGGATAGTGGAATGGCTGACAGGCAGGAGGCAGTGAATGGGAATAAAGGGGCCCTTTTCTGGTTGGCTACCAGTGTCTAATGGTGTTCTTCAGGGGTCAGTACTTGGATCACTACTTTTCAGATCGTTTGTCAGTGATTTAGATAATGGAATTGATGGCTTTGTGGCAAAGTTTGCAGATGATACGAAGATAGGTGGAGGGGTAGACAGTGCTGAGGAAGCAATGGGATTGCATTAGGAGTTAGACAAATTTGGAAGAATGGACCAAAAAGTGGCAGATGGAGTACAATGTTGGGAAATGTATGATTGAGAATTTTGATAAAAGGAACAATAGTGCAGACTATTTTCTAAATGGGGAGAAGGTTCAAACATCGGAGGTGCAGAGGGACTTAGGAGTCCTTGTGCAAGACTGGAAGAAGGTTAAGTTACAGGTTGAGTCTGTGGTAAAGAAGGCAAATGTAAAGTTGACATTTATTTCAAGGAGAATAGAATATAAAAGCAAGGAGATAATGCTGAGGCTTTATAAGACACTAGTCAGGACAGATTTGGAATATTGTCAACAGTTTTGGTCTCCATATCTTAGAAAGGATGTGTTGTCATTGGAGAGAGCCCAGGGGAGGTTCACAAGGATAATTCCAGGAATGAAGGGGTTAAAATATGAAGAGTGTTTGGCACCTTTGGGCCTGTACTCACTGGGGTTTAGAAGAATGTCGGGGGATCTCATTGAAACCTACAGACTGTTGAAAGGACTAGATACAGTGGATCTGGAAAGTTTGTTTCTTGTGGTGGGGGTATCCAGAACTAGAGGGCGCAGCCTCAAAATTAAGGGGCAATCCTTTAGAACAGAGATTAGGAAGAATTCTTTCAGCCAGAGAGTAGTGAATCTGTGGAATGCTCTGCCACAGGCTGCGGTGGAGGCCAAGTCCATGGGTATATTTAAGGTGGAAGTTGATCACTTCCTGATCGGCCAGGGCATCAAAGGATATGGCGAGAAGGCTGGGATATGGAGTTGAGTGGGATCCTGGATCAGTCATGATGGAATGGGGGAGCAAACTCAATGGGCTGAATGGCCTAATTCTGCTCCTATATCTTATGGTCTGTGATTTCTGAATTGTGTGCCTTCAGGCTCATGTACCTCCTCTCTGACAGTAGTAATGGGAAGATAATACTGTTGTACTATCAGAGGAACAGAAGAGGAGGATGCTGGGGCCTTTGAAGGTTCTATGTAAGTCTGAAGTTAAGGCCAGCTTCACTCTCAGCACCTGAGCTTCAAAATAATTCCAGAGTACGGATGATGATCTATGGAGCTTGCTGTTATATACCTTGCCAATGGTCCATACACAAGAAGGGATGGCTTCACTTACATGCTCTTCAAGAGCAGCTGGGGTTCACCATCTGTGATTGGCAGCTCATCTAGGAGAAGGAAAACGCTAATCTCCGCTGCCTTGCAGCTATTCCTGCTCCTGGGGAAGCTTTGGGATTAAACCCTGAGGGAGAACCCGGAGCTGGAGTCTCATAAGGCAGTCCTATATTGAGTTCAATGCTGACTGGCGACTCCAGCGACACCGCCAGTGCCAAGCGTTATCTGTCTCTGCCAGTCCATTCATCACCTGCATGGAGAGGGGGAGCCCGCTGTTTGGGCAACAGTTTGCTCTCCACATCGCATTGCCCTGGCGCGCAAGTCATATAGACAGTTGGGATGCAACATCCATGGTCGACCCTGGCCAACAGAGGGCCTCAACAAGAACAGTAAAGATTGTCAGTGGAGAAGTGGTGTCAAACACCAGTAATCTATAGACTAAACTCACCTGGTGTTATTCCTTACAGGTACCTCCGTGGAAACCTTGTGCCAGGAGCTCCTAGCAGGACTTCTGGCATATCACCATAGCTCCTTATATAAAGAACATCCCTCGTGTAGACCTTTATGCCCACCAACGTGCCCAGGTTCCTCCCTGGGACATTGACAACTCTCTCGTTCCCGCCTCTACCATTACTGTAGTAGCTGGTTTTGGTGTAGTAACAGGTAGCTGTACTTTGTTCCTTGTATGCTGCATGTGCAACATGATTTGGCCTTTAGATGCACACTTGGATATGCAGTAAATGGAGGGATTTTGAGCACATGTCGTTGACACAAAGGTGGAGGGTGTTGTGGATAGTGTGGAGAGCTGTCTGAGGTTACAGCGGGACATTGATAGGATGCAAAACTGGGCTGAGAAGTGGCGGATGGAGTTCAACCCAGATAAGTGAGAGGTGGTGCATTTTGGTAGGTCAAATATGATGGCAGAATATAGTATTAATAGTAAGACTCTTGGCAGTGTGGAGGATCAGAGGGATCTTGGGGTCCGAGTCCATAGGACACTCTAAGCTGCTGCACAGGTTGACTCTGTGGTTAAGAAGGCGTACGGTGTATTGGCCTTCATCAACCATGGGATTGAGTTTAAGAGCTGAGAGGTAATGTTGTAGCTATATAGGACTCTGGTCAGACCCCACTTGGAGTACTGTGTTCAGTTCTAGTCACCTCACTACAGGGGGGATGTGGAAACTATAGAAAGGGTGCAGAGGAGATATACAAGGATGTTGCCTGGATTGGGGAGCATGCCTTATGAGAATAGATTGAGTGAACACAGCCTTTTAGCCTTGCAGCGACGGAGGATGAGAGGTGACCGATAGAGGTGTATAAGATGATGAGAGGCATTGATCATGTGGATAGTCAGAGGCTTTTTCCCAGGGCTGAAATGGCTAACATGAGAGGGCACAGGTCTAAGGTGCTTGGAAGTAGGTACAGAGGAGATGTCAGGGGTAAGTTTTTTTTTACTCAGAGAGTGGTGAGTGCATGGAATGGGCTGCAGGCAACAGTAGTGGAAGAGGATATGATAGGGTCTTTTAAGAGACTCCTGGATAGGTACATGGAGCTTAGAAAAATAGAGGGCTATGGGTAACCCTAGGTAATTTCTAAGGTAAGGACATGTTCAGCACAGCTTTGTGGGCCGAAGGGCCTGCATTGTGCTGTAGGTTTTCTAGGTTTCTATGTGTTGAACAAGTGAGTTAATTTAATCTCAGCCAGCACCGATATTGTGGGCCGAAGGGCCTGTTACTGTGATGTACTGTTCCATGTTGTCTGTTGAATTCAAGGCCAATTTGTGATGTCACAATGGAAGAGGTCTCCTGCTATCATCGTCTTACCTCACCTTCCCTTCTCCCTGCCCCCTTCTCCTCAACACTCATCGACCTCCTCCTCAGCAAAATAGTTTAATTCTCGGTGCGAGGTGGTGCCCGTTTGGTTTGCGATTCAATTTCCCGCCGAGATCTTGACTAGCTCTTACAGCTGGGTGAGTGGGAGGACAACGAGGAGCAGCCGAGTGATATGACTCAAGGCACTTTGGTTTACAGGGAGATCATGTTTGTGTTGCCTGCAAGCTGAGAAAGTCTCGGTGTGAGAATGGGTGAACATGGTGTGCCAATTAACAAATTCCTCCCTAGCACCAATCATCCTCGACCGTGTCCAGTTGCATGATTACATAACCAAAGTCCCGCTGAAAGAGATTCCTCGTGAAACACAAGGCTCGCAATAGGCCTGAGCCAGTGGAATGACTGATAATTGTTTTTAAATTAAGATTAAACAGTATAAACAATGGAAGCTAATACAGGACTTCTGTTGTTTCTTTGATGGATATTATTTTGCTTACTCCACAGGAGTGGGTGATTTAAGTCAGAATGTACAGAATGTTCTGTTTATTCTGTTTAAGGAGCTTTATTCCAGACTCCCTGCCAATCTCCCTCAGTACAGTGTGTTCCAGCCAAGCAAGTACCTCCAGGCAAACTTAAACTTGCTAAAATGAGGATTAGAGAACTTGTACAAATAAAAGCTGTGTTCTACTTTCTTCTTTGCTACATTCAGCTCTGTTGTAGGAAGAGGTGATCTGTTGAGTGTACAGTAATGCTCTGTTCCCTGACGCTCAAACTACTGAAACTTAATACATAAAATACCCATTAAAATTGTTCACCCCCCCGCCCCCCGGAAGTTTTCACGTTTTATTGTTTTACAGCATTGAATCACAGTCCATTTAATTTGGTTTCTTTTAACACTGATCAACAGAAAAAGACTCTTTTGTGACTAAATGAAATCAGATTTCTACAAAGTGATCTAAACTAATTACAAATATAAAACACAAAATAATTAATAGCATAAGTATTCACCCCCTTTGAGTCAGTATTTTGTAAATGTACCTTTGGTAGCAATTACAGACTTGAGTCTGTGTGGACAGGTCTCTATCAGCTTTGCACATCTGGACACTACAGATTCTCACCATTCTTCTCTACAAAGCTGCTCAAGCTCTGTCAGTTTGTGAGTGAACAGCCCTTTTCAAGTCCAACCACAATCCAATCAAATTCTCAATTGGATTGAGGTCTGGACTCTGACTTGGCCAGAGTCATGAACAGAGTCCAGGACATGAACTTTGTTGTTCTTAAGCCATTCCTGTGTAGCTTTGGCTTTATGCATGGGGTCATTGTTTTGCTGGAAAACAAATTTTCTCCCAAGTCGCAGTTCTCTTGCAGACTGCATCAGGTTTTCCTCCAGGATTTCCCTGCATTTTGCTGCATTCATTTTACCCTCTACCTTCACAAGCCTTCCAGGGCCTTGCTGCAGTGAAGGTAATCTCTATTTAACTAATTAAGTGACTTTGAAAACCAATTGGCTGCAGCAGTGATGTTTTGGTGTGTCATATCAAAGGGGGGACGTTGAATACTTATGCAATCAATTATTTGGTGTTTTATATTTGTAATTAATTTAGATCACTTCATAGAGATCACTATGACACAAAAGAGTCTTTTTTTCTGTTGATCAATGCCACAAACACCAAATTAAATCCATTGTGATTCAATATTATAAAACAATAAAACATGAAAAATTCCAAGGGGGCTGAATGGAGAGTGTTCAGAGAAGATTCACGAGAATGGTTCCAGGAATGAAAGGGTTACCGTACGAGGAACGTCTGGCAGCTCCTGGGCTGTATTCCCTGGAGTCCAGGAATCTCATAGAAACATTCTGAATGTTAAAAGGCCTGAACAGATTAGATATGGCAAAGTTATTTCTCATGGTAGGGAATTCTAGGACAAGAGGGCATGACTTCAGGATTTTAGAACTGAGATGAGAAATTACTTTAGTCAGAGGGTGGTAAACCTGTGGAATTTGTTGCCACGAGCAGCTGTGGATGCCAAATCATTGGGTGTATTTAAGGCAGAGGTAGATAGGTTCTTGATCAGCCAGGGCATCAAAGGGTATGGGGAGAAGGCAGGGTAGTGGGGATGACTGGAAGATTTGGATCAGCACATGATGGAATGGTGGAGCAGACTCAATGGGCTGAATGGCCTACTCTGCTCCTATAGCTTGTGGTCTTATGGTCTAATACTTTTTATAGGTGCTGTACCTTAGAACACAGAAGACTGAGAGGAAATTTGATAGAGGTATATAAAATTATGAGGGGTATAAATCAGGTAAATGTAAAGAGGATTTTTCCACTGAGGTTGGGTGGAAGTACAACCAGAGGTCATGGGTTAAGGGTGAAAGGTGAAGAGTTTAAGGGAACATGAGGGGAAACCTCTTCACTCAGAGAGCTGTGAGAGTGTGGAATGAGCTGCCAGCACAAGTAGTGTATGTGAGCTCAATTTCAGTATTTAAGCAAAGTTTGAATAGGTACATGGATAGCAGGGTTATAGGGGGGCTATGGTTGGCAGTTTAAATGGTTTTAGCATGGACTAGATGGGCCAAAGGGTCAGTTTTTATGCTGTACTCCTCTGTGACTCAACGGCTCAAAGTATTTTGTTTGACCAAGCAGGACCCCTCTCCCAACACACCAATGGAACCCCTCCTCCACATCCCACTATCTGACATCTTCACCCTCACTCCTGGGAAAGGACCTTCCAGATTTGGTCTTCCAGCAATGGCTTCCTGTTGAAGGGAATAGTGCCCATTTCATCATCACTGAAAGTGGCATAGGCAGACAAGAACTTTAATGAATACTTGCCTTAATACAGCTGCAATTTTCACCATGTTTTATAGGTAGTCTCGGGGTTACAACGTTGCGTTCTTGAGAACTCATCGTAAGGTGAGCTCTTCTTCGGTCAAGATGAGAGAGGATCACAGAACTTGACCCGACAAGGGACGCTCGGTAGTCGTGGCAGGGTTTGAACACCATCACCTCTTACAGAGTTAAATCAAGCGACAAAGTCAACAGCGGGGCTTCGTTTCCAGATGGGCTTAACACCTTCCATGCTCACTTTTACCATCAAAGCATAGAGGGACCATCACAAACCCCCACGTCCCTTTCAACCATCAGCTCTTGAACCAAAGGGGGCAACTTCACAAAACTTCACTTACCTCATTGCTGAAATGTTCCCACAACCTTTGGGCTCACTTTCAAAAACTCTTCATCTCATGTTCTCAATATGCATTCTTTATTTGTTTATTATTATTATTTCCTCTTTTGTTTGTATTCACACAGTTTGTAGTCATCTGCACGCCAGTTGAATGCTCAAGTTGGGCAGGTCTTTCCTTAATTCTGCAATGGTTATTATTTTACAGATGTATTGAGTATATCCAGAAGGAAATGAATATGAGGGTTGTATATGGTGACATATATGTACCTTGATAATAAATTTACTTTGAACTTTGAAACTGCTGACACCAGTGAGTGAGCAGCTGTGGAATGAACCGCTATAAATGCACTCACTGACTCAGTGAGTCTTCTCGACATTCCTGACTCTGCTTGACCAAACTCAAGCAAAAAATCATTGGCGCCCCTCCCCACCGAGCACTCAATCGTGCAGCAAAGCACCAACAAAGACACGGACTTGCAGTCCCCCAAAGACTACTCGTTCACTCGGTAATTCGACACACCACAGGCTCTCTCTCTCTCCCTAATAAGGGGGAAAGAGGTGTCTCTGTTTCACAGTGAGAGGGGGGACATAACAAACAACTCACTGATTTACCATGTTAAAAGTCTGTTGCTTCACTTTTTCCGAGCTCTGAGCTCAAAGAGTCGGCATCAGAAAGGTGCAGCCCCCCGGATGCACAACGTACAGTACTAGCCTGCTGTTCCTGATGTTCTGTCACTTCAGTCAAGGGCACCAGCCTTGAATCAGCCCGTCTCCAGAGCCACAAAAATCTGGAACCCTGAAGGTGCCCTAGTCCTCCAGCCGTGTCCTTGACATATCAAAAAGCGGCCGGTTGTGAGGCCCCGAGAGCAGGTCCCATTCCCACAAAGGATCGAAGTCAGAGTGTAACTCCAGGTTAGGGCCTTCAACAGAACCTTGAAAAGGAAAAAAGGATCTCAAAAATAGAAATAGAGCTGTTTCCAAAGATGCAAGCAGTCACCGTTCAGCACAATCTTAACCACTCCACCCCTCTGTCTGCACCCACACCCTCCTGACCCCTCCAAGGTTCAAATTTTTGTCCTTCCTCCCAGATGCTGTTGGAGTTTCGGAGCACTGGCCCTCATTCCTGGCTGACACCGTGTCAACGCATAGTCTCAGGGCATCTTGCAACTCGGAAACAGGCCACTTGGCCCAGCCTGACCATTCTGACCTTTGCACTTCTCCACCTGTTCAATTTTTGCCCATCGCCTTCCCTGCTTTGATGATTCACGTGCTGAAGTTGGTGTATTTTCATGCAGACTCCCAAATGCTCACAGCAAAGTATGCAAGAGGACACCTTAAAAGGGATTAGCTTCAGTTACCACATGTACATCAAAATGTTGCAACATACTGTGAAATATATGGTTTGTGTCAAATCAAATCAGCGAGGATTGTGTTGGGAGCTACCCCCAGGTGTCACCACACTTCCAGCACCAACATAGAGTGTCCACACTAGCCTGGATGTCGTTGGAATGTGAGAGGAAACCCGTGCGGTCATTGGCAGAGGGTACAGGCTCCTCACAGGCAGTGGCAGGAACTGTGCTCTGATCCCTGGTTACGGGTGGATTAGGTGACTGTACGAACCATTACACCTCTTTTCATGTTGTGGTGTTCGCCGAGCTTGGCAATTAGATTGCAGGTATTTCATCACTATCCGAGGTGACATCCTCAGTGCCGAGTTTTTGGTGTTTCTCTCTGGGAGTGCTCATGTGCTCGCTTGCCTCCGTCCTGATTGGCTACCCCTTCATTGACCTTGATTTCTATTGGCTTGCATTTCTTTGTCTCTTAGGGGTTCGTAGATGGCATCTATTTCGATATGTTTGTTTACAGAGTTATCAGAAGATAAACACGCTTCTAAAAATTCTCGTGCCTGCTTCATTTTGGCCTGTGCCAGAACCGCTGACGTGCCCCAGTTAAAGCGATGTCCATCTTGGTCTTTGTGTACAGAGATCGGTGACAGCGGATCATGTCTCTGTGCCACCAGTTTGCACCACTGTAAATGAGTTGAGAGTTTATATCCTGTCTGGCCAATGTGGTTCTTGTTGTAATTTCTGCAGGTGATCCCGCGCACCACATTGCTTCTGTCGGTTGTTTTTTCTAGTACCTCGGTCCTTGAGACGAGCTTCCTGAAAGTTGACATTGGTTTGTGAGCAATTGTGATGTCGTGAGGCTCTAGCAGTCGAGCTGTCAGTTCTGAGATAACCTTGATGTAGACCGAGGTCGCGCACTTCAAATGCCTCAGCCTGAGCTAACAATATCAGCGGCGTCCATCCCAGTACCAGTTGTCTGAATCATGTGCTCTGCCTTAGTGGCCATCAGAAGGACCTCCCAGCTGCCACTAAGGTAGCTGGAGAATTAATTTTAAGGCCTTAATAAAAGTTTATATATTGATCTTGAGAGGAACTCTGGGAGTCCACAGGATCTGCTAATCCACATGAAAGGGCTAAAAGATTCTGCAATTCTATTTATGACTTTTCTTACAGTCTTATGCATCGAGTGGCACCTCTGCCATGGCAGAGACCCTCAGTACTACATGGAGTCTTGGCCTGGTTGTTCATGTTCTTGGCTTTGGCATTGGACTACTGGTTACAGTGCTGCCCATGGCTGGGAAATGCCTAGTTAGTCACTGCAGTTACGGGACAGATACTCCCACTTGAGGAGATCCCATTGGCAGGACATTCTGAAGCAGCCAGAATGTAAAAAAAAAACTTGCTTTTTCTTCCAACTTTTTCTGACCTCAGTTTATTTTCCTATATGCATGCCAAAGTTGTTGGCTGTATCACTCTCAGATGGCGTAACTTAAACTTGGACTCCCTCTGAGAATGCATTTACATTGGTGGAGTATAGGTCAACTGCACAAGGACCTGGAGATGTGTCAAGGAAGGTGGGAAAGTGGCAGGGTGTTAATGGGTTGCAGTTACCCTCACACTTCTGTTAGTTTTCAGGGTTTTTTTTATATGCCATACTACATTTGAATCCACAGCTTTCTAAGATGCTGTATCTGTGGAATCAGTCTGCAGGACAAACTGATTGTCTACAATTGAAATGAAGGGATGTGGTCCATACATTGCCTCTAGCCAGTTCTGCCATTTACTGTCTTCATGGCTGATCTGTAAACTTCCACCCACAACATCATGAAGAGTTTTGTGGGCTTCCAGGGCATTGGAGAGTTGTGTGGCCTGGAGGACTCATTGTTTTTCCTTACGAGATGCTGAGAACTTGAAGGGGTTATTTTCTAAGCTTTGTTGCACACTCCTGATCTTCAGCTCTCTGGTGTGGGAGAGGTGGAGAGATGGTTGCCTGAGGAATCTCCTCATCAGATTGCACTTGGCTCTGGATATTCAGAGGTCCAGGTCCAAGCTCATCGCAAAGTTCAATTTCTGGAGAGAGGCCAGGCCTTGTCTACTGCTCTGCTTGATGCCTTCTGTGACAAGTGGGCTCTGTGGACTGATGTGCATCTGTGTTGGTGGGAACAGCCTTCTAAGTTGTGTTTTCTCTCATGATAAAGAACAGAAACAAAACAAATGTACAAAAAATGTGCTACGTGGAAAGAAGAACTTCACTCGTGCCTGAGTCCAGAAATTCTTAATTCATTCAATGGATATGGACTTTGTAAGCTGAGCTCATCCTAGTTACTCAGAGAAGGTGGTGGTGAACTGCCTTCGTTGACCAGTGCAGGTTTTCAGGTGTGGGTCACCAATGGTGCTCTTAGAGATGAGATTCCAGGACCCTGACATGGTGACAGTAAAGGAACATGGTGTATTTCCAAGTGAATATTTGGTGTGGCTTGGAGGGTGACTTCTAGTTGGTGGTGTTCCCATGGTTTTGCTGCCCTTGTCCTTTCAGCTGGTAGAGATAGTGGGTTTGGGAGGTGCTCCCTAAGGAGTCTTGATGGGTAGTTGCACAGCTTTCATGCAGATGGGACCAACTGCCCTTGAAATCTGCTCCAGCAGTCACTAAGATCATGGCTGATTGCAACCTCAACTCTACAGACTGATCGAACTGCTCCAGCAGTCACTAAGATCGTGGCTGATGGTGATCTCAACTCTACAGACCGATCGAACTGCTCCAGCAGTCACTAAGATCGTGGCTGATGGTGATCTCAACTCTACAGACCGATCGAACTGCTCCAGCAGTCACTAAGATCGTGGCTGATTGCAACCTCAACTCTAGACTGGAATAACTGTGGTGTCCCTGAACTCTACTGCTTATCTAGTGTCCCTCTGCTTCTGCCTTAAAATATTCAAGAACATTAAAATATTCCATCATCCTTTGAAGAAGAAAGAGCTAATGAATCTCGCTGTTGCCATTAGGAAGAAGGTACAGGAGCCTGAGGACTTGCACTGTCAGGTTCAGGAGAAGTTATTAATCCTTCAGCCATCAGGTTCCTGAATCAAAGGGGATTACTTCACTTGCCCTGTCATTGAAATGTTCTTACAACCTATGGACTCACTTTCAAGACTCTTCATCTCATGTTCTTGATATTTATTGATTATTTACTTATTATATAATAATAAAATAATATAATTAGATATTATAATTATTTCTTGCCTTTTGCACACTGGCAGAGCATCCAAGTTGGTGTGGTGTTCTATTGATTCTATTATGATTATGGATTTATTGAGTATGCCTGCAAGAAAATGAATCTCTGTGTTGTATATGGTGACATATGTGTACTTTGAAAATAAATTTGCTCTCACCTTCCTCCCTTCCTGCCCACTACATTGCTGGGGTTTAGGGCAGCAATGAAGGTCTTCCATCCCTTACGGTGGTCAGGGCTTCCTTCATTATGTCAGCAGCTTCCTGTCAGTCATGCAAGTCCCCAGCTGGAGACTCAGGAATACCATCACGTTCAGATAGAGGAGGAGTCTTCATTGCTGTTTCTGTGACAATTTTTTTGAACAGTCAGGTTGTTAGCCCTGAGCTGAACCCCCGAACCCTAAGGACCATTGGACCACTGACCTCTACCCTTTGACCTGTTTGACAAGGGTGACCCTACCAAGAGCCAAAACATAAAGCCCTGACTCCAGCCAACAGAGCTCTCCAGGTCATTGAAGCACAACAAGCCTCTAAACCATGACAAAGTTGTGGTCCTCCTGGAGGATCTGCTCCCAAGACCTAACGTTAACTCCAAACCTGACCTGACCCGACCCAAAAACTGCACTAAAGCAGAGGAAAAGACTATCTTAGCAGCACACGTGTAGGACAGACCAGGATTAAACATATTGAGCTGTGCTGAGCCAAGCTAGTGTGGCCTAGACTGTCCCAACCCTGAATATTCTATCAGAAAATACACCTGATACCCCCCCTGCCCCACAGTAGTTTGGGTCCTGTTCAGCTCACCTAGATTCCAGCCTAGACTTCGAGGACTGGCTCTGTTGTGGGTCAGAGTGCAGATTGTGATTTGGCAGAAGATGTGGTTGTTCAGGATGACTGAGAGAGAGCTGCCATGAGAATGTTATTTTGGAATATCCCTTCATGCTCTTCAGGCAAACTTGTTCTTTCAGGAATAGCCCACGCCCTCTGCAGAAGGACACCATCCTGCCTTTCCAGGCACCGTTCTACATTAAAAACACATTCACACAGAGCAAATGGAAGGAAAATTGCCCAACACAGTAAGAACTTGATCTTTGTTGTTGACAAAATGCAATTCCATTGAGCGGCACACATAAACTCTACACGAGGCAGCAGAATTTCCAAGCCAATGCACTGGCTCCTAACTCTATACAGATTATTTCGGCATAACAATAATGACAACTCTTCAAAAGAGATCCTTTGCACTTTGAAAGACTGGTGTTCTGAGGGGTGATGTTAGGTGTGGGGAAGGGGACTTTTGTCTAGCTCTGGACATTTCTTTGAGGAAGTGCCCTGAATGTCAGGCTATGGTTCATTGTGTACTTAATACAAAACCAGTCAAAACAGTGCCATCTACCAGCACTCTTGGGCAAGCCCTTGGTCACACAATATATTTGTTGACTTTCACTTACATAATTTTATTTATTTAGAGATTGAGGTACAGAATTGTAGAATCAAGAATTCTTTAAGTTATAAGTGGATATCAACTCCATTTCCAAAATTCTCTTCTATCACCAGTCCATAACTTATCAGTGAGTTTCCTTCATTGCAATCTAGATTGTGCAATCTAAATTGAGTATCATTTCTGAATCACTGCACAGAGAGGCACGCTACAAACTTACTGCTGTCTCAGCTCACTTTTGACTTACTTTAGCCATTCTGAGGTCTCACAACTTGTAAACCAAATTTGCAGTCTCTGTTTTGTGCTCAGAATGAGTAGGTTCTGAAGACAACCCAGATTAAAGATTTTTTTTAAACTGTAAAATCCTGTCCAAGGAAATCCCCACAACATGTCTACCTCAGCTTTGGGATTCACCCACAGGAGATGGTATTTTAAATCGATAGTGAATGAGTGAATGTGGCACTGAGAGTATGGGTAGGTCTGCATTAATGCTTGTTCCATAATGTGAATGGTGGATTAGGGAATGATATTTGCATTACTTGGACCCCACATTGGTTATAGTTAATTGCAAATGGAAAAACCTGTTAAAATCAGTACTTTGAAACCAGTTATAACCTGTTGTGCTATAACATTGACAACTATCATGGCAGAGTGGATCTACGCTAACTGATTCCCAGGAACGTCTAGCCCATGACTAATCAAAATGCAGATGAAGCTGGGGGTAGCATGAGAACCCAGAGTCCTTGCACCGGGAGTATTCAGCTCTGTGTGAGTCACTTCTCAAACCACGCCATCACACAGCTGAGGACGAGTCTGCAGTTCACACTGTTGGATCCTGATACGTTTGGGATCCAAAGGTTCCTCAGAAGTCACGAATGGGACATAAAACTTGTTGCTTATGGCTGTTTTATTAAATGTTGAAAGAATGGGGGACGAGAGAGCTGAGAGAAGAAAAGGACAAAAAGCAGTCATGGTCATCTTATACTGAGGCTAGAAATTACAAGAGTTTTAGTGATTCCAATGAAGAAATAAAATAACTGGATTCAAATGGCATGACCCCTGCTACTGAAAACTGAAGTTTCTAGAAAAATACAGAAGCAACTGTACTATGATTACTGGAAAATCTGCTGCACAATTACATGTATAGAACTGATTAGATACAAGCAAGTACAGGAAAGTTAAACTGCAAGGAGAGTAACTATTCGACACCCAACACCATATTTATGTCTCTAGCCCAGGCATGGGCAAACTACGGCCCGCAGGCCATATGCGGCCCGCAGAACTTGATGAAATTATATTAATAAACCTTGTTAACGTTTTTTCCCCGCAATTCTGGCGTTTTCCCAATAGATGACGCACTCTATATACATTGACCTTTGTTGAGGTGCAGCGTATTACTCCACATTTGCGCTTTACTCTTTGTTCGGCTCGACCTATTTGTGTGAACAGGCGTTCAGCGTCATGAACATCAACAAAGCCAGCCACAAATCCAAGTTAACTGACCAACACCTCAGATCCATCCTGAGAATCGCCACAACAAAACTAAATCCAGACTTTGATGCGCTGGCTAAAAAGGGAGACCAACAACTCTGTTCCCACTGAAATTAAAAATAAGTTTCTTCGTTGTGCTATGTAAAAAATGCATTTGAAAATATTTTTTTCAATAAGCCTTACATGTTATATGTCATTTCTGTTAAGTGATGGACATGAGTAGTGCGCAGGTGCACGTACGTTCTCAAAATAAAAAATGCGCTCCAGATCAAATAACGCGCTCCGCATACTGGCGCGTTGTCATTGTTCTGTCTTTGTGCTGGTCGTTGTTGAGTTTTGGCACAGGGGACAATTGAATAAGAAGGAGCAGGACAAGTAGACCTGCATCTCCTACCGTTTTTGAAATAAAGACTGGATAAATAAATCAGGAGGAGAGTGATGATGATAATATCTTGAAGGATAACAGAATTTTCAGTGCCTTAAAATAATAACTGTTACTATTAAAAAAAGCTATTTTATTCATTTAATTTTCAGTGTTTTAAAAGTCATTTCAATAAATAGCTAAATACCATGGGACTTCAAAGACAGATGTTTTGTTGTAAAGCATTTGTTCATTTTCAATTGAAATTAAAGCACATGTTTTCTCCATATCCCATGATATTTTATTTTCTCTTATGAGGTGTATTACCAAAACACTCCATCCATCTGCTCCTGGTCCGGCCCCACTGTCAAATTTTAGAACCCTTTGTGGCCCACAAGTCAAAAAGTTTGCCCACCCCTGCACTAGCCACAGCAGAAGCTATGAAACCAGAATGAAGGATGTGAACCTTGATCCTAAAGCAGGGCATAAAAGAAAGCAGGATTTGTGTCACTGTGGTTGTGCTGACCTGTACGGATGTGTTGTGAGTGTCATTGCTGTACATATAGTGTGTATAGCAAACCTGGGTGCTAATTATCAACTTCTGAAATAGTCTATGCAGGTTAATAGTTTTTCCAAAGGTAGCACTGGACAGCAAAGATTTTACTTCCTGAATACCTTTGGGTGTATATTATTGATTTTGGGCTGAAATCACCATGAAATTTTCCTATCACGCACCATTCAATTCATAATTTAATGAGAATTGATGCTAATGTTAAAGAAGACATTTTTGTTGGTCCACAAATCAAACTGGTCGTCAATGTCATCCAATTCGAAGAACTTCTAGTTGGATTGGAGAAAATTGTGTGGAAGGTATTCAAGGACATTGTTGAAAATTTTCTTAGCAAATACTTATCACCAAAGTGTGTGCGGCATACAATGTTTTAACCGTACAAAACCATGAATTGAAACAAGTCACCGAAGATTCATTTTCTGCATTTGAATTGAATTGAAAGATCTTTATTGTCATTATACATAGATACAATTAAACTCTGTTTGGCTTCCTCTCAGGCAATCAAACAAAGTGGTAGATAAAAACAAAACAGTGATAGAAAAACAGTATTAAATAAATAAGTAACAGAAAATAAGTTGCAGCAGCACCAGAATATCACAGTAATGCACAAAGTGCCATTAGTGCAAGTATTTGAGTCCTTGTGTGTGCTCACAGTTTCAGTCATTGTTCTGTGGGAGTGGTGTGTTGGAGCTCTGGGGTAGAAGCTGTTCCTCAGTCTATTTGTTCTGGCTTTTAGTGTCCTGAACCTTTTGTTGGACGGCAGCGGGTCAAACAGGGAGTGGCCGGGGTGTGCGGTGTCTTTGGTTATGCTGATTGCTTTCCTCCTGAGTCTGCTGGAATAGATGTTGTCCAGTCCTGGGAGTTCCATCCTCCATCCTGACAATTTGCATTTCCATTAAGACTTCTTCCCTGCAAATCTTGGCACTGTCAGTGACAAAATTGATGAAATGTTTCACCAGGACATTGTAATCATGGTGAATTGGTATCAGGGCAAATGGAATCCATCAATGCTGGCTGATTATTGTTGGAGACTAAAGCGAGAAGCCTCAGACACTGAGTACAAATGAAAATCATCAACAAAACGTATTTAGCTCAGTTAAACTATTCCAAAGCATCAGCACTGTTGTACAATTAAACGCATTATATTCAATAAAAGTTAATTTCTTGTTTCTCTAAATTCCTATGTGATACAAGAAGGCTGAGTTATATTGGTATTCACCTTCCATCTGTCTATCATAACCACAGAAAAATTCTGAAGAAGCAATATTTTTGAAAAAAATTGTCTAATATATTTTTTCTGAAGGTATTCGGTGTCTGTAAGCTTGTTTCATTTACAATGATCTATTTAACGCTTTTATTTATTTGTTTTGGAGGATATGTCAGCATAATTGGCCTTGAGCTGGAGGTTGTGAGCTGCTGCTGGGGAGGGAGAATCCAGATTTAGACCCAGCAAGAACAAAAGAAATGTGGTGAATAGTGAAGGTCAGGAATATCTGTGACTTGGAGGGGAATCTACAGGTGGTAGTGGTTGCTGAATTTTGCATCATAACTTTAAAACCTTTTTGTTGAATCGTATCCCCGAATGCTTGGCTTAAATAACTTCCAGCTCACTTTCTCCCCTGCAAGGAGATTAGAGAGTTGTTACAGATTGTAAAGCTGTCCTTTCAAAAATCAAACAAATAAAACTGGTAAAGCTAAAACTCCATAATAAACACAGATTCTGGAAATCCTTGGGCACAGGGAAAGGGAAAGGAATCGGATGTTTCAAATCAATAAAGATTTGTTAGAACTAAAAAATTTATTTTCATCCTTCAGCTAACTTTAACTGTCCAACCCTAAGCAGGCTGATCCACAACATCCCTGTGGAATTAAATAAAAACTACACAGCAACCTGTGTTGAATGTAATGACAATTTTTTATCATGAAGAATTCTCAAGAAGAAACAGATGCAACGTTATTTCTACAATCTATTCTTTTGCTCCCTGCAGTTTATGTGGAAGGATGGTGTGATGGTGCCTTGTTTGACCAGCGTGAGGTTAAATTTGTGGTTGGAGAAGGGGAAGATCACGATATTCCCATAGGAGTGGACAAAGCCTTAGAGAAAATGCAGAGAGGAGAGCATTGCATTCTTCATCTGAAGCCAAAGTAAGTGCACAGCGTACTAATTGGAAAATCATAGACATAAGGGTATACGGCTCAGAAACAGCCCCATCAAACCACTGTGTCCTACTTTAATCCATTGTGGTTCCTGTCATCGGGTCCAATGATGACAGGATATCTGTGCGGGCGAGTTTTTAAAGTGGAAAAGCCGTTGCATTGGGTGATTCTACTCTCTCAAACTCAGAAGTCTGAGTCCAGTGGTGTGAGTAGTCTTCCTTAGATGCAGTGGATGACCATGACATCTCCTGTGCCTTGTTGTGCCCTTCACTCTCCACGGGTGTTATAGAACCGCCTCCCTGGCCGATGGATCTCACTGCACACCTCACCTGCCCAGTCTGCATTATAGATAAAGATTAATCCATTATTTTCCTCATACCCCCATCATCTTCCACCAAATTGTACCACTTGCCCATACACCAGTGGCAGCGGACAGTGGCCAATGAACCAGCACATCTTTTGGATGTGGGAGGAAACCGGAGCACCTGGAGCAAGGGCTCCCAATCTGGGGTCCACAAACTCCTCGGTTAATGGTAGGGTATAAAAACTTCCGCTCTCGAGGAAATCCATGTGATCATGGAGCGAATGTGTAAGTTCTACGCAGACTGATCCCAAGGTCAGGATCGAACCCTGGTTTCTGGAGCTGTGGGGCAGAAAGACACAGCATAGTTCCATCTCTCTGTTGTCATGCCCCTTCGAAATGTCTTTGTCTTGATTTCCCATGAGGAAGCCAAAACCTTTGAAAACATCTGAAAACATGTCCCATTGATATGGCCTTTGTTAAAACCCTGCAATTGTAAGTGTAGCATTTATGAATCACCAACAAGAAGCAATGAATTTGTGCTGTCTTTACGACAGTTATTTAGTTTATAATATTTTCGCTTAGTAATTCATTCGATAGTATTTTCTAGTTAGAATTAGAAGTGTTTAAAGTATATTCATTGCATGTAAAATATATCGGCATGCGATGACGTCACATCCGGTTTCGCCGCGTCTTGTGGGAAAGTACCGGTTCGAAATTAGCGCGAGGGTAGGGGCTTACCACGAGGCTCACCTGAGCAGAAGCAGTTTTGCAGGCATGAGAAATCACAGTGAGAGCAACGCTGTAAGTTAATAGATAATCGATATGTTGAACTAAGATGTTAATGCCGATCCTGTTAGAAGTAACGACGGTAGATAATGTTTATGGCTTTCGTTAGTTAAAGAGTCGCGGATAGTTTGCATGGAAGTGTATTTAAAGTAGTCAATGGAGCAGGTAAACTCTCCCTGTATACTGCACCTTAGTGTAATGCAGTTATAGTCACCTTTGCAAGTATTTACACTTGAAATGTGATATTAAGGAAGGAACAAATACTGTATCAATCTTGTATTGTTTTATCAACAGTTTTCACCATATGTTAATGTGAAGAGTGAACAGTAAATGGTTAATCTTGCTGCGATCTGGTTCTTATTAACTGTGGTTTATCTCGACGTTAAATTCGGCGTTCGTGACACGCGAAGGAGAACGTTACAGAATTAATTTAGCACTTTCTCAACTGAGGGAGGGTGACTAGAGACCCCAACTTTCTGCTCCAAACGCATCTGAAAAAACACGTGGACCTGTTCCCCAACCTCATCCAAAGGCCAAGTCCACATGTGCACTGGACTGGAGTCAGTGCAGTGTCAATGTGGTCAAGTCTCTGAGCTCAGAGAGAAGAGCATGGTAAATGGGATGTACTGACAATGACAACAATACTCCATTATATTATGTTTTTTAATGCAAAGCGTCCTTGAACACTTCACAATTTTTAACTATCAAAAGAGAGAGGTATAAACACTAAAAGCTTAACTAAAGACAAACATGAGAAAATCTGCAGTTGCTGGAAATCCGAGCAACACACAGAAAATGCTGGAGGAACTCAGCAGGCCAGGCAGCATCAATGGAAAAGAGTACAAACAACATTTCAGGCCGAGACCCTTTATCAGCACTGGTGGGAAAAAAGATGAGGAGTCAGAGTAAGAAGGTGAGGGGAGGGGAGGAAGAAACAAAGATGATAAGTGAAGTAAAAGTTGGGAAGTCAATTAGTGAAAGAGGTATAGAGCTGGAGAAGGGGGAAGCTGAAAGGAGAGGACAAACGGCCAAGGAAGAAAGAAAAGGGGGAGGAACCCAGAAGCAGGTGATGAAAAAAGGTGAGGGAGGTAAAAAGGATGGGGAAGCATCATGCTATGAGCAGGTTCAGCAGAGACAGAGGAATTGAGAGAAGTGGATGGCATTTTCACAAGTAACAGGGTGGGAAGAGGAATAGTCCAGGTAGCTGTAAGGGTCAGTGGGTCCGTAATAGACATCAGTAGACAAGTTGGCTTCAGAGATGGAGACAGTCAGATCAAGGAAGGGAAGGGAGGTGTCGGAAATGGACCAGGTGAATTTGAGGGCAAGGTGACAGTTGGAGGCAAAGTCGACAAGTTCAGCACGGGTGCAGGAAGCCATTGTGTAGGAAGAGTGTGAGATGGTCACCAGTGTAGGCTTGGAGCGTAGACTGCTCCACGTAGCCGACAAACAGGCAGCCATAGCTGGGACCCATCTGGATGCCCTTGGCTACCCCTTTTGTCTGAAGGAAGTGGGAGGAGCTGAAGGAGAAGTTATTGAGAGTGAGAACAAGTTCTGCCAGATCAAACAGAGTGCTGGTGGAGGGGAACTGGTTGGGTCTGGTGTCCAGAAAGAAACCGAGAGCTTTGAGACCTTCCTGGTGGGGAATGGAAGTGTATAGGGGCTGGACATCCATAGTGCAAATAAAATTATCTGCACCAGGGAAGTTGAAGTCATTTTAAAAAGTGTGTGAAGTTATAAACCAGCCTATCCAGGTAGCCCCACTGTTTCTGCTTGTTCCTGCCCCACTGAACTCATATAAGCACAACTAGACTCTGTTTTATCCCGCCTGGTTCAGTCCCTTCCTAAATGCATCCCTGACACTTCACACACTCTTGATCTGGCCACCCCAGCAGGGGTAGATACCCCTGTCCTCACCAACCCCCCACCAGACTCCGCGTTCAGCACATAATTCTCCGTAACATCCACCATCATCAATGGGATCCCAACACCAAGCTCATCTTTCCTCCCCCACCCCCAACCTACTGGTTTCCGCAGTGATTCCCCACTGAACTCCCACCATTGCTCATTGCTCACTGATCTCCCTCCATTGCTCATTGCCCACTGATCCCCCTCCATTGCTCATTCCACACATATCTCCCTCCATTGTCCATTCCCCACTGATCTCCCTCCATTGCTCATTCCTCACTGATCTCCCTCCATTGCACATTCCCCACTGATCTCCCTCCATTGCTCATTACTCACTGATCCCCCTCCATTGCTAAATCCCCTCTGATCTCCCTCCATTGTCCATCCCTCACTGATCTTCCATTGTCCATTCCCCACTGATCTCCCTCCATTGTCCATTCCCCACTGATCTCACTCCAATGCTCATTCCCCACTGATCTCCCTCCATTGCTCATTCCCCACTGACCTCCCTCCATTGTCCATTCCCTACTGATCTCACTCCATTGTCCATTCCCCACTGATCTCCCTCCATTGCTCAGTCCCCACTGATCTGCCTCCATTGTCCATTCCCCACTGATCTCCCTGCATTGTCCATTCCCCACTGATCTCCCTCCATGGTCCATTCCCCACTGACATCCCTCCATTGTCCATTCCCCACTGATCTCCCACCATTGCTCATCCCCCACTGACCTCCCTCCAATGTCCATTCCCCACTGATCTCCCTCAATTGCTCATTCCCCACTGATCTCCCTCCATTGCCCATTCACCACAGATCTCCCTGCATTGTCCATTCCGCACTGATCTCCGTCCATTGATCATTCCCCACTGATCTCCCTCCATTTTCCATTCCCTACTGATCTCTCTCCATTGCTCAGTCCCCACTGATCTCCCTCTATTGTCCATTCCTTACTGATCTCCCTCCAATGTCCATTCCCCACTGACCTCCTTCCATTGCGCATCCCCCACTGACCTCCCTCCATTGTCCATTCCTCACTGATCTCCCTCCATTGCTTATTCCCCAGTGACCTCCTACCATTCTCCATTCCCCACTGACCTCCCTCCATTGTCCATTCCCCACTGATCTCCCTCCATTGCTCATTCCCCAGTGACCTCCTTCCATTCTCCATTCCCCACTGATCTCCCACCATTGCTCATTCCCCACTGATCTCCCTCCATTGTCCATTCCCCACTGATCTCCCTCCATTGCTCATTCCCCACTGATCTCCCTCCATTGTCCATTCCCCACTGATCTCCTGCCAATGCTCATTCCCCACTGACCTCCTTCCATTGCTCATTCCCCACTGATCTCCCTCCATTGTCCATTCCCCACTGATCTCCCTCCATTGTCCATTCCCCACTGATCTCCCTCCATTGCTCATTCCCCACTGATCTGCCTCCTTTGTCCATTCCCCACTGATCTCCCTGCATTATCCATTCCCCACTGATCTCCCTCCATGGTCCATTCCCCACAGACATCCCTCCATTGTCCATACCCCACTGATCTCCCTCCATTGCTCATCCCCCACTGACCTCCCTCCAATGTCCATTCCCCACTGATCTCCCTCAATTGCTCATTCCCCACTGATCTCCCTCCATTTCCCATTCACCACTGATCTCCCTGCATTGTCCATTCCACACTGATCTCCCTCCATTGCTCATTCCCCACTGATCTCCCTCCATTGTCCATTCCCCACAGAACTCCCTGCATTGTCCATTCCCTACTGATCTCCCTCCATTGCTCATTCCCCACTGATCTCCCTCCATTGTCCATTCCCCACTGATCTCCCTCCATTGTCCATTCCCCACTGATCTCCCTCCATTTCTCATTACCCACTGATCTCCCTGCATTGTCCATTCCCCACTGATCTCCCTCCAATGTCCATTCCCCACTGACCTCCTTCCATTGCTCATCCCCCACTGACCTCCTTCCATTGTCCATTCCCTACTGATCACCCTACATTGTCCATTCCCCACTGATCTCCCTCCATTGCTCATTCCCCACTGATTTCCCTCCATTGCTCATTCCCCACTGTCCTCCTTCCATTGTCCATTCCCCACTGATCTCCCTCCATTGTCCATCCCCCACTGATCCCCTTCCATTGTCCATTTCGCACTGATCTCCCTCCATTGTCCATTCCCCACTGATCTCCCTCCAATGCTCAGACCCCACTGATCTCCCTCTATTGTCCATTCCTTACTGATCTCCCTCCAGTCCATTCCCCACTGATCTCCCTCCATTGTCCATTCCCCACTGATCTCCCTCCATTGTCAATTCCCCACTGATCTCCCTCCATTGCCCATTCACCACTGATCTCCCTGCATTGTCCATTCCGCACTGATCTCCGTCCATTGATCATTCCCCACTGATCTCCCTCCATTTTCCATTCCCTACTGATCTCTCTCCATTGCTCAGTCCCCACTGATCTCCCTCTATTGTCCATTCCTTACTGATCTCCCTCCAATGTCCATTCCCCACTGACCTCCTTCCATTGCGCATCCCCCACTGACCTCCCTCCATTGTCCATTCCTCACTGATCTCCCTCCATTGCTTATTCCCCAGTGACCTCCTACCATTCTCCATTCCCCACTGACCTCCCACCATTGTCCATTCCCCACTGATCTCCCTCCATTGCTCATTCCCCAGTGACCTCCTTCCATTCTCCATTCCCCACTGATCTCCCACCATTGCTCATTCCCCACTGATCTCCCTCCATTGTCCATTCCCCACTGATCTCCCTCCATTGCTCATTCCCCACTGATCTCCCTCCATTGTCCATTCCCCACTGATCTCCTGCCAATGCTCATTCCCCACTGACCTCCTTCCATTGCTCATTCCCCACTGATCTCCCTCCATTGTCCATTCCCCACTGATCTCCCTCCATTGTCCATTCCCCACTGATCTCCCTCCATTGCTCATTCCCCACTGATCTGCCTCCTTTGTCCATTCCCCACTGATCTCCCTGCATTATCCATTCCCCACTGATCTCCCTCCATGGTCCATTCCCCACAGACATCCCTCCATTGTCCATACCCCACTGATCTCCCTCCATTGCTCATCCCCCACTGACCTCCCTCCAATGTCCATTCCCCACTGATCTCCCTCAATTGCTCATTCCCCACTGATCTCCCTCCATTTCCCATTCACCACTGATCTCCCTGCATTGTCCATTCCACACTGATCTCCCTCCATTGCTCATTCCCCACTGATCTCCCTCCATTGTCCATTCCCCACAGAACTCCCTGCATTGTCCATTCCCTACTGATCTCCCTCCATTGCTCATTCCCCACTGATCTCCCTCCATTGTCCATTCCCCACTGATCTCCCTCCATTGTCCATTCCCCACTGATCTCCCTCCATTTCTCATTACCCACTGATCTCCCTGCATTGTCCATTCCCCACTGATCTCCCTCCAATGTCCATTCCCCACTGACCTCCTTCCATTGCTCATCCCCCACTGACCTCCTTCCATTGTCCATTCCCTACTGATCACCCTACATTGTCCATTCCCCACTGATCTCCCTCCATTGCTCATTCCCCACTGATCTCCCTCCATTGCTCATTCCCCACTGTCCTCCTTCCATTGTCCATTCCCCACTGATCTCCCTCCATTGTCCATCCCCCACTGATCCCCTTCCATTGTCCATTTCGCACTGATCTCCCTCCATTGTCCATTCCCCACTGATCTCCCTCCAATGCTCAGACCCCACTGATCTCCCTCTATTGTCCATTCCTTACTGATCTCCCTCCAGTCCATTCCCCACTGATCTCCCTCCATTGTCCATTCCCCACTGATCTCCCTCCATTGTCAATTCCCCACTGATCTCCCTCCATTGCTCATTCCCAACTGATCTCCCTCCATTGCTCATTCCTCACTGATCTCCCTACATTGCTCATTCCCCACTGATCTCCCTCCATTGCTCATTACTCACTGATCTCCCTCAATTACTCAATCCCCTCTGATCTCCCTCCATTGTCCATCCCCCACTGATCCCCTTCCATTGTCCATTTCGCACTGATCTCCCTCCATTGTCCAAGCCCCACTGATCTCCCTCCAATGCTCAGACCCCACTGATCTCCCTCTATTGTCCATTCCCCACTGATCTCCCTCCATTGCTAATTCCCCACTGACCTCCTTCAATTGCTCATCCCCGACTGACTTCCCTCCATTGTCCATTCCACACTGATCTCCCTCCATTGCTCATTCCCCACTGATCTCCTGCCAATGCTCATTCCCCACTGACCTCCTTCCATTGCTCATTCCCCACTGATCTCCCTCCATTGTCCATTCCCCACTGATCTCCCTCCATTGTCCATTCCCCACTGATCTCCCTCCATTGCTCATTCCCCACTGATCTGCCTCCTTTGTCCATTCCCCACTGATCTCCCTGCATTATCCATTCCCCACTGATCTCCCTCCATGGTCCATTCCCCACAGACATCCCTCCATTGTCCATACCCCACTGATCTCCCTCCATTGCTCATCCCCCACTGACCTCCCTCCAATGTCCATTCCCCACTGATCTCCCTCAATTGCTCATTCCCCACTGATCTCCCTCCATTTCCCATTCACCACTGATCTCCCTGCATTGTCCATTCCACACTGATCTCCCTCCATTGCTCATTCCCCACTGATCTCCCTCCATTGTCCATTCCCCACAGAACTCCCTGCATTGTTCATTCCCTACTGATCTCCCTCCATTGCTCATTCCCCACTGATCTCCCTCCATTGTCCATTCCCCACTGATCTCCCTCCATTGTCCATTCCCCACTGATCTCCCTCCATTTCTCATTACCCACTGATCTCCCTGCATTGTCCATTCCCCACTGATCTCCCTCCAATGTCCATTCCCCACTGACCTCCTTCCATTGCTCATCCCCCACTGACCTCCTTCCATTGTCCATTCCCTACTGATCACCCTACATTGTCCATTCCCCACTGATCTCCCTCCATTGCTCATTCCCCACTGATCTCCCTCCATTGCTCATTCCCCACTGTCCTCCTTCCATTGTCCATTCCCCACTGATCTCCCTCCATTGTCCATCCCCCACTGATCCCCTTCCATTGTCCATTTCGCACTGATCTCCCTCCATTGTCCATTCCCCACTGATCTCCCTCCAATGCTCAGACCCCACTGATCTCCCTCTATTGTCCATTCCTTACTGATCTCCCTCCAGTCCATTCCCCACTGATCTCCCTCCATTGTCCATTCCCCACTGATCTCCCTCCATTGTCAATTCCCCACTGATCTCCCTCCATTGCTCATTCCCAACTGATCTCCCTCCATTGCTCATTCCTCACTGATCTCCCTACATTGCTCATTCCCCACTGATCTCCCTCCATTGCTCATTACTCACTGATCTCCCTCAATTACTCAATCCCCTCTGATCTCCCTCCATTGTCCATCCCCCACTGATCCCCTTCCATTGTCCATTTCGCACTGATCTCCCTCCATTGTCCAAGCCCCACTGATCTCCCTCCAATGCTCAGACCCCACTGATCTCCCTCTATTGTCCATTCCCCACTGATCTCCCTCCATTGCTAATTCCCCACTGACCTCCTTCAATTGCTCATCCCCGACTGACTTCCCTCCATTGTCCATTCCACACTGATCTCCCTCCATTGCTCTTTCCCCACTGACCTCCTTCCATTGTCCATTCCCTACTGATCTCCCTACATTGTGCATTCCCCACTGATCTCCCTACATTGTGCATTCCCCACTGATCTCCCTCCATTGCTCATTCCCCACTGATCTCCCTCCAATGCTCAGACCCCACTGATCTCCCTCTATTGTCCATTCCTTACTGATCTCCCTCCAGTCCATTCCCCACTGATCTCCCTCCATTGTCCATTCCCCACTGATCTTCCTCCATTGTCCATTCCCCACTGATCTCCCTCCTTTGCTCATTCTCCACTGATCTGCCTCCTTTGTCCATTCCCCACTGATCTCCCTGCATTGTCCATTCCCCACTGATCTCCCTCCATGGTCCATTCCCCACTGACATCCCTCCATTTTCCATTCCCCACTGATCTCCCTCCATTGCTCATCCCCCACTGACCTCCCTCCAATGTCCATTCCCCACTGATCTCCCTCAATTGCTCATTCCCCACTGATCTCCCTCCATTTCCCATTCACCACTGATCTCCCTGCATTGTCCATTCCACACTGATCTCCCTCCATTGCTCATTCCCCACTGATCTCCCTCCATTGTCCATTCCCCACTGATCTCCCTCCATTGTCCATTCCCCACTGATCTCCCTCCATTTCTCATTACCCACTGATCTCCCTGCATTGTCCATTCCCCACTGATCTCCCTCCAATGTCCATTCCCCACTGACCTCCTTCCATTGCTCATCCCCCACTGACCTCCTTCCATTGTCCATTCCCTACTGATCACCCTACATTGTCCATTCCCCACTGATCTCCCTCCATTGCTCATTCCCCACTGATCTCCCTCCATTGCTCATTCCCCACTGTCCTCCTTCCATTGTCCATTCCCCAATGATCTCCCTCCATTGCTCATTCCCCACTGACCTCCTTCCATTGTCCATTCCCCACTGATCTCCCTCCATTGCTCATTCCCCACTGATCTCCCTCCATTGCCCATTCACCACAAATCTCCCTGCATTGTCCATTCCCCACTGATCTCCCTCCATTGTCCATTCCCCACTGATCTCCTGCCATTGCTCAGCCCGAACTGATCTCCCTCCATTGTCCATTGCCCACTGATCAACCTCCATTGCTCATTCCCCACTAATCTCCCTCCATTGCTCAATCCCCATTGATCTCCCTACATTGTCAAGTCCCCACTGACCTCCTTCCATTGCTCATCCCCCACTGATCTCCCTCCATTGTCCATTCGCTGCTGATCTCCCTCCATTGCTCATACCCACCTGACCTTCCATTGTCCATTCCCTACTGATCTCCCTACATTGACCATTCCTCACTGATCTCCCTCCATTGCTCATTCCCCACTGATCTCCATCCATTGTCCATTCCCCACTGATCTCCCTGCATTGTCCATTCCACACTGATCTCCCTCCATTGCTCATTCCCCACTGATCTCCCTCCATTGTCCATTCCCCACTGACATCCCTCCATTGTCCATTCCCCAACAATCTCCCTCCATTGTCCATACCCCACTGATCTCCCTCCATTGCTCATTCCCCACTGACCTCCCTCCATTGTCCATTCCCTACTGATCTCCCTCCATTGCTCATTCCTCACTGATCTCCCTCCATTGCTCATTCCCCACCGATCTCCCTCCATTGCTCATTACACACTGATCCCCCTCCATTGCTCAATCCCCTCTGATCTCCCTCCATTGTCCATCCCGCACTGATCTTCCATTGTCCATTCCCCACTGATCTCCCTCCATTGTCCATTCCCCACTGATCTCCCTCCATTGCTAATTCCCCACTGACCTCCTTCAATTGCTCATCCCCGACTGACTTCCCTCCATTGTCCATTCCACACTGATCTCCCTCCATTGCTCTTTCCCCACTGACCTCCTTCCATTGTCCATTCCCTACTGATCTCCCTACATTGTGCATTCCCCACTGATCTCCCTCCATTGCTCATTCCCCACTGATCTCCCTCCATTGTTCCTTCCCCACTGTCCTCCTTCCATTGTCCATTCCCCACTGATCTCCCTCTATTGCTCATTCCCCACTGACGTCCTTCAATTGCTCATCCCCCACTGACTTCCCTCCATTGTCCATTCCTCACTGATCTCCCTCCATTGCTCATTACAACCTGACCTCCTTCCATTGTCCATTCCCTACTGATCTCCGTACATTGGCCATTCCTCACTGATCTCCCTCCATTGCTCATTCCCCACTGATCTCCCTCCATTGTCCATTCCCCACTGATCTCCCTGCATTGTCCATTCCACACTGATCTCCCTCCATTGCTCATTCCCCACTGATCTCCCTCCATTGTCCATTCCCAACTGACATCCCTCCATTGTCCATTCCCCACCGATCTCCCTGCATTGCTCAGTCCCCACTGATCTCCCTCTATTGTCCATTCCTTACTGATCTCCCTACATTGTCCATTCCCCACTGATCTCCTTCCATTGCTCACCCCCACTGATCTCCCTCCATTGTCCATTCCCCACTGATCTCCCTCAATTGTCCATTCCCCACTGATCTCCTTCCATTGCTCAGCCCGAACTGATCTCCCTCCATTGTTCATTCCTCACTGATCTCCTTCCATTGCTCATCACCCACTGATATCCCTCCATTGTCCATTCCCCACTGATCTCCCAACATTGTCCATTCCCCACTGACCTCCTTCCATTGCTCATCCCCCACTGATCTCCCTGCATTGTCCATTCCCTGCTGATCTCCCTCCATTGCTTATTCCCCACTGTTCTCCCTCCATTGTCCATTCCCCACTGACATCTCTCCATTGTCCATTCCCCACTGATCTCCCTCCATTGCCCATTCCCCACTGATCTCCCTCGATTCTTCATTCCCTACTGATCTCCCTCCATTCTGCATTCCCCACTGATCTCCTTCCATTCTCCATTCCCCACTGATCTCCCACCATTGCTCATTCCCCACTGATCTCCCTCCATTGTCCATTCCCCACTGATCTCCCTCCATTGCTCATTCCCCACTGATCTCCCTCCATTGTCCATTCCCCACTGATCTCCTGCCAATGCTCAGTCCCCACTGACCTCCTTCCATTGCTCATTCCCCACTGATCTCCCTCCATTGTCCATTCCCCACTGACATCCCTCCATTGCTCATTCCCCACTGATCTCCCTCCATTGTCCATTCCCCACTGACATCTCTCCATTGTCCATTCCCCACTGATCTCCCTCCATTGCCCATTCCCCACTGATCTCCCTCGATTCTTCATTCCCTACTGATCTCCCTCCATTCTGCATTCCCCACTGATCTCCTTCCATTCTCCATTCCCCACTGATCTCCCACCATTGCTCATTCCCCACTGATCTCCCTCCATTGTCCATTCCCCACTGATCTCCCTCCATTGCTCATTCCCCACTGATCTCCCTCCATTGTCCATTCCCCACTGATCTCCTGCCAATGCTCAGTCCCCACTGACCTCCTTCCATTGCTCATTCCCCACTGATATCCCTCCATTGTCCATTCCCCACTGATCTCCCAACATTGTCCATTCCCCACTGACCTCCTTCCATTGCTCATCCCCCACTGATCTCCCTGCATTGTCCATTCCCTGCTGATCTCCCTCCATTGCTTATTCCCCACTGTTCTCCCTCCATTCTCCATTCGTTACTGACTTCCATCCATTGTCCATTCCCCACTGACATCCCTCCATTGCTCATTCCCCACTGATCTCCCTCCATTGTCCATTCCCCACTGACATCTCTCCATTGTCCATTCCCCACTGATCTCCCTCCATTGCCCATTCCCCACTGATCTCCCTCGATTCTTCATTCCCTACTGATCTCCCTCCATTCTGCACTCCCCACTGATCTCCTTCCATTCTCCATTCCCCACTGATCTCCCACCATTGCTCATTCCCCACTGATCTCCCTCCATTGTCCATTCCCCACTGATCTCCCTCCATTGCTCATTCCCCACTGATCTCCCTCCATTGTCCATTCCCCACTGATCTCCTGCCAATGCTCAGTCCCCACTGACCTCCTTCCATTGCTCATTCCCCACTGATCTCCCTCCATTGTCCATTCCCCACTGATCTCCCTCCATTGTCCATTCCCCACTGATCTCCCTCCATTGCTCATTCCCCACTGATCTGCCTCCTTTGTCCATTCCCCACTGATCTCCCTGCATTATCCATTCCCCATTGATCTCCCTCCATGGTCAATTCCCCACAGACATCCCTCCATTGTCCATACCCCACTGATCTCCCTCCATTGCTCATCCCCCACTGACCTCCCTCCAATGTCCATTCCCCACTGATCTCCCTCAATTGCTTATTCCCCACTGATCTCCCTCCATTGCCCATTCACCACTGATCTCCCTGCATTGTCCATTCCGCACTGATCTCCCTCCATTGCTCATTCCCCACTGATCTCCCTGCATTATCCATTCCCCACTGATCTCCCTCCATTTCTCATTCCCAACTGATCTCGCTGCATTGTACATTCCCCACTGATCTCCCTCCAATGTCCATTCCCCACTGACCTCCTTCCATTGCGCATCCTCCACTGACCTCCCTCCATTGTCCATTCCCCACTGATCTCCCTCCATTGCTCATTCCCCAGTGATCTCCTTCCATTGTCCATTCCCCACTGATCACCCTCCATTTTCCATTCCCCACTGATCTCCCTCCATTACTCCTTCCCCACTGACCTCCCACCATTCTCCATTCCCTACCGATCTCCCTCCATTGTCCATTCTCCACTGATCTCCCTCCATTGTCCATTAGCTGCTGATCTCCCTCCATTGTCCATTCCCCACTGATCTCCTTCCATTGTCCGTTCCCCACTGATCTCCTTCCATTGCTCAGCCACCACTGATCTCCCTCCATTGTCCATTCCCCACTGACCTCCTTCCATTGCTCATTCCCCACTGATCTCACTGCATTGTCCATTCCCCACTGATCTCCATCCATTGCTGATCCCCCACTGACCTCCCTCCATTGTACATTCCCCACTGATCTCCCTCCATTGCTCATTCCCCACTGATCTGCCTCCTTTGTCCATTCCCCACTGATCTCCCTGCATTGTCCATTCCCCACTGATCTCCCTCCATGGTCCATTCCCCACTGACATCCGTCCATTTTCCATTCCCCACTGATCTCCCTCCATTGCTCATCCCCCACTGACCTCCCTCCAATGTCCACTCCCCACTGATCTCCCTCAATTGCTCATTCCCCACTGATCTCCCTCCATTTCCCATTCACCACTGATCTCCCTGCATTGTCCATTCCACACTGATCTCACTCCATTGCTCATTCCCCACTGATCTCCCTCCATTGTCCATTCCCCACAGAACTCCCTGCATTGTCCATTCCCTACTGATCTCCCTCCATTGCTCATTCCCCACTGATCTCCCTCCTTTGTCCATTCCCCACTGATCTCCCTCCATTTCTCATTACCCACTGATCTCCCTGCATTGTCCATTCCCCACTGATCTCCCTCCAATGTCCATTCCCCACTGACCTCCTTCCATTGCTCATCCCCCACTGACCTCCTTCCATTGTCCATTCCCTACTGATCACCCTACATTGTCCATTCCCCACTGATCTCCCTCCATTGCTCATTCCCCACTGATCTCCCTCCATTGCTCATTCCCCACTGTCCTCCTTCCATTGTCCATTCCCCACTGATCTCCCTCCATTGCTCATTCCCCACTGACCTCCTTCCATTGTCCATTCCCCACTGATCTCCCTCCATTGCTCATTCCCCACTGATCTTCCTCCATTGCCCATTCACCACTGATCTCCCTGCATTGTCCATTCCCCACTGATCTCCCTCCATTGCCCATTCACCACTGATCTCCCTGCATTGTCCATTCCCCACTGATCTCCCTCCATTGTCCATTCCCCACTGATCTCCTGCCATTGCTCAGCCCGAACTGATCTCCCTCCATTGTCCATTGCCCACTGATCAACCTCCATTGCTCATTCCCCACTAATCTCCCTCCATTGCTCAATCCCCATTGATCTCCCTACATTGTCCAGTCCCCACTGACCTCCTTCCATTGCTCATCCCCCACTGATCTCCCTCCATTGTCCATTCGCTGCTGATCTCCCTCCATTGCTCATACCCAACTGACCTTCCATTGTCCATTCCCTACTGATCTCCCTACATTGACCATTCCTCACTGATCTCCCTCCATTGCTCATTCCCCACTGATCTCCATCCATTGTCCATTCCCCACTGATCTCCCTGCATTGTCCATTCCACACTGATCTCCCTCCATTGCTCATTCCCCACTGATCTCCCTCCATTGTCCATTCCCCACTGACATCCCTCCATTGTCCATTCCCCAACAATCTCCCTCCATTGTTCATTCCCTACTGATCTCCCTCCATTGCTCATTCCTCACTGATCTCCCTCCATTGCTCATTCCCCACTGATCTCCCTCCATTGCTCATTACACACTGATCCCCCTCCATTGCTCAATCCCCTCTGATCTCCCTCCATTGTCCATCCCGCACTGATCTTCCATTGTCCATTCCCCACTGATCTCCCTCCATTGTCCATTCCCCACTGATCTCCCTCCATTGCTAATTCCCCACTGACCTCCTTCAATTGCTCATCCCCGACTGACTTCCCTCCATTGTCCATTCCACACTGATCTCCCTCCATTGCTCTTTCCCCACTGACCTCCTTCCATTGTCCATTCCCTACTGATCTCCCTACATTGTGCATTCCCCACTGATCTCCCTCCATTGCTCATTCCCCACTGATCTCCCTCCATTGTTCCTTCCCCACTGTCCTCCTTCCATTGTCCATTCCCCACTGATCTCCCTCTATTGCTCATTCCCCACTGACGTCCTTCAATTGCTCATCCCCCACTGACTTCCCTCCATTGTCCATTCCTCACTGATCTCCCTCCATTGCTCATTACAACCTGACCTCCTTCCATTGTCCATTCCCTACTGATCTCCGTACATTGGCCATTCCTCACTGATCTCCCTCCATTGCTTATTCCCCACTGTTCTCCCTCCATTCTCCATTCGTTACTGACTTCCATCCATTGTCCATTCCCCACTGACATCCCTCCATTGCTCATTCCCCACTGATCTCCCTCCATTGTCCATTCCCCACTGATCTCCCTCCATTGTCCATTCCCCACTGACCTCCCTCCATTGTCCATTCCCCACTGATCTCCCTCCATTGCCCATTCCCCACTGATCTCCTTCCATTCTTCATTCCCTACTGATCTCCCTCCATTCTGCAATCCCCACTGATCTCCTTCCATTGCTCAGCCCCCACTGATCTCCCTGCATTGTCCATTCCCCACTGATCTCCCTCCAATGTCCATTCCCCACTGACCTCCTTCCATTGCTCATCCCCCACTGACCTCCCTCCATTGTCCATTCCCCACTGATCTCCCTCCATTGCTCATTCCCCACTGATCTCACTCCATTGTCCATTCCCCACTGATCTCCCTCCATTGCTCATTACTCACTGATCCCCCTCCATTGCTCAATCCCTTCTGATCTCCCTCCATTGTCCATCCCCCACTGATCTTCCATTGTCCATTCCCCACTGATCTCCCTCCATTGTCCATTCCCCACTGATCTCCCTCCATTGCTAATTCCCCACTGACCTCCTTCAATTGCTCATCCCCGACTGACTTCCCTCCATTGTCCATTCCACACTGATCTCCCTCCATTGCTCATTCCCCACTGACCTCCTTCCATTGTCCATTCCCTACTGATCTCCCTACATTGTCCATTCCCCACTGATCTCCCTCCATTGCTCATTCCCCACTGATCTCCCTCCATAGTTCCTTCCCCACTGTCCTCCTTCCATTGTCCATTCCCCACTGATCTCCCTCCATTGCTCATTCCCCTCTGACGTCCTTCAATTACTCATCCCCCACTGACTTCCCTCCATTGTCCATTCCTCACTGATCTCCCTCCATTGCTCATTACAACCTGACCTCCTTCCATTGCCCATTCCCTACAGATCTCCCTACATTGACAATTCCTCACTGATCTCCCTCCATTGCTCATTCCCCAGTGATCTCCTTCCATTGTCCATTCCCCACTGATCACCCTCCATTTTCCATTCCCCACTGATCTCCCTCCATTACTCCTTCCCCACTGACCTCCCACCATTCTCCATTCCCTACCGATCTCCCTCCATTGTCCATTCTCCACTGATCTCCCTCCATTGTCCATTAGCTGCTGATCTCCCTCCATTGTCCATTCCCCACTGATCTCCTTCCATTGTCCGTTCCCCACTGATCTCCTTCCATTGCTCAGCCACCACTGATCTCCCTCCATTGTCCATTCCCCACTGACCTCCTTCCATTGCTCATTCCCCACTGATCTCACTGCATTGTCCATTCCCCACTGATCTCCATCCATTGCTGATCCCCCACTGACCTCCCTCCATTGTACATTCCCCACTGATCTCCCTCCATTGCTCATTCCCCACTGATCTGCCTCCTTTGTCCATTCCCCACTGATCTCCCTGCATTGTCCATTCCCCACTGATCTCCCTCCATGGTCCATTCCCCACTGACATCCGTCCATTTTCCATTCCCCACTGATCTCCCTCCATTGCTCATCCCCCACTGACCTCCCTCCAATGTCCACTCCCCACTGATCTCCCTCAATTGCTCATTCCCCACTGATCTCCCTCCATTTCCCATTCACCACTGATCTCCCTGCATTGTCCATTCCACACTGATCTCACTCCATTGCTCATTCCCCACTGATCTCCCTCCATTGTCCATTCCCCACAGAACTCCCTGCATTGTCCATTCCCTACTGATCTCCCTCCATTGCTCATTCCCCACTGATCTCCCTCCTTTGTCCATTCCCCACTGATCTCCCTCCATTTCTCATTACCCACTGATCTCCCTGCATTGTCCATTCCCCACTGATCTCCCTCCAATGTCCATTCCCCACTGACCTCCTTCCATTGCTCATCCCCCACTGACCTCCTTCCATTGTCCATTCCCTACTGATCACCCTACATTGTCCATTCCCCACTGATCTCCCTCCATTGCTCATTCCCCACTGATCTCCCTCCATTGCTCATTCCCCACTGTCCTCCTTCCATTGTCCATTCCCCACTGATCTCCCTCCATTGCTCATTCCCCACTGACCTCCTTCCATTGTCCATTCCCCACTGATCTCCCTCCATTGCTCATTCCCCACTGATCTTCCTCCATTGCCCATTCACCACTGATCTCCCTGCATTGTCCATTCCCCACTGATCTCCCTCCATTGCCCATTCACCACTGATCTCCCTGCATTGTCCATTCCCCACTGATCTCCCTCCATTGTCCATTCCCCACTGATCTCCTGCCATTGCTCAGCCCGAACTGATCTCCCTCCATTGTCCATTGCCCACTGATCAACCTCCATTGCTCATTCCCCACTAATCTCCCTCCATTGCTCAATCCCCATTGATCTCCCTACATTGTCCAGTCCCCACTGACCTCCTTCCATTGCTCATCCCCCACTGATCTCCCTCCATTGTCCATTCGCTGCTGATCTCCCTCCATTGCTCATACCCAACTGACCTTCCATTGTCCATTCCCTACTGATCTCCCTACATTGACCATTCCTCACTGATCTCCCTCCATTGCTCATTCCCCACTGATCTCCATCCATTGTCCATTCCCCACTGATCTCCCTGCATTGTCCATTCCACACTGATCTCCCTCCATTGCTCATTCCCCACTGATCTCCCTCCATTGTCCATTCCCCACTGACATCCCTCCATTGTCCATTCCCCAACAATCTCCCTCCATTGTTCATTCCCTACTGATCTCCCTCCATTGCTCATTCCTCACTGATCTCCCTCCATTGCTCATTCCCCACTGATCTCCCTCCATTGCTCATTACACACTGATCCCCCTCCATTGCTCAATCCCCTCTGATCTCCCTCCATTGTCCATCCCGCACTGATCTTCCATTGTCCATTCCCCACTGATCTCCCTCCATTGTCCATTCCCCACTGATCTCCCTCCATTGCTAATTCCCCACTGACCTCCTTCAATTGCTCATCCCCGACTGACTTCCCTCCATTGTCCATTCCACACTGATCTCCCTCCATTGCTCTTTCCCCACTGACCTCCTTCCATTGTCCATTCCCTACTGATCTCCCTACATTGTGCATTCCCCACTGATCTCCCTCCATTGCTCATTCCCCACTGATCTCCCTCCATTGTTCCTTCCCCACTGTCCTCCTTCCATTGTCCATTCCCCACTGATCTCCCTCTATTGCTCATTCCCCACTGACGTCCTTCAATTGCTCATCCCCCACTGACTTCCCTCCATTGTCCATTCCTCACTGATCTCCCTCCATTGCTCATTACAACCTGACCTCCTTCCATTGTCCATTCCCTACTGATCTCCGTACATTGGCCATTCCTCACTGATCTCCCTCCATTGCTTATTCCCCACTGTTCTCCCTCCATTCTCCATTCGTTACTGACTTCCATCCATTGTCCATTCCCCACTGACATCCCTCCATTGCTCATTCCCCACTGATCTCCCTCCATTGTCCATTCCCCACTGATCTCCCTCCATTGTCCATTCCCCACTGACCTCCCTCCATTGTCCATTCCCCACTGATCTCCCTCCATTGCCCATTCCCCACTGATCTCCTTCCATTCTTCATTCCCTACTGATCTCCCTCCATTCTGCAATCCCCACTGATCTCCTTCCATTGCTCAGCCCCCACTGATCTCCCTGCATTGTCCATTCCCCACTGATCTCCCTCCAATGTCCATTCCCCACTGACCTCCTTCCATTGCTCATCCCCCACTGACCTCCCTCCATTGTCCATTCCCCACTGATCTCCCTCCATTGCTCATTCCCCACTGATCTCACTCCATTGTCCATTCCCCACTGATCTCCCTCCATTGCTCATTACTCACTGATCCCCCTCCATTGCTCAATCCCTTCTGATCTCCCTCCATTGTCCATCCCCCACTGATCTTCCATTGTCCATTCCCCACTGATCTCCCTCCATTGTCCATTCCCCACTGATCTCCCTCCATTGCTAATTCCCCACTGACCTCCTTCAATTGCTCATCCCCGACTGACTTCCCTCCATTGTCCATTCCACACTGATCTCCCTCCATTGCTCATTCCCCACTGACCTCCTTCCATTGTCCATTCCCTACTGATCTCCCTACATTGTCCATTCCCCACTGATCTCCCTCCATTGCTCATTCCCCACTGATCTCCCTCCATAGTTCCTTCCCCACTGTCCTCCTTCCATTGTCCATTCCCCACTGATCTCCCTCCATTGCTCATTCCCCTCTGACGTCCTTCAATTACTCATCCCCCACTGACTTCCCTCCATTGTCCATTCCTCACTGATCTCCCTCCATTGCTCATTACAACCTGACCTCCTTCCATTGCCCATTCCCTACAGATCTCCCTACATTGACAATTCCTCACTGATCTCCCTCCATTGCTCATTCCCCACTGATCCCCCTCCATTGTCCATTCCCCACTGATCTCCCTGCATTGTCCATTCCACACTGATCTCCCTCCATTGCTCATTCCCCACTGATCTCCCTCCATTGTCCATTCCCCACTGACATCCCTCCATTGTCCATTCCCCACCGATCTCCCTGCATTGCTCAGTCCCCACTGATCTCCCTCTATTGTCCATTCCTTACAGATCTCCCTACATTGTCCATTCCCCACTGATCTCCTTCCATTGCTCAGCCCCCACTGATCTCCCTCCATTGTCCATTCCCCACTGATCTCCTTCCATTGCTCAGCCCGAACTGATCTCCCTCCATTGTCCATTGCCCACTGATCAACCTCCATTGCTCATTCCCCACTAATCTCCCTCCATTGCTCAATCCCCATTGATCTCCCTACATTGTCCAGTCCCCACTGACCTCCTTCCATTGCTCATCCCCCACTGATCTCCCTCCATTGTCCATTCGCTGCTGATCTCCCTCCATTGCTCATACCCACCTGACCTTCCAATGTCCATTCCCTACTGATCTCCCTACATTGACCATTCCTCACTGATCTCCCTCCATTGCTCATTCCCCACTGATCTCCATCCATTGTCCATTCCCCACTGATCTCCCTGCATTGTCCATTCCACACTGATCTCCCTCCATTGCTCATTCCCCACTGATCTCCCTCCATTGTCCATTCCCCACTGACATCCCTCCATTGTCCATTCCCCAACAATCTCCCTCCATTGTCCATACCCCACTGATCTCCCTCCATTGCTCATTCTCCACTGACCTCCCTCCATTGTTCATTCCCTACTGATCTCCCTCCATTGCTCATTCCTCACTGATCTCCCTCCATTGCTCATTCCCCACTGATCTCCCTCCATTGCTCATTACACACTGATCCCCCTCCATTGCTCAATCCCCTCTGATCTCCCTCCATTGTCCATCCCGCACTGATCTTCCATTGTCCATTCCCCACTGATCTCCCTCCATTGTCCATTCCTCACTGATCTCCCTCCATTGCTCTTTCCCCACTGACCTCCTTCCATTGTCCATTCCCTACTGATCTCCCTACATTGTCCATTCCCCACTGATCTCCCTCTATTGCTCATTCCCCACTGACGTCCTTCAATTGCTCATCCCCCACTGACTTCCCTCCATTGTCCATTCCTCACTGATCTCCCTCCATTGCTCATTACAACCTAACCTCCTTCCATTGTCCATTCCCTACTGATCTCCGTACATTGGCCATTCCTCACTGATCTCCCTCCATTGCTCATTCCCCACTGATCTCCCTCCATTGTCCATTCCCCACTGATCTCCCTGCATTGTCCATTCCACACTGATCTCCCTCCATTGCTCATTCCCCACTGATCTCCCTCCATTGTCCATTCCCCACTGACATCCCTCCATTGTCCTTTCCCCACCGATCTCCCTGCATTGCTCAGTCCCCACTGATCTCCCTCTATTGTCCATTCCTTACTGATCTCCCTACATTGTCCATTCACCACTGATCTCCTTCCATTGCTCAGCCCGAACTGATCTCCCTCCATTGTCCATTCCTCACTGATCTCCTTCCATTGCTCATCACCCACTGATATCCCTCCATTGTCCATTCCCCACTGATCTCCCAACATTGTCCATTCCCCACTGACCTCCTTCCTTTGCTCATCCCCCACTGATCTCCCTGCATTGTCCATTCCCTGCTGATCTCCCTCCATTGCTTATTCCCCACTGTTCTCCCTCCATTCTCCATTCGTTACTGACTTCCATCCATTGTCCATTCCCCACTGACATCCCTCCATTGCTCATTCCCCACTGATCTCCCTCCATTGTCCATTCCCCACTGATCTCCCTCCATTGTCCATTCCCCACTGACCTCCCTCCATTGTCCATTCCCCACTGATCTCCCTCCATTGCCCATTCCCCACTGATCTCCTTCCATTCTTCATTCCCTACTGATCTCCCTCCATTCTGCATTCCCCACTGATCTCCTTCCATTGTCCGTTCCCCACTGATCTCCCTCCATTGTCAATTCCTTACTGATCTCCCTCCATTGTCCATTCCCCACTGATCTCCTTCCATTGCTCAGCCCCCACTGATCTCCCTGCATTGTCCATTCCCCACTGATCTCCCTCCAATGTCCATTCCCCACTGACCTCCTTCCATTGCTCATTCCCCACTGACATCCCTCCATTGCTCATTCCCCACTGATCTCCCTCCATTGTCCATTCCCCACTGATCTCCCTCCATTGTCCATTCCCCACTGACCTCCCTCCATTGTCCATTCCCCACTGATCTCCCTCCATTGCCCATTCCCCACTGATCTCCTTCCATTCTTCATTCCCTACTGATCTCCCTCCATTCTGCATTCCCCACTGATCTCCTTCCATTGTCCGTTCCCCACTGATCTCCCTCCATTGTCCATTCCATACTGATCTCCCTCCATTGTCCATTCCCCACTGATCTCCTTCCATTGCTCAGCCCCCACTGATCTCCCTGCATTGTCCATTCCCCACTGATCTCCCTCCAATGTCCATTCCCCACTGACCTCCTTCCATTGCTCATCCCCCACTGACCTCCCTCCATTGTCCATTCCCTACTGATCTCCCTACATTGTGCATTCCCCACTGATCTCCTTCCATTGTCCGTTCCCCACTGATCTCCCTCCATTGTCCATTCCTTACTGATCTCCCTATATTGTCCATTCACCACTGATCTCCTTCCATTGCTCAGCCCGAACTGATCTCCCTCCATTGTCCATTCCTCACTGATCTCCCTCCATTGCTCATTCCCCACTGATCTCCCTCCATTGTCCATTCCCCACTGATCTCCCTCCATTGTCCATTCCCCACTGACCTCCCTCCATTGTCCATTCCCCACTGATCTCCCTCCATTGCCCATTCCCCACTGATCTCCTTCCATTCTTCATTCCCTACTGATCTCCCTCCATTCTGCATTCCCCACTGATCTCCTTACATTGTCCGTTCCCCACTGATCTCCCTGCATTGTCCATTCCACACTGATCTCCATCCATTGCTCATTCCCCACTAATCTCCCTCCATTGTCCATTCCCCACAGAAATCCCTGCATTGTCCATTCCTTACTGATCTCCCTCCATTGCTCATTCCCCACTGATCTCCCTCCATTGTCCATTCCCCACTGATCTCCCTCCATTGTCCATTCCCCACTGATCTCCCTCCATTTCTCATTACCCACTGATCTCCCTGCATTGTCCATTCCCCACTGATCTCCCTCCAATGTCCATTCCCCACTGACCTCCTTCCATTGCTCATCCCCCACTGACCTCCTTCCATTGTCCATTCCCTACTGATCACCCTACATTGTCCATTCCCCACTGATCTCCCTCCATTGCTCATTCCCCACTGATCTCCCTCCATTGCTCATTCCCCACTGTCCTCCTTCCATTGTCCATTCCCCACTGATCTGCCTCCTTTGTCCATTCCCCACTGATCTCCCTGCATTGTCCATTCCCCACTGATCTCCCTCCATGGTCCATTCCCCACTGACATCCCTCCATTTTCCATTCCCCACTGATCTCCCTCCATTGCTCATCCCCCACTGACCTCCCTCCAATGTCCATTCCCCACTGATCTCCCTCAATTGCTCATTCCCCACTGATCTCCCTCGATTTCCCATTCACCACTGATCTCCCTGCATTGTCCATTCCACACTGATCTCCCTCCATTGCTCATTCCCCACTGATCTCCCTCCATTGTCCATTCCCCACAGAACTCCCTGCATTGTCCATTCCCTACTGATCTCCCTCCATTGCTCATTCCCCACTGATCTCCCTCCATTGTCCATTCCCCACTGATCTCCCTCCATTGTCCATTCCCCACTGATCTCCCTCCATTTCTCATTACCCACTGATCTCCCTGCATTGTCCATTCCCCACTGATCTCCCTCCAATGTCCATTCCCCACTGACCTCCTTCCATTGCTCATCCCCCACTGACCTCCTTCCATTGTCCATTCCCTACTGATCACCCTACATTGTCCATTCCCCACTGATCTCCCTCCATTGCTCATTCCCCACTGATCTCCCTCCATTGCTCATTCCCCACTGTCCTCCTTCCATTGTCCATTCCCCACTGATCTCCCTCCATTGCTCATTCCCCACTGACCTCCTTCCATTGTCCATTCCCCACTGATCTCCCTCCATTGCTCATTCCCCACTGATCTCCCTCCATTGCCCATTCACCACTGATCTCCCTGCATTGTCCATTCCCCACTGATCTCCCTCCATTGCCCATTCACCACTGATCTCCCTGCATTGTCCATTCCCCACTGATCTCCCTCCATTGTCCATTCCCCACTGATCTCCTGCCATTGCTCAGCCCGAACTGATCTCCCTCCATTGTCCATTGCCCACTGATCAACCTCCATTGCTCATTCCCCACTAATCTCCCTCCATTGCTCAATCCCCATTGATCTCCCTACATTGTCCAGTCCCCACTGACCTCCTTCCATTGCTCATCCCCCACTGATCTCCCTCCATTGTCCATTCGCTGCTGATCTCCCTCCATTGCTCATACCCACCTGACCTTCCATTGTCCATTCCCTACTGATCTCCCTAAATTGACCATTCCTCACTGATCTCCCTCCATTGCTCGTTCCCCACTGATCTCCATCCATTGTCCATTCCCCACTGATCTCCCTGCATTGTCCATTCCACACTGATCTCCCTCCATTGCTCATTCCCCACTGATCTCCCTCCATTGTCCATTCCCCACTGACATCCCTCCATTGTCCATTCCCCAACAATCTCCCTCCATTGTTCATTCCCTACTGATCTCCCTCCATTGCTCATTCCTCACTGATCTCCCTCCATTGCTCATTCCCCTCTGATCTCCCTCCATTGCTCATTACACACTGATCCCCCTCCATTGCTCATTCCCCACTGATCTCCCTCCATTGTCCATTCCCCACTGACATCCCTCCATTGTCCATTCCCCAACAATCTCCCTCCATTGTTCATTCCCTACTGATCTCCCTCCATTGCTCATTCCTCACTGATCTCCCTCCATTGCTCATTCCCCTCTGATCTCCCTCCATTGCTCATTACACACTGATCCCCCTCCATTGCTCAATCCCCTCTGATCTCCCTCCATTGTCCATCCCGCACTGATCTTCCATTGTCCATTCCCCACTGATCTCCCTCCATTGTCCATTCCACACTGATCTCCCTCCATTGCTCTTTCCCCACTGACCTCCTTCCATTGTCCATTCCCTACTGATCTCCCTACATTGTGCATTCCCCACTGATCTCCCTCCATTGCTCATTCCCCACTGATCTCCCTCCATTGTTCCTTCCCACTGTCCTCCTTCCATTGTCTATTCCCCACTGATCTCCCTCTATTGCTCATTCCCCACTGACGTCCTTCAATTGCTCATCCCCCACTGACATCCCTCCATTGTCCATTCCTCACTGATCTCCCTCCATTGCTCATTACAACCTGACCTCCTTCCATTGTCCATTCCCTACTGATCTCCGTACATTGGCCATTCCTCACTGATCTCCCTCCATTGCTCATTCCCCACTGATCTCCCTCCATTGTCCATTCCCCACTGATCTCCCTGCATTGTCCATTCCACACTGATCTCCCTCCATTGCTCATTCCCCACTGATCTCCCTCCATTGTCCATTCCCCACTGACATCCCTCCATTGTCCATTCCCCACTGATCTCCCAACATTGTCCATTCCCCACTGACCTCCTTCCTTTGCTCATCCCCCACTGATCTCCCTGCATTGTCCATTCCCTGCTGATCTCCCTCCATTGCTTATTCCCCACTGTTCTCCCTCCATTCTCCATTCGTTACTGACTTCCATCCATTGTCCATTCCCCACTGACATCCCTCCATTGCTCATTCCCCACTGATCTCCCTCCATTGTCCATTCCCCACTGATCTCCCTCCATTGTCCATTCCCCACTGATCTCCCTCCATTGTCCATTCCTTACTGATCTCCCTCCATTGTCCATTCCCCACTGATCTCCTTCCATTGCTCAGCCCCCACTGATCTCCCTGCATTGTCCATTCCCCACTGATCTCCCTCCAATGTCCATTCCCCACTGACCTCCTTCCATTGCTCATCCCCCACTGACCTCCCTCCATTGTCCATTCCCCACTGATCTCCCTCCATTGCTCATTCCCCACTGATCTCACTCCATTGTCCATTCCCCACTGATCTCCCTCCATTGCTCATTACTCACTGATCCCCCTCCATTGCTCAATCCCTTCTGATCTCCCTCCATTGTCCATCCCCCACTGATCTTCCATTGTCCATTCCCCACTGATCTCCCTCCATTGTCCATTCCCCACTGATCTCCCTCCATTGCTAATTCCCCACTGACCTCCTTCAATTGCTCATTCCCGACTGACTTCCCTCCATTGTCCATTCCACACTGATCTCCCTCCATTGCTCATTCCCCACTGACCTCCTTCCATTGTCCATTCCCTACTGATCTCCCTACATTGTCCATTCCCCACTGATCTCCCTCCATTGCTCATTCCCCACTGATCTCCCTCCATTGTTCCTTCCCCACTGTCCTCCTTCCATTGTCCATTCCCCACTGATCTCCCTCCATTGCTCATTCCCCTCTGACGTCCTTCAATTACTCATCCCCCACTGACTTCCCTTCATTGTCCATTCCTCACTGATCTCCCTCCATTGCTCATTACAACCTGACCTCCTTCCATTGCCCATTCCCTACAGATCTCCCTACATTGACAATTCCTCACTGATCTCCCTCCATTGCTCATTCCCCACTGATCTCCCTCCATTGTCCATTCCCCACTGATCTCCCTGCATTGTCCATTCCACACTGATCTCCCTCCATTGCTCATTCCCCACTGATCTCCCTCCATTGTCCATTCCCCACTGACATCCCTCCATTGTCCATTCCCCACCGATCTCCCTGCATTGCTCAGTCCCCACTGATCTCCCTCTATTGTCCATTCCTTACAGATCTCCCTGCATTGTCCATTCCCCACTGATCTCCCTCCATGGTCCATTCCCCACTGACATCCCTCCATTTTCCATTCCCCACTGATCTCCCTCCATTGCTCATTCCCCACTGATCTCCCTCCATTGTCCATTCCCCACTGATCTCCCTCCATTGTCCATTCCCCACTGATCTCCCTCCATTTCTCATTACCCACTGATCTCCCTGCATTGTCCATTCCCCACTGATCTCCCTCCAATGTCCATTCCCCACTGACCTCCTTCCATTGCTCATCCCCCACTGACCTCCTTCCATTGTCCATTCCCTACTGATCACCCTACATTGTCCATTCCCCACTGATCTCCCTCCATTGCTCATTCCCCACTGATCTCCCTCCATTGCTCATTCCCCACTGTCCTCCTTCCATTGTCCATTCCCCACTGATCTGCCTCCTTTGTCCATTCCCCACTGATCTCCCTGCATTGTCCATTCCCCACTGATCTCCCTCCATGGTCCATTCCCCACTGACATCCCTCCATTTTCCATTCCCCACTGATCTCCCTCCATTGCTCATCCCCCACTGACCTCCCTCCAATGTCCATTCCCCACTGATCTCCCTCAATTGCTCATTCCCCACTGATCTCCCTCGATTTCCCATTCACCACTGATCTCCCTGCATTGTCCATTCCACACTGATCTCCCTCCATTGCTCATTCCCCACTGATCTCCCTCCATTGTCCATTCCCCACAGAACTCCCTGCATTGTCCATTCCCTACTGATCTCCCTCCATTGCTCATTCCCCACTGATCTCCCTCCATTGTCCATTCCCCACTGATCTCCCTCCATTGTCCATTCCCCACTGATCTCCCTCCATTTCTCATTACCCACTGATCTCCCTGCATTGTCCATTCCCCACTGATCTCCCTCCAATGTCCATTCCCCACTGACCTCCTTCCATTGCTCATCCCCCACTGACCTCCTTCCATTGTCCATTCCCTACTGATCACCCTACATTGTCCATTCCCCACTGATCTCCCTCCATTGCTCATTCCCCACTGATCTCCCTCCATTGCTCATTCCCCACTGTCCTCCTTCCATTGTCCATTCCCCACTGATCTCCCTCCATTGCTCATTCCCCACTGACCTCCTTCCATTGTCCATTCCCCACTGATCTCCCTCCATTGCTCATTCCCCACTGATCTCCCTCCATTGCCCATTCACCACTGATCTCCCTGCATTGTCCATTCCCCACTGATCTCCCTCCATTGCCCATTCACCACTGATCTCCCTGCATTGTCCATTCCCCACTGATCTCCCTCCATTGTCCATTCCCCACTGATCTCCTGCCATTGCTCAGCCCGAACTGATCTCCCTCCATTGTCCATTGCCCACTGATCAACCTCCATTGCTCATTCCCCACTAATCTCCCTCCATTGCTCAATCCCCATTGATCTCCCTACATTGTCCAGTCCCCACTGACCTCCTTCCATTGCTCATCCCCCACTGATCTCCCTCCATTGTCCATTCGCTGCTGATCTCCCTCCATTGCTCATACCCACCTGACCTTCCATTGTCCATTCCCTACTGATCTCCCTACATTGACCATTCCTCACTGATCTCCCTCCATTGCTCGTTCCCCACTGATCTCCATCCATTGTCCATTCCCCACTGATCTCCCTGCATTGTCCATTCCACACTGATCTCCCTCCATTGCTCATTCCCCACTGATCTCCCTCCATTGTCCATTCCCCACTGACATCCCTCCATTGTCCATTCCCCAACAATCTCCCTCCATTGTTCATTCCCTACTGATCTCCCTCCATTGCTCATTCCTCACTGATCTCCCTCCATTGCTCATTCCCCTCTGATCTCCCTCCATTGCTCATTACACACTGATCCCCCTCCATTGCTCATTCCCCACTGATCTCCCTCCATTGTCCATTCCCCACTGACATCCCTCCATTGTCCATTCCCCAACAATCTCCCTCCATTGTTCATTCCCTACTGATCTCCCTCCATTGCTCATTCCTCACTGATCTCCCTCCATTGCTCATTCCCCTCTGATCTCCCTCCATTGCTCATTACACACTGATCCCCCTCCATTGCTCAATCCCCTCTGATCTCCCTCCATTGTCCATCCCGCACTGATCTTCCATTGTCCATTCCCCACTGATCTCCCTCCATTGTCCATTCCACACTGATCTCCCTCCATTGCTCTTTCCCCACTGACCTCCTTCCATTGTCCATTCCCTACTGATCTCCCTACATTGTGCATTCCCCACTGATCTCCCTCCATTGCTCATTCCCCACTGATCTCCCTCCATTGTTCCTTCCCACTGTCCTCCTTCCATTGTCTATTCCCCACTGATCTCCCTCTATTGCTCATTCCCCACTGACGTCCTTCAATTGCTCATCCCCCACTGACATCCCTCCATTGTCCATTCCTCACTGATCTCCCTCCATTGCTCATTACAACCTGACCTCCTTCCATTGTCCATTCCCTACTGATCTCCGTACATTGGCCATTCCTCACTGATCTCCCTCCATTGCTCATTCCCCACTGATCTCCCTCCATTGTCCATTCCCCACTGATCTCCCTGCATTGTCCATTCCACACTGATCTCCCTCCATTGCTCATTCCCCACTGATCTCCCTCCATTGTCCATTCCCCACTGACATCCCTCCATTGTCCATTCCCCACTGATCTCCCAACATTGTCCATTCCCCACTGACCTCCTTCCTTTGCTCATCCCCCACTGATCTCCCTGCATTGTCCATTCCCTGCTGATCTCCCTCCATTGCTTATTCCCCACTGTTCTCCCTCCATTCTCCATTCGTTACTGACTTCCATCCATTGTCCATTCCCCACTGACATCCCTCCATTGCTCATTCCCCACTGATCTCCCTCCATTGTCCATTCCCCACTGATCTCCCTCCATTGTCCATTCCCCACTGATCTCCCTCCATTGTCCATTCCTTACTGATCTCCCTCCATTGTCCATTCCCCACTGATCTCCTTCCATTGCTCAGCCCCCACTGATCTCCCTGCATTGTCCATTCCCCACTGATCTCCCTCCAATGTCCATTCCCCACTGACCTCCTTCCATTGCTCATCCCCCACTGACCTCCCTCCATTGTCCATTCCCCACTGATCTCCCTCCATTGCTCATTCCCCACTGATCTCACTCCATTGTCCATTCCCCACTGATCTCCCTCCATTGCTCATTACTCACTGATCCCCCTCCATTGCTCAATCCCTTCTGATCTCCCTCCATTGTCCATCCCCCACTGATCTTCCATTGTCCATTCCCCACTGATCTCCCTCCATTGTCCATTCCCCACTGATCTCCCTCCATTGCTAATTCCCCACTGACCTCCTTCAATTGCTCATTCCCGACTGACTTCCCTCCATTGTCCATTCCACACTGATCTCCCTCCATTGCTCATTCCCCACTGACCTCCTTCCATTGTCCATTCCCTACTGATCTCCCTACATTGTCCATTCCCCACTGATCTCCCTCCATTGCTCATTCCCCACTGATCTCCCTCCATTGTTCCTTCCCCACTGTCCTCCTTCCATTGTCCATTCCCCACTGATCTCCCTCCATTGCTCATTCCCCTCTGACGTCCTTCAATTACTCATCCCCCACTGACTTCCCTTCATTGTCCATTCCTCACTGATCTCCCTCCATTGTTCATTACAACCTGACCTCCTTCCATTGCCCATTCCCTACAGATCTCCCTACATTGACAATTCCTCACTGATCTCCCTCCATTGCTCATTCCCCACTGATCTCCCTCCATTGTCCATTCCCCACTGATCTCCCTGCATTGTCCATTCCACACTGATCTCCCTCCATTGCTCATTCCCCACTGATCTCCCTCCATTGTCCATTCCCCACTGACATCCCTCCATTGTCCATTCCCCACCGATCTCCCTGCATTGCTCAGTCCCCACTGATCTCCCTCTATTGTCCATTCCTTACAGATCTCCCTGCATTGTCCATTCCCCACTGATCTCCCTCCATGGTCCATTCCCCACTGACATCCCTCCATTTTCCATTCCCCACTGATCTCCCTCCATTGCTCATCCCCCACTGACCTCCCTCCAATGTCCATTCCCCACTGATCTCCCTCAATTGCTCATTCCCCACTGATCTCCCTCCATTTCCCATTCACCACTGATCTCCCTGCATTGTCCATTCCACACTGATCTCCCTCCATTGCTCATTCCCCACTGATCTCCCTCCATTGTCCATTCCCCACAGAACTCCCTGCATTGTCCTTTCCCTACTGATCTCCCTCCATTGCTCATTCCCCACTGATCTCCCTCCATTGTCCATTCCCCACTGATCTCCCTCCATTGTCCATTCCCCACTGATCTCCCTCCATTTCTCATTACCCACTGATCTCCCTGCATTGTCCATTCCCCACTGATCTCCCTCCAATGTCCATTCCCCACTGACCTCCTTCCATTGCTCATCCCCCACTGACCTCCTTCCATTGTCCATTCCCTACTGATCACCCTACATTGTCCATTCCCCACTGATCTCCCTCCATTGCTCATTCCCCACTGATCTCCCTCCATTGCTCATTCCCCACTGTCCTCCTTCCATTGTCCATTCCCCACTGATCTCCCTCCATTGCTCATTCCCCACTGACCTCCTTCCATTGTCCATTCCCCACTGATCTCCCTCCATTGCTCATTCCCCACTGATCTCCCTCCATTGCCCATTCACCACTGATCTCCCTGCATTGTCCATTCCCCACTGATCTCCCTCCATTGCCCATTCACCACTGATCTCCCTGCATTGTCCATTCCCCACTGATCTCCCTCCATTGTCCATTCCCCACTGATCTCCTGCCATTGCTCAGCCCGAACTGATCTCCCTCCATTGTCCATTGCCCACTGATCAACCTCCATTGCTCATTCCCCACTAATCTCCCTCCATTGCTCAATCCCCATTGATCTCCCTACATTGTCCACTCCCCACTGACCTCCTTCCATTGCTCATCCCCCACTGATCTCCCTCCATTGTCCATTCGCTGCTGATCTCCCTCCATTGCTCATACCCACCTGACCTTCCATTGTCCATTCCCTACTGATCTCCCTACATTGACCATTCCTCACTGATCTCCCTCCATTGCTCATTCCCCACTGATCTCCATCCATTGTCCATTCCCCACTGATCTCCCTGCATTGTCCATTCCACACTGATCTCCCTCCATTGCTCATTCCCCACTGATCTCCCTCCATTGTCCATTCCCCACTGACATCCCTCCATTGTCCATTCCCCAACAATCTCCCTCCATTGTTCATTCCCTACTGATCTCCCTCCATTGCTCATTCCTCACTGATCTCCCTCCATTGCTCATTCCCCTCTGATCTCCCTCCATTGCTCATTACACACTGATCCCCCTCCATTGCTCAATCCCCTCTGATCTCCCTCCATTGTCCATCCCGCACTGATCTTCCATTGTCCATTCCCCACTGATCTCCCTCCATTGTCCATTCCCCACTGATCTCCCTCCATTGCTAATTCCCCACTGACCTCCTTCAATTGCTCATCCCCGACTGACTTCCCTCCATTGTCCATTCCACACTGATCTCCCTCCATTGCTCTTTCCCCACTGACCTCCTTCCATTGTCCATTCCCTACTGATCTCCCTACATTGTGCATTCCCCACTGATCTCCCTCCATTGCTCATTCCTCACTGATCTCCCTCCATTGCTCATTACAACCTGACCTCCTTCCATTGCCCATTCCCTACAGATCTCCCTACATTGACAATTCCTCACTGATCTCCCTCCATTGCTCATTCCCCACTGATCTCCCTCCAATGTCCATTCCCCACTGATCTCCCTGCATTGTCCATTCCACACTGATCTCCCTCCATTGCTCATTCCCCACTGATCTCCCTCCATTGTCCATTCCCCACTGACATCCCTCCATTGTCCATTCCCCACCGATCTCCCTGCATTGCTCAGTCCCCACTGATCTCCCTCTATTGTCCATTCCTTACCGATCTCCCTGCATTGTCCATTCCCCACTGATCTCCCTCCATGGTCCATTCCCCACTGACATCCCTCCATTTTCCATTCCCCACTGATCTCCCTCCATTGCTCATCCCCCACTGACCTCCCTCCAATGTCCATTCCCCACTGATCTCCCTCAATTGCTCATTCCCCACTGATCTCCCTCCATTTCCCATTCACCACTGATCTCCCTGCATTGTCCATTCCACACTGATCTCCCTCCATTGCTCATTCCCCACTGATCTCCCTCCATTGTCCATTCCCCACAGAACTCCCTGCATTGTCCATTCCCTACTGATCTCCCTCCATTGCTCATTCCCCACTGATCTCCCTCCATTGTCCATTCCCCACTGATCTCCCTCCATTGTCCATTCCCCACTGATCTCCCTCCATTTCTCATTACCCACTGATCTCCCTGCATTGTCCATTCCCCACTGATCTCCCTCCAATGTCCATTCCCCACTGACCTCCTTCCATTGCTCATCCCCCACTGACCTCCTTCCATTGTCCATTCCCTACTGATCACCCTACATTGTCCATTCCCCACTGATCTCCCTCCATTGCTCATTCCCCACTGATCTCCCTCCATTGCTCATTCCCCACTGTCCTCCTTCCATTGTCCATTCCCCACTGATCTCCCTCCATTGCTCATTCCCCACTGACCTCCTTCCATTGTCCATTCCCCACTGATCTCCCTCCATTGCTCATTCCCCACTGATCTCCCTCCATTGCCCATTCACCACTGATCTCCCTGCATTGTCCATTCCCCACTGATCTCCCTCCATTGTCCATTCCCCACTGATCTCCTGCCATTGCTCAGCCCGAACTGATCTCCCTCCATTGTCCATTGCCCACTGATCAACCTCCATTGCTCATTCCTCACTAATCTCCCTCCATTGCTCAATCCCCATTGATCTCCCTACATTGTCCAGTCCCCACTGACCTCCTTCCATTGCTCATCCCCCACTGATCTCCCTCCATTGTCCATTCGCTGCTGATCTCCCTCCATTGCTCATACCCACCTGACCTTCCATTGTCCATTCCCTACTGATCTCCCTACATTGACCATTCCTCACTGATCTCCCTCCATTGCTCATTCCCCACTGATCTCCATCCATTGTCCATTCCCCACTGATCTCCCTGCATTGTCCATTCCACACTGATCTCCCTCCATTGCTCATTCCCCACTGATCTCCCTCCATTGTCCATTCCCCACTGACATCCCTCCATTGTCCATTCCCCAACAATCTCCCTCCATTGTTCATTCCCTACTGATCTCCCTCCATTGCTCATTCCTCACTGATCTCCCTCCATTGCTCATTCCCCTCTGATCTCCCTCCATTGCTCATTACACACTGATCCCCCTCCATTGCTCAATCCCCTCTGATCTCCCTCCATTGTCCATTCCGCACTGATCTTCCATTGTCCATTCCCCACTGATCTCCCTCCATTGTCCATTCCCCACTGATCTCCCTCCATTGCTAATTCCCCACTGACCTCCTTCAATTGCTCATCCCCGACTGACTTCCCTCCATTGTCCATTCCACACTGATCTCCCTCCATTGCTCTTTCCCCACTGACCTCCTTCCATTGTCCATTCCCTACTGATCTCCCTACATTGTGCATTCCCCACTGATCTCCCTCCATTGCTCATTCCCCACTGATCTCCCTCCATTGTTCCTTCCCCACTGTCCTCCTTCCATTGTCCATTCCCCACTGATCTCCCTCTATTGCTCATTCCCCACTGACGTCCTTCAATTGCTCATCCCCCACTGACTTCCCTCCATTGTCCATTCCTCACTGATCTCCCTCCATTGCTCATTACAACCTGACCTCCTTCCATTGTCCATTCCCTACTGATCTCCGTACATTGGCCATTCCTCACTGATCTCCCTCCATTGCTCATTCCCCACTGATCTCCCTCCATTGTCCATTCCCCACTGATCTCCCTGCATTGTCCATTCCACACTGATCTCCCTCCATTGCTCATTCCCCACTGATCTCCCTCCATTGTCCATTCCCCACTGACATCCCTCCATTGTCCATTCCCCACTGATCTCCCAACATTGTCCATTCCCCACTGACCTCCTTCCTTTGCTCATCCCCCACTGATCTCCCTGCATTGTCCATTCCCTGCTGATCTCCCTCCATTGCTTATTCCCCACTGTTCTCCCTCCATTCTCCATTCGTTACTGACTTCCATCCATTGTCCATTCCCCACTGACATCCCTCCATTGCTCATTCCCCACTGATCTCCCTCCATTGTCCATTCCCCACTGATCTCCCTCCATTGTCCATTCCCCACTGACCTCCCTCCATTGTCCATTCCCCACTGATCTCCCTCCATTGCCCATTCCCCACTGATCTCCTTCCATTCTTCATTCCCTACTGATCTCCCTCCATTCTGCATTCCCCACTGATCTCCTTCCATTGTCCGTTCCCCACTGATCTCCCTCCATTGTCCATTCCTTACTGATCTCCCTCCATTGTCCATTCCCCACTGATCTCCTTCCATTGCTCAGCCCCCACTGATCTCCCTGCATTGTCCATTCCCCACTGATCTCCCTCCAATGTCCATTCCCCACTGACCTCCTTCCATTGCTCATCCCCCACTGACCTCCCTCCATTGTCCATTCCCCACTGATCTCCCTCCATTGCTCATTACTCACTGATCCCCCTCCATTGCTCAATCCCTTCTGATCTCCCTCCATTGTCCATCCCCCACTGATCTTCCATTGTCCATTCCCCACTGATCTCCCTCCATTGTCCATTCCCCACTGATCTCCCTCCATTGCTAATTCCCCACAGACCTCCTTCAATTGCTCATCCCCGACTGACTTCCCTCCATTGTCCATTCCACACTGATCTCCCTCCATTGCTCATTCCCCACTGACCTCCTTCCATTGTCCATTCCCTACTGATCTCCCTACATTGTCCATTCCCCACTGATCTCCCTCCATTGCTCATTCCCCACTGATCTCCCTCCATTGTTCCTTCCCCACTGTCCTCCTTCCATTGTCCATTCCCCACTGATCTCCCTCCATTGCTCATTCCCCTCTGACGTCCTTCAATTACTCATCCCCCACTGACTTCCCTCCATTGTCCATTCCTCACTGATCTCCCTCCATTGCTCATTACAACCTGACCTCCTTCCATTGCCCATTCCCTACAGATCTCCCTACATTGACAATTCCTCACTGATCTCCCTCCATTGCTCATTCCCCACTGATCTCCCTCCATTGTCCATTCCCCACTGATCTCCCTGCATTGTCCATTCCACACTGATCTCCCTCCATTGCTCATTCCCCACTGATCTCCCTCCATTGTCCATTCCCCACCGATCTCCCTGCATTGCTCAGTCCCCACTGATCTCCCTCTATTGTCCATTCCTTACAGATCTCCCTACATTGTCCATTCCCCACTGATCTCCTTCCATTGCTCAGCCCCCACTGATCTCCCTCCATTGTCCATTCCCCACTGATCTCCTTCCATTGCTCAGCCCGAACTGATCTCCCTCCATTGTCCATTGCCCACTGATCAACCTCCATTGCTCATTCCCCACTAATCTCCCTCCATTGCTCAATCCCCATTGATCTCCCTACATTGTCCAGTCCCCACTGACCTCCTTCCATTGCTCATCCCCCACTGATCTCCCTCCATTGTCCATTCGCTGCTGATCTCCCTCCATTGCTCATACCCACCTGACCTTCCATTGTCCATTCCCTACTGATCTCCCTACATTGACCATTCCTCACTGATCTCCCTCCATTGCACATTCCCCACTGATCTCCATCCATTGTCCATTCCCCACTGATCTCCCTGCATTGTCCATTCCACACTGATCTCCCTCCATTGCTCATTCCCCACTGATCTCCCTCCATTGTCCATTCCCCACTGACATCCCTCCATTGTCCATTCCCCAACAATCTCCCTCCATTGTCCATACCCCACTGATCTCCCTCCATTGCTCATTCTCCACTGACCTCCCTCCATTGTTCATTCCCTACTGATCTCCCTCCATTGCTCATTCCTCACTGATCTCCCTCCATTGCTCATTCCCCACTGATCTCCCTCCATTGCTCATTACACACTGATCCCCCTCCATTGCTCAATCCCCTCTGATCTCCCTCCATTGTCCATCCCGCACTGATCTTCCATTGTCCATTCCCCACTGATCTCCCTCCATTGTCCATTCCCCACTGATCTCCCTCCATTGCTAATTCCCCACTGACCTCCTTCAATTGCTCATCCCCGACTGACTTCCCTCCATTGTCCATTCCACACTGATCTCCCTCCATTGCTCTTTCCCCACTGACCTCCTTCCATTGTCCATTCCCTACTGATCTCCCTACATTGTGCATTCCCCACTGATCTCCCTCCATTGCTCATTCCCCACTGATCTCCCTCCATTGTTCCTTCCCCACTGTCCTCCTTCCATTGTCCATTCCCCACTGATCTCCCTCTATTGCTCATTCCCCACTGACGTCCTTCAATTGCTCATCCCCCACTGACTTCCCTCCATTGTCCATTCCTCACTGATCTCCCTCCATTGCTCATTACAACCTAACCTCCTTCCATTGTCCATTCCCTACTGATCTCCGTACATTGGCCATTCCTCACTGATCTCCCTCCATTGCTCATTCCCCACTGATCTCCCTCCATTGTCCATTCCCCACTGACATCCCTCCATTGTCCATTCCCCACCGATCTCCCTGCATTGCTCAGTCCCCACTGATCTCCCTCTATTGTCCATTCCTTACTGATCTCCCTACATTGTCCATTCACCACTGATCTCCTTCCATTGCTCAGCCCGAACTGATCTCACTCCATTGTCCATTCCCCACTGATCTCCCTCCATTGCTCATTACTCACTGATCCCCCTCCATTGCTCAATCCCTTCTGATCTCCCTCCATTGTCCATCCCCCACTGATCTTCCATTGTCCATTCCCCACTGATCTCCCTCCATTGTCCATTCCCCACTGATCTCCCTCCATTGCTAATTCCCCACAGACCTCCTTCAATTGCTCATCCCCGACTGACTTCCCTCCATTGTCCATTCCACACTGATCTCCCTCCATTGCTCATTCCCCACTGACCTCCTTCCATTGTCCATTCCCTACTGATCTCCCTACATTGTCCATTCCCCACTGATCTCCCTCCATTGCTCATTCCCCACTGATCTCCCTCCATTGTTCCTTCCCCACTGTCCTCCTTCCATTGTCCATTCCCCACTGATCTCCCTCCATTGCTCATTCCCCTCTGACGTCCTTCAATTACTCATCCCCCACTGACTTCCCTCCATTGTCCATTCCTCACTGATCTCCCTCCATTGCTCATTACAACCTGACCTCCTTCCATTGCCCATTCCCTACAGATCTCCCTACATTGACAATTCCTCACTGATCTCCCTCCATTGCTCATTCCCCACTGATCTCCCTCCATTGTCCATTCCCCACTGATCTCCCTGCATTGTCCATTCCACACTGATCTCCCTCCGTTGCTCATTCCCCACTGATCTCCCTCCATTGTCCATTCCCCACCGATCTCCCTGCATTGCTCAGTCCCCACTGATCTCCCTCTATTGTCCATTCCTTACAGATCTCCCTACATTGTCCATTCCCCACTGATCTCCTTCCATTGCTCAGCCTCCACTGATCTCCCTCCATTGTCCATTCCCCACTGATCTCCTTCCATTGCTCAGCCCGAACTGATCTCCCTCCATTGTCCATTGCCCACTGATCAACCTCCATTGCTCATTCCCCACTAATCTCCCTCCATTGCTCAATCCCCATTGATCTCCCTACATTGTCCAGTCCCCACTGACCTCCTTCCATTGCTCATCCCCCACTGATCTCCCTCCATTGTCCATTCGCTGCTGATCTCCCTCCATTGCTCATACCCACCTGACCTTCCATTGTCCATTCCCTACTGATCTCCCTACATTGACCATTCCTCACTGATCTCCCTCCATTGCACATTCCCCACTGATCTCCATCCATTGTCCATTCCCCACTGATCTCCCTGCATTGTCCATTCCACACTGATCTCCCTCCATTGCTCATTCCCCACTGATCTCCCTCCATTGTCCATTCCCCACTGACATCCCTCCATTGTCCATTCCCCAACAATCTCCCTCCATTGTCCATACCCCACTGATCTCCCTCCATTGCTCATTCTCCACTGACCTCCCTCCATTGTTCATTCCCTACTGATCTCCCTCCATTGCTCATTCCTCACTGATCTCCCTCCATTGCTCATTCCCCACTGATCTCCCTCCATTGCTCATTACACACTGATCCCCCTCCATTGCTCAATCCCCTCTGATCTCCCTCCATTGTCCATCCCGCACTGATCTTCCATTGTCCATTCCCCACTGATCTCCCTCCATTGTCCATTCCCCACTGATCTCCCTCCATTGCTAATTCCCCACTGACCTCCTTCAATTGCTCATCCCCGACTGCCTTCCCTCCATTGTCCATTCCACACTGATCTCCCTCCATTGCTCTTTCCCCACTGACCTCCTTCCATTGTCCATTCCCTACTGATCTCCCTACATTGTGCATTCCCCACTGATCTCCCTCCATTGCTCATTCCCCACTGATCTCCCTCCATTGTTCCTTCCCCACTGTCCTCCTTCCATTGTCCATTCCCCACTGATCTCCCTCTATTGCTCATTCCCCACTGACGTCCTTCAATTGCTCATCCCCCACTGACTTCCCTCCATTGTCCATTCCTCACTGATCTCCCTCCATTGCTCATTACAACCTAACCTCCTTCCATTGTCCATTCCCTACTGATCTCCGTACATTGGCCATTCCTCACTGATCTCCCTCCATTGCTCATTCCCCACTGATCTCCCTCCATTGTCCATTCCCCACTGACATCCCTCCATTGTCCATTCCCCACCGATCTCCCTGCATTGCTCAGTCCCCACTGATCTCCCTCTATTGTCCATTCCTTACTGATCTCCCTACATTGTCCATTCACCACTGATCTCCTTCCATTGCTCAGCCCGAACTGATCTCCCTCCATTGTCCATTCCTCACTGATCTCCTTCCATTGCTCATCACCCACTGATATCCCTCCATTGTCCATTCCCCACTGATCTCCCAACATTGTCCATTCCCCACTGACCTCCTTCCTTTGCTCATCCCCCACTGATCTCACTGCATTGTCCATTCCCTGCTGATCTCCCTCCATTGCTTATTCCCCACTGTTCTCCCTCCATTCTCCATTCGTTACTGACTTCCATCCATTGTCCATTCCCCACTGACATCCCTCCATTGCTCATTCCCCACTGATCTCCCTCCATTGTCCATTCCCCACTGATCTCCCTCCATTGTCCATTCCCCACTGACCTCCCTCCATTGTCCATTCCCCACTGATCTCCCTCCATTGCCCATTCCCCACTGATCTCCTTCCATTCTTCATTCCCTACTGATCTCCCTCCATTCTGCATTCCCCACTGATCTCCTTCCATTGTCCGTTCCCCACTGATCTCCCTCCATTGTCCATTCCTTACTGATCTCCCTCCATTGTCCATTCCCCACTGATCTCCTTCCATTGCTCGGCCCCCACTGATCTCCCTGCATTGTCCATTCCCCACTGATCTCCCTCCAATGTCCATTCCCCACTGACCTCCTTCCATTGCTCATCCCCCACTGACCTCCCTCCATTGTCCATTCCCCACTGATCTCCCTCCATTGCTCATTCCCCACTGATCTCACTCCATTGTCCATTCCCCACTGATCTCCCTCCATTGCTCATTACTCACTGATCCCCCTCCATTGCTCAATCCCTTCTGATCTCCCTCCATTGTCCATCCCCCACTGATCTTCCATTGTCCATTCCCCACTGATCTCCCTCCATTGTCCATTCCCCACTGATCTCCCTCCATTGCTAATTCCCCACTGACCTCCTTCAATTGCTCATCCCCGACTGACTTCCCTCCATTGTCCATTCCACACTGATCTCCCTCCATTGCTCATTCCCCACTGACCTCCTTCCATTGTCCAGTCCCCACTGACCTCCTTCCATTGCTCATCCCCCACTGATCTCCCTCCATTGTCCATTCGCTGCTGATCTCCCTCCATTGCTCATACCCACCTGACCTTCCATTGTCCATTCCCTACTGATCTCCCTACATTGACCATTCCTCACTGATCTCCCTCCATTGCTCATTCCCCACTGATCTCCATCCATTGTCCATTCCCCACTGATCTCCCTGCATTGTCCATTCCACACTGATCTCCCTCCATTGCTCATTCCCCACTGATCTCCCTCCATTGTCCATTCCCCACTGACATCCCTCCATTGTCCATTCCCCAACAATCTCCCTCCATTGTCCATACCCCACTGATCTCCCTCCATTGCTCATTCTCCACTGACCTCCCTCCATTGTTCATTCCCTACTGATCTCCCTCCATTGCTCATTCCTCACTGATCTCCCTCCATTGCTCATTCCCCACTGATCTCCCTCCATTGCTCATTACACACTGATCCCCCTCCATTGCTCAATCCCCTCTGATCTCCCTCCATTGTCCATCCCGCACTGATCTTCCATTGTCCATTCCCCACTGATCTCCCTCCATTGTCCATTCCCCACTGATCTCCCTCCATTGCTAATTCCCCACTGACCTCCTTCAATTGCTCATCCCCGACTGACTTCCCTCCATTGTCCATTCCACACTGATCTCCCTCCATTGCTCTTTCCCCACTGACCTCCTTCCATTGTCCATTCCCTACTGATCTCCCTACATTGTGCATTCCCCACTGATCTCCCTCCATTGCTCATTCCCCACTGATCTCCCTCCATTGTTCCCTCCCCACTGTCCTCCTTCCATTGTCCATTCCCCACTGATCTCCCTCTATTGCTCATTCCCCACTGACGTCCTTCAATTGCTCATCCCCCACTGACTTCCCTCCATTATCCATTCCTCACTGATCTCCCTCCATTGCTCATTACAACCTAACCTCCTTCCATTGTCCATTCCCTACTGATCTCCGTACATTGGCCATTCCTCACTGATCTCCCTCCATTGCTCATTCCCCACTGATCTCCCTCCATTGTCCATTCCCCACTGACATCCCTCCATTGTCCATTCCCCACCGATCTCCCTGCATTGCTCAGAGCCCACTGATCTCCCTCTATTGTCCATTCCTTACTGATCTCCCTACATTGTCCATTCACCACTGATCTCCTTCCATTGCTCAGCCCGAACTGATCTCCCTCCATTGTCCATTCCTCACTGATCTCCTTCCATTGCTCATCACCCACTGATATCCCTCCATTGTCCATTCCCCACTGATCTCCCAACATTGTCCATTCCCCACTGACCTCCTTCCTTTGCTCATCCCCCACTGATCTCACTGCATTGTCCATTCCCTGCTGATCTCCCTCCATTGCTTATTCCCCACTGTTCTCCCTCCATTCTCCATTCGTTACTGACTTCCATCCATTGTCCATTCCCCACTGACATCCCTCCATTGCCCATTCCCCACTGATCTCCTTCCATTCTTCATTCCCTACTGATCTCCCTCCATTCTGCATTCCCCACTGATCTCCTTCCATTGTCCGTTCCCCACTGATCTCCCTCCATTGTCCATTCCTTACTGATCTCCCTCCATTGTCCATTCCCCACTGATCTCCTTCCATTGCTCAGCCCCCACTGATCTCCCTGCATTGTCCATTCCCCACTGATCTCCCTCCAATGTCCATTCCCCACTGACCTCCTTCCATTGCTCATCCCCCACTGACCTCCCTCCATTGTCCATTCCCCACTGATCTCCCTCCATTGCTCATTCCCCACTGATCTCACTCCATTGTCCATTCCCCACTGATCTCCCTCCATTGCTTATTACTCACTGATCCCCCTCCATTGCTCAATCCCTTCTGATCTCCCTCCATTGTCCATCCCCCACTGATCTTCCATTGTCCATTCCCCACTGATCTCCCTCCATTGTCCATTCCACACTGATCTCCCTCCATTGCTCATTCCCCACTGACCTCCTTCCATTGTCCATTCCCTACTGATCTCCCTACATTGTCCATTCCCCACTGATCTCCCTCCATTGCTCATTCCCCACTGATCTCCCTCCATTGTTCCTTCCCCACTGTCCTCCTTCCATTGTCCATTCCCCACTGATCTCCCTCCATTGCTCATTCCCCTCTGACGTCCTTCAATTACTCATCCCCCACTGACTTCCCTCCATTGTCCATTCCTCACTGATCTCCCTCCATTGCTCATTACAACCTGACCTCCTTCCATTGCCCATTCCCTACAGATCTCCCTACATTGACAATTCCTCACTGATCTCCCTCCATTGCTCATTCCCCACTGATCTCCCTCCATTGTCCATTCCCCACTGATCTCCCTGCATTGTCCATTCCACACTGATCTCCCTCCATTGCTCATTCCCCACTGATCTCCCTCCATTGTCCATTCCCCACTGACATCCCTCCATTGTCCATTCCCCACCGATCTCCCTGCATTGCTCAGTCCCCACTGATCTCCCTCTATTGTCCATTCCTTACTGATCTCGCTACATTGTCCATTCACCACTGATCTCCTTCCATTGCTCAGCCCGAACTGATCTCCATCCATTGTCCATTCCTCACTGATCTCCTTCCATTGCTCATCACCCACTGATATCCCTCCATTGTCCATTCCCCACTGATCTCCCAACATTGTCCATTCCCCACTGACCTCCTTCCTTTGCTCATCCCCCACTGATCTCACTGCATTGTCCATTCCCTGCTGATCTCCCTCCATTGCTTATTCCCCACTGTTCTCCCTCCATTCTCCATTCGTTACTGACTTCCATCCATTGTCCATTCCCCACTGACATCCCTCCATTGCTCATTCCCCACTGATCTCCCTCCATTGTCCATTCCCCACTGATCTCCCTCCATTGTCCATTCCCCACTGACCTCCCTCCATTGTCCATTCCCCACTGATCTCCCTCCATTGCCCATTCCCCACTGATCTCCTTCCATTCTTCATTCCCTACTGATCTCCCTCCATTCTGCATTCCCCACTGATCTCCTTCCATTGTCCGTTCCCCACTGATCTCCCTCCATTGTCCATTCCTTACTGATCTCCCTCCATTGTCCATTCCCCACTGATCTCCTTCCATTGCTCAGCCCACACTGATCTCCCTGCATTGTCCATTCCCCACTGATCTCCCTCCAATGTCCATTCCCCACTGACCTCCTTCCATTGCTAATCCCCCACTGACCTCCCTCCATTGTCCATTCCCCACTGATCTCCCTCCATTGCTCATTCCCCACTGATCTCACTCCATTGTCCATTCCCCACTGATCTCCCTCCATTGCTCATTACTCACTGATCCCCCTCCATTGCTCAATCCCTTCTGATCTCCCTCCATTGTCCATCCCCCACTGATCTTCCATTGTCCATTCCACACTGATCTCCCTCCATTGTCCATTCCCCACTGATCTCCCTCCATTGCTAATTCCCCACTGACCTCCTTCAATTGCTCATCCCCGACTGACTTCCCTCCATTGTCCATTCCACACTGATCTCCCTCCATTGCTCATTCCCCACTGACCTCCTTCCATTGTCCATTCCCTACTGATCTCCCTACATTGTCCATTCCCCACTGATCTCCCTCCATTGCTCATTCCCCACTGATCTCCCTCCATTGTTCCTTCCCCACTGTCCTCCTTCCATTGTCCATTCCCCACTGATCTCCCTCCATTGCTCATTCCCCTCTGACGTCCTTCAATTACTCATCCCCCACTGACTTCCCTCCATTGTCCATTCCTCACTGATCTCCCTCCATTGCTCATTACAACCTGACCTCCTTCCATTGCCCATTCCCTACAGATCTCCCTACATTGACAATTCCTCACTGATCTCCCTCCATTGCTCATTCCCCACTGATCTCCCTCCATTGTCCATTCCCCACTGATCTCCCTGCATTGTCCATTCCACACTGATCTCCCTCCATTGCTCAATCCCCACTGATCTCCCTCCATTGTCCATTCCCCACTGACATCCCTCCATTGTCCATTCCCCACCGATCTCCCTGCATTGCTCAGTCCCCACTGATCTCCCTCTATTGTCCATTCCTTACAGATCTCCCTACATTGTCCATTCCCCACTGATCTCCTTCCATTGCTCAGCCCCCACTGATCTCCCTCCATTGTCCATTCCCCACTGATCTCCCTACATTGTCCATTCCCCACTGACCTCCTTCCATTGCTCATCCCCCACTGATCTCCCTGCATTGTCCATTCCCTGCTGATCTCCCTCCATTGCTTATTCCCCACTGTTCTCCCTCCATTCTCCATTCGCTACTGACTTCCATCCATTGTCCATTCCCCACTGACATCCCTCCATTGCTCATTCCCCACTGATTTCCCTCCATTGTCCATTCCCTGCTGATCTCACTCCATTGCTCATTCCCCACTGATCTCCCTCCATTGCCCATTCCCCACTGATCTCACTCTATTGTCCATTCCTTACTGATCTCCCTACATTGTCCATTCCCCACTGATCTCCTTCCATTGCTCAGCCCCCACTGATCTCCCTCCATTGTCCATTCCCCACTGATCTCCCTACATTGTCCATTCCCCACTGACCTCCTTCCATTGCTCATTCCCCACTGATCTCCCTCCATTGCCCATTCCCCACTGATCTCACTCTATTGTCCATTCCTTACTGATCTCCCTACATTGTCCATTCCCCACTGATCTCCTTCCATTGCTCAGCCCCCACTGATCTCCCTCCATTGTCCATTCCCCACTGATCTCCCTACATTGTCCATTCCCCACTGACCTCCTTCCATTGCTCATCCCCCACTGATCTCCCTGCATTGTCCATTCCCTGCTGATCTCCCTCCATTGCTTATTCCCCACTGTTCTCCCTCCATTCTCCATTCGCTACTGACTTCCATCCATTGTCCATTCCCCACTGACATCCCTCCATTGTCCATTCCCCACTAATCTCCCTCCATTGCCCATTCCCCACTGATCTCCCTCCATTCTTCATTCCCCACTGATCTCCCTCCATTGTCCATTCCCCACTGATCTCCCTACATTGTCCATTCCCCACTGACCTCCTTCCATTGCTCATCCCCCACTGATCTCCCTGCATTGTCCATTCCCTGCTGATCTCCCTCCATTGCTCATCCCCCACTGACCTCCCTCCATTGTCCATTCCCCACTGACCTCCCTCCATTGTCCATTCCCCACTGATCTCCCTCCATTGCTCATTCCACACTGATCTCACTCCATTGTCCATTCCCCACTGATCTCCCTCCATTGCTCATTACAACCTGACCTCCTTCCATTGTCCATTCCCTACTGATCTCCCTACATTGACCATTCCTCACTGATCTCCCTCCATTGCTCATTCCCCACTGATCTCCCTCCATTGTCCATTCCCCACTGACATCCCTCCATTGTCCATTCCCCACCTATCTCCCTGCATTGCTCAGTCCCCACTGATCTCCCTCTATTGTCCATTCCTTACTGATCTCCCTCCATTGTCTATTCCCCACTGATCTCCTTCCATTGCTTATTCCCCACTGATCTCCCTCCATTCTCCATTCACCACTGACCTCCTTCCATTGCTCATCCCCCACTGAACTCCCTCCATTGTCCATTCCCCACTGATCTCCCTCCATTGCTCATTCCCCACTGATCTCACTCCATTGTCCATTCCCCACTGATCTCCCTCCATTGCTCATTCCCCACTGATCTCCCTCCATTGTCCATTCCCCACTGATCTCCCTCCATTGCTCATTCCCCACTGATCTCCCTCCATTGTCCATTCCCCACTGACCTCCTTCCATTGCTCATCCCCCACTGACCTCCCTCCATTGTCCATTCCCCACTGATTTCCCTCCATTGCTCATTCCCCACTGATCTCCCTCCATTGCTCATTCCCCACTGTCCTCCTTCCATTGTCCATTCCCCACAGATCTCCCTCTATTGCTCATTCCCCACTGACGTCCTTCAATTGCTCATCCCCCACTGACTTCCCTCCATTGTCCATTCCTCACTGATCTCCCTCCATTGCTCATTACAACCTGACCTCCTTCCATTGTCCATTCCCTACTGATCTCCCTACATTGACCATTCCTCACTGATCTCCCTCCATTGCTCATTCCCCACTGATCTCCCTCCATTGTCCATTCCCCACGGACATCCCTCCATTGTCCATTCCCCACCGATCTCCCTGCATTGCTCAGTCCCCACTGATCTCCCTCTATTGTCCATTCCTTACTGATCTCCCTCCATTGTCCATTCCCCACTGACCTCCTTCCATTGCTCAGCCCCCACTGATCTCCCTCCATTGTCCATTCCCCACTGATCTCCTTCCATTGCTCAGCCCGAACTGATCTCCCTCCATTGTCCATTCCCCACTGACCTCCTTCCATTGCTCATCCCCCACTGACCTCCCTCCATTGTCCATTCCTCACTGATCTCCTTCCATTGCTCATCACCCACTGATATCACTCCATTGTCCATTCCCCACTGATCTCCCTCCATTGCTCATTCCCCACTGATCTCCCTCCATTGTCCATTCCCCACTGATCTCCCTCCATTGCTCATTCCCCACTGACATCCTTCCATTGCTCATCCCCCACTGACCTCCCTCCATTGTCCATTCCCTACTGATCTCCCTGCATTGTTCATTCCCTACTGATCTCCTTCCATTGTCCGTTCCCCACTGATCTCCCTCCATTGTCCATTCCCCACTGATCTCCCTCCATTGTCCATTCCCCACTGATCTCCCTCCATTGCTCATTCCCCACTGACCACCCTCCATTGTCCATTCCCTACTGATCTCCCTCCATTGTCCATTCCCCACTGATCTCCCTCCATTGTCCATTCCCTACTGATCTCCCTCCATTGTCCATTCCCCACTGATCTCCTTCCATTGCTCAGTCCCCACTGATCTCACTCTATTGTCCATTCCTTACTGATCTCCCTCCATTGTCCATTCCCCACTGATCTCCTTCCATTGCTCAGCCCCCACTGATCTCCCTCCATTGTCCATTCCCCACTGATCTCCCTCCATTGTCCATTCCCCACTGATCTCCTTCCATTGCTCAGCCCCCACTGATCTCCCTCCATTGTCCATTCCCCACTGATCAACCTCCATTGCTCATTCCCCACTGATCTCCCTCCATTGCTCCATCCCCACTGATCTCCCTACATTGTCCATTCCCCACTGACCTCCTTCCATTGCTCATCCCCCACTGATCTCCCTCCATTGTCCATTCCTTGCTGATCTCCCTCCATTGCTTATTCCCCACTGATCTCCCTCCATTGTCCATTCCCTACTGATCTCCCTCCATTGCTCATTCCCCACTGTCCTCACTCCATTGCTCATTCCCCACTGATCCCCCTCCATTGCTCATTCCACACATATACTCCCTCCATTGTCCATTCCCCACTGATCTCCCTCCATTGTCCATTCCCCACTGATCTCCCTCCATTGTCCATTCCTTGCTGATCTCCCTCCATTGCTTATTCCCCACTGATCTCCCTCCATTGTCCATTCCCTACTGATCTCCCTCCATTGCTCATTCCCCACTGTCCTCACTCCATTGCTCATTCCCCACTGATCCCCCTCCATTGCTCATTCCACACATATACTCCCTCCATTGTCCATTCCCCACTGATCTCCCTCCATTGTCCATTCCCCACTGATCTCCCTCCATTGTCCATTCCTTGCTGATCTCCCTCCATTGCTTATTCCCCACTGATCTCCCTCCATTGTCCATTCCCTACTGATCTCCCTCCATTGCTCATTCCCCACAGATCTCCCTCCATTGCTCATTCCCCACTGATCCCCCTCCATTGCTCATTCCACACATATACTCCCTCCATTGTCCATTCCCCACTGATCTCCCTCCATTGTCCATTCCCCACTGATCTCCCTCCATTGTCCATTCCTTGCTGATCACCCTCCATTGCTTATTCCCCACTGATCTCCCTCCATTGTCCATTCCCTACTGATCTCCCTCCATTGCTCATTCCCCACTGATCTCCCTCCATTGCTCATTCCCCACAGATCTCCTTCCCTTGTCCATTCCCCACTGATCTCCCTCCATTGTCCATTCCCCACTGATCTCCCTCCATTGTCCATTCCCCACTGATCTCCCTCCATTGCTCATTTCCCACAGATCTCCTTCCCTTGTCCATTCCCCACTGATCTCCCTGCATTGTCCTTTCCCTACTGATCTCCCTCCATTGCTCATTCTCCACTGATCTCCCTCCGTTTTCCATTCCCCACTGATCTCCCTCCATTGTCCATTCCCAACTGATCTCCCACCATTGTCAATTCCCCACTGACGTCCTTCAATTGCTCATCCCACACTGACTTCCCTCCATTGTCCATCCCTCACTGATCTCCCTCCATTGCTCATTCCCACCTGACCTCCTTCCATTGTCAATTCCCTACTGATCTCCCTACATTGACCATTCCTCACTGATCTCCCTCCATTGCTCATTCCCCACTGATCTCCCTCCATTGTCCATTCCCCACTGATCTCCTTCCATTGCTCAGCCCGAACTGATCTCCCTCCATTGTCCATTCCCCACTGACCTCCTTCCATTGCTCATCCCCCACTGACCTCCCTCCATTGTCCATTCCTCACTGATCTCCTTCCATTGCTCATCACCCACTGATATCCCTCCATTGTCCATTCCCCACTGATCTCCCTCCATTGCTCATTCCCCACTGATCTCCCTCCATTGTCCATTCCCCACTGATCTCCCTCCATTGCTCATTCCCCACTGACACCCTTCCATTGCTCATCCCCCACTGACCTCCCTCCATTGTCCATTCCCTACTGATCTCCCTGCATTGTTCATTCCCTACTGATCTCCTTCCATTGTCCGTTCCCCACTGATCTCCCTCCATTGTCCATTCCCCACTGATCTCCCTCCATTGTCCATTCCCCACTGATCTCCCTCCATTGCTCATTCCCCACTGACCACCCTCCATTGTCCATGCCCTACTGATCTCCCTCCATTTTCCATTCCCCACTGATCTCCCTCCATTGTCCATTCCCTACTGATCTCCCTCCATTGTCCATTCCCCACTGATCTCCTTCCATTGCTCAGTCCCCACTGATCTCACTCTATTGTCCATTCCTTACTGATCTCCCTCCATTGTCCATTCCCCACTGATCTTCCATTGCTCAGCCCCCACTGATCTCCCTCCATTGTCCATTCCCCACTGATCTCCCTCCATTGCTCAGCCCCCACTGATCTCCCTCCATTGTCCATTCCCCACTGATCAACCTCCATTGCTCATTCCCCACTGATCTCCCTCCATTGCTCCATCCCCACTGATCTCCCTACATTGTCCATTCCCCTCTGACCTCCTTCCATTGCGCATCCCCCACTGATCTCCCTCCATTGTCCATTCCTTGCTGATCTCCCTCCATTGCTTATTCCCCACTGATCTCCCTCCATTGTCCATTCCCTACTGATCTCCCTCCATTGCTCATTCCCCACTGTCCTCCCTCCATTGCTCATTCCCCACTGTCCTCCCTCCATTGCTCATTCCCCACTGATCCCCCTCCATTGCTCATTCCACACATATACTCCCTCCATTGTCCATTCCCCACAGATCTCCCTCCATTGTCCATTCCCCACTGATCTCCCTCCATTGTCCATTCCTTGCTGATCTCCCTCCACTGCTTATTCCCCACTGATCTCCCTCCATTGTCCATTCCCCACTGATCTCCCTACATTGTCCATTCCCCACTGACCTCCTTCCATTGCTCATCCCCCACTGATCTCCCTGCATTGTCCATTCCCTGCTGATCTCCCTCCATTGCTTATTCCCCACTGTTCTCCCTCCATTCTCCATTCGCTACTGACTTCCATCCATTGTCCATTCCCCACTGACATCCCTCCATTGTCCATTCCCCACTAATCTCCCTCCATTGCCCATTCCCCACTGATCTCCCTCCATTCTTCATTCCCCACTGATCTCCCTCCATTGTCCATTCCCCACTGATCTCCCTACATTGTCCATTCCCCACTGACCTCCTTCCATTGCTCATCCCCCACTGATCTCCCTGCATTGTCCATTCCCTGCTGATCTCCCTCCATTGCTCATCCCCCACTGACCTCCCTCCATTGTCCATTCCCCACTGACCTCCCTCCATTGTCCATTCCCCACTGATCTCCCTCCATTGCTCATTCCACACTGATCTCACTCCATTGTCCATTCCCCACTGATCTCCCTCCATTGCTCATTACAACCTCACCTCCTTCCATTGTCCATTCCCTACTGATCTCCCTACATTGACCATTCCTCACTGATCTCCCTCCATTGCTCATTCCCCACTGATCTCCCTCCATTGTCCATTCCCCACTGACATCCCTCCATTGTCCATTCCCCACCTATCTCCCTGCATTGCTCAGTCCCCACTGATCTCCCTCTATTGTCCATTCCTTACTGATCTCCCTCCATTGTCTATTCCCCACTGATCTCCTTCCATTGCTTATTCCCCACTGATCTCCCTCCATTCTCCATTCACCACTGACCTCCTTCCATTGCTCATCCCCCACTGAACTCCCTCCATTGTCCATTCCCCACTGATCTCCCTCCATTGCTCATTCCCCACTGATCTCACTCCATTGTCCATTCCCCACTGATCTCCCTCCATTGCTCATTCCCCACTGATCTCCCTCCATTGTCCATTCCCCACTGATCTCCCTCCATTGCTCATTCCCCACTGATCTCCCTCCATTGTCCATTCCCCACTGACCTCCTTCCATTGCTCATCCCCCACTGACCTCCCTCCATTGTCCATTCCCCACTGATTTCCCTCCATTGCTCATTCCCCACTGATCTCCCTCCATTGCTCATTCCCCACTGTCCTCCTTCCATTGTCCATTCCCCACAGATCTCCCTCTATTGCTCATTCCCCACTGACGTCCTTCAATTGCTCATCCCCCACTGACTTCCCTCCATTGTCCATTCCTCACTGATCTCCCTCCATTGCTCATTACAACCTGACCTCCTTCCATTGTCCATTCCCTACTGATCTCCCTACATTGACCATTCCTCACTGATCTCCCTCCATTGCTCATTCCCCACTGATCTCCCTCCATTGTCCATTCCCCACGGACATCCCTCCATTGTCCATTCCCCACCGATCTCCCTGCATTGCTCAGTCCCCACTGATCTCCCTCTATTGTCCATTCCTTACTGATCTCCCTCCATTGTCCATTCCCCACTGACCTCCTTCCATTGCTCAGCCCCCACTGATCTCCCTCCATTGTCCATTCCCCACTGATCTCCTTCCATTGCTCAGCCCGAACTGATCTCCCTCCATTGTCCATTCCCCACTGACCTCCTTCCATTGCTCATCCCCCACTGACCTCCCTCCATTGTCCATTCCTCACTGATCTCCTTCCATTGCTCATCACCCACTGATATCACTCCATTGTCCATTCCCCACTGATCTCCCTCCATTGCTCATTCCCCACTGATCTCCCTCCATTGTCCATTCCCCACTGATCTCCCTCCATTGCTCATTCCCCACTGACATCCTTCCATTGCTCATCCCCCACTGACCTCCCTGCATTGTCCATTCCCTACTGATCTCCCTGCATTGTTCATTCCCTACTGATCTCCTTCCATTGTCCGTTCCCCACTGATCTCCCTCCATTGTCCATTCCCCACTGATCTCCCTCCATTGTCCATTCCCCACTGATCTCCCTCCATTGCTCATTCCCCACTGACCACCCTCCATTGTCCATTCCCTACTGATCTCCCTCCATTGTCCATTCCCCACTGATCTCCCTCCATTGTCCATTCCCTACTGATCTCCCTCCATTGTCCATTCCCCACTGATCTCCTTCCATTGCTCAGTCCCCACTGATCTCACTCTATTGTCCATTCCTTACTGATCTCCCTCCATTGTCCATTCCCCACTGATCTCCTTCCATTGCTCAGCCCCCACTGATCTCCCTCCATTGTCCATTCCCCACTGATCTCCCTCCATTGTCCATTCCCCACTGATCTCCTTCCATTGCTCAGCCCCCACTGATCTCCCTCCATTGTCCATTCCCCACTGATCAACCTCCATTGCTCATTCCCCACTGATCTCCCTCCATTGCTCCATCCCCACTGATCTCCCTACATTGTCCATTCCCCACTGACCTCCTTCCATTGCTCATCCCCCACTGATCTCCCTCCATTGTCCATTCCTTGCTGATCTCCCTCCATTGCTTATTCCCCACTGATCTCCCTCCATTGTCCATTCCCTACTGATCTCCCTCCATTGCTCATTCCCCACTGTCCTCACTCCATTGCTCATTCCCCACTGATCCCCCTCCATTGCTCATTCCACACATATACTCCCTCCATTGTCCATTCCCCACTGATCTCCCTCCATTGTCCATTCCCCACTGATCTCCCTCCATTGTCCATTCCTTGCTGATCTCCCTCCATTGCTTATTCCCCACTGATCTCCCTCCATTGTCCATTCCCTACTGATCTCCCTCCATTGCTCATTCCCCACAGATCTCCCTCCATTGCTCATTCCCCACTGATCCCCCTCCATTGCTCATTCCACACATATACTCCCTCCATTGTCCATTCCCCACTGATCTCCCTCCATTGTCCATTCCCCACTGATCTCCCTCCATTGTCCATTCCTTGCTGATCACCCTCCATTGCTTATTCCCCACTGATCTCCCTCCATTGTCCATTCCCTACTGATCTCCCTCCATTGCTCATTCCCCACTGATCTCCCTCCATTGCTCATTCCCCACAGATCTCCTTCCCTTGTCCATTCCCCACTGATCTCCCTCCATTGTCCATTCCCCACTGATCTCCCTCCATTGCTCATTTCCCACAGATCTCCTTCCCTTGTCCATTCCCCACTGATCTCCCTGCATTGTCCTTTCCCTACTGATCTCCCTCCATTGCTCATTCTCCACTGATCTCCCTCCGTTTTCCATTCCCCACTGATCTCCCTCCATTGTCCATTCCCAACTGATCTCCCACCATTGTCAATTCCCCACTGACGTCCTTCAATTGCTCATCCCACACTGACTTCCCTCCATTGTCCATCCCTCACTGATCTCCCTCCATTGCTCATTCCCACCTGACCTCCTTCCATTGTCAATTCCCTACTGATCTCCCTACATTGACCATTCCTCACTGATCTCCCTCCATTGCTCATTCCCCACTGATCTCCCTCCATTGTCCATTCCCCACTGATCTCCTTCCATTGCTCAGCCCGAACTGATCTCCCTCCATTGTCCATTCCCCACTGACCTCCTTCCATTGCTCATCCCCCACTGACCTCCCTCCATTGTCCATTCCTCACTGATCTCCTTCCATTGCTCATCACCCACTGATATCCCTCCATTGTCCATTCCCCACTGATCTCCCTCCATTGCTCATTCCCCACTGATCTCCCTCCATTGTCCATTCCCCACTGATCTCCCTCCATTGCTCATTCCCCACTGACACCCTTCCATTGCTCATCCCCCACTGACCTCCCTCCATTGTCCATTCCCTACTGATCTCCCTGCATTGTTCATTCCCTACTGATCTCCTTCCATTGTCCGTTCCCCACTGATCTCCCTCCATTGTCCATTCCCCACTGATCTCCCTCCATTGTCCATTCCCCACTGATCTCCCTCCATTGCTCATTCCCCACTGACCACCCTCCATTGTCCATGCCCTACTGATCTCCCTCCATTTTCCATTCCCCACTGATCTCCCTCCATTGTCCATTCCCTACTGATCTCCCTCCATTGTCCATTCCCCACTGATCTCCTTCCATTGCTCAGTCCCCACTGATCTCACTCTATTGTCCATTCCTTACTGATCTCCCTCCATTGTCCATTCCCCACTGATCTTCCATTGCTCAGCCCCCACTGATCTCCCTCCATTGTCCATTCCCCACTGATCTCCCTCCATTGCTCAGCCCCCACTGATCTCCCTCCATTGTCCATTCCCCACTGATCAACCTCCATTGCTCATTCCCCACTGATCTCCCTCCATTGCTCCATCCCCACTGATCTCCCTACATTGTCCATTCCCCTCTGACCTCCTTCCATTGCGCATCCCCCACTGATCTCCCTCCATTGTCCATTCCTTGCTGATCTCCCTCCATTGCTTATTCCCCACTGATCTCCCTCCATTGTCCATTCCCTACTGATCTCCCTCCATTGCTCATTCCCCACTGTCCTCCCTCCATTGCTCATTCCCCACTGTCCTCCCTCCATTGCTCATTCCCCACTGATCCCCCTCCATTGCTCATTCCACACATATACTCCCTCCATTGTCCATTCCCCACAGATCTCCCTCCATTGTCCATTCCCCACTGATCTCCCTCCATTGTCCATTCCTTGCTGATCTCCCTCCACTGCTTATTCCCCACTGATCTCCCTCCATTGTCCATTCCCTACTGATCTCCCTGCATTGCTCATTCCCCACTGATTTCCCTCCATTGCTCATTCCCTACTGATACCCCTCCATTGCGCATTCCACACATATACTCCCTCCATTATCCATTCCCCACTGATCTCCCTCCATTGTCCATTCCCCACTGATCTCCCTCCATTGTCCATTCCTTGTTGATCACCCTCCATTGCTTATTCCCCACTGATCTCCCTCCATTGTCCATTCCCTACTGATCTCCCTCCATTGCTCATTCCCCACTGATCTCCCTCCATTGCTCATTCCCCACAGATCTCCTTCCCTTGTCCATTCCCCACTGATCTCCCTCCATTGTCCATTCCCCACTGATCTCCCTCCATTGCTCATTTCCCACAGATCTCCTTCCCTTGTCCATTCCCCACTGATCTCCCTGCATTGTCCTTTCCCTACTGATCTCCCTCCATTGCTCATTCTCCACTGATCTCCCTCCGTTTTCCATTCCCCACTGATCTCCCTCCATTGTCCATTCCCAACTGATCTCCCACCATTGTCAATTCCCCACTGACATCCTTCAATTGCTCATCCCCCACTGACTTCCCTCCATTGTCCATCCCTCACTGATCTCCCTCCATTGCTCATTCCCACCTGACCTCCTTCCATTGTCCATTCCCTACTGATCTCCCTACATTGACCATTCCTCACTGATCTCCCTCCATTGCTCATTCCCCACTGATCTCCATCCATTGTCCATTCCCCACTGATCTCCCTGCATTGTCCATTCCAAACTGATCTCCCTCCATTGCTCATTCCCCACTGATCTCCCTCCATTGTCCATTCCCCACTGACATCCCTCCATTGTCCATTCCCCACCAATCTCCCTGCATTGTCCATTCCCCACTGATCTCCTTCCATTGCTCAGCCCGAACTGATCTCCCTCCATTGTCCATTCCCCACTGACCTCCTTCCATTGCTCATCCCCCACTGACCTCCCTCCATTGTCCATTCCTCACTGATCTCCTTCCATTGCTCATCACCCACTGATATCCCTCCATTGTCCATTCCCCACTGATCTCCCTCCATTGCTCATTCCCCACTGATCTCCCTCCATTGTCCATTCCCCACCGATCTCCCTCCATTGCTCATTCCCCACTGACATCCTTCCATTGCTCATCCCCCACTGACCTCCCTCCATTGTCCATTCCCTACTGATCTCCCTGCATTGTTCATTCCCTACTGATCTTCCATTGTCCGTTCCCCACTGATCTCCCTCCATTGTCCATTCCCCACTGATCTCCCTCCATTGTCCATTCCCCACTGATCTCCCTCCATTGCTCATTCCCCACTGACCACCCTCCATTGTCCATTCCCTACTGATCTCCCTCCATTGTCCATTCCCCACTGATCTCCCTCCATTGTCCATTCCCTACTGATCTCCCTCCATTGTCCATTCCCCACTGATCTCCTTCCATTGCTCAGTCCCCACTGATCTCACTCTATTGTCCATTCCCCACTGATCTCCCTCCATTGTCCATTCCCCACTGATCTCCTTCCATTGCTCAGCCCCCACTGATCTCCCTCCATTGTCCATTCCCCACTGATCTCCTTCCATTGCTCAGCCCCCACTGATCTCCCTCCATTGTCCATTCCCCACTGATCTCCCTCCATTGCTCCATCCCCACTGATCTCCCTACATTGTCCATTCCCCACTGACCTCCTTCCATTGCTCATCCCCCACTGATCTCCCTCCATTGTCCATTCCTTGCTGATCTCCCTCCATTGCTTATTCCCCACTGATCTCCCTCCATTGTCCATTTCCTACTGATCTCCCTCCATTGCTCATTCCCCACTGATCTCCCTCCATTGCTCATTCCCCACTGTCCTCCCTCCATTGCTCATTCCCCACTGATCCCCCTCCATTGCTCATTCCACACATATACTCCCTCCATTGTCCATTCCCTACTGATCTCCCTCCATTGTCCATTCCCCACTGATCTCCCTCCATTGTCCATTCCCTACTGATCTCCCTCCATTGTCCATTCCCCACTGATCTCCTTCCATTGCTCAGCCCCCACTGATCTCCCTCCATTGTCCATTCCCCACTGATCTCCTTCCATTGCTCAGCCCCCACTGATCTCCCTCCATTGTCCATTCCCCACTGATCTCCCTCCATTGCTCCATCCCCACTGATCTCCCTACATTGTCCATTCCCCACTGACCTCCTTCCATTGCTCATCCCCCACTGATCTCCCTCCATTGTCCATTCCTTGCTGATCTCCCTCCATTGCTTATTCCCCACTGATCTCCCTCCATTGTCCATTTCCTACTGATCTCCCTCCATTGCTCATTCCCCACTGATCTCCCTCCATTGCTCATTCCCCACTGTCCTCCCTCCATTGCTCATTCCCCACTGATCCCCCTCCATTGCTCATTCCACACATATACTCCCTCCATTGTCCATTCCCCACTGATCTCCCTCCATTCTCCATTCCCCACTGATCTCCCTCCATTGTCCATTCCCCGCTGATCTCCCTCCATTGTCCATTCCTTGCTGATCTCCCTCCATTGCTTATTCCCCACTGATCTCCCTCCATTGTCCATTCCCTACTGATCTCCCTCCATTGCTCATTCCCCACTGATCTCCCTCCATTGCTCATTCCCCACTGATCCCCCTCCATTGCTCATTCCACACATATACTCCCTCCATTGTCCATTCCCCACTGATCTCCCTCCATTGTCCATTCCCCACTGATCTCCCTCCATTGTCCATTCCTTGTTGATCACCCTCCATTGCTTATTCCCCACTGATCTCCCTCCATTGTCCATTCCCTACTGATCTCCCTCCATTGCTCATTCCCCACTGATCTCCCTCCATTGCTCATTCCCCACAGATCTCCTTCCCTTGTCCATTCCCCACTGATCTCCCTCCATTGTCCATTCCCCACTGATCTCCCTCCATTGCTCATTTCCCACAGATCTCCTTCACTTGTCCATTCCCCACTGATCTCCCTGCATTGTCCTTTCCCTACTGATCTCCCTCCATTGCTCATTCTCCACTGATCTCCCTCCATTGTCCATTCCCCACTGATCTCCCTCCATTGTCCATTCCCCACTGATCTCCCTCCATTGCTCATTCCCCACTGACCACCCTCCATTGTCCATTCCCTACTGATCTCCCTCCATTGTCCATTCCCCACTGATCTCCCTCCATTGTCCATTCCCTACTGATCTCCCTCCATTGTCCATTCCCCACTGATCTCCTTCCATTGCTCAGTCCCCACTGATCTCACTCTATTGTCCATTCCTTACTGATCTCCCTCCATTGTCCATTCCCCACTGATCTCCTTCCATTGCTCAGCCCCCACTGATCTCCCTCCATTGTCCATTCCCCACTGATCTCCCTCCATTGTCCATTCCCCACTGATCTCCTTCCATTGCTCAGCCCCCACTGATCTCCCTCCATTGTCCATTCCCCACTGATCAACCTCCATTGCTCATTCCCCACTGATCTCCCTCCATTGCTCCATCCCCACTGATCTCCCTACATTGTCCATTCCCCACTGACCTCCTTCCATTGCTCATCCCCCACTGATCTCCCTCCATTGTCCATTCCTTGCTGATCTCCCTCCATTGCTTATTCCCCACTGATCTCCCTCCATTGTCCATTCCCTACTGATCTCCCTCCATTGCTCATTCCCCACTGTCCTCACTCCATTGCTCATTCCCCACTGATCCCCCTCCATTGCTCATTCCACACATATACTCCCTCCATTGTCCATTCCCCACTGATCTCCCTCCATTGTCCATTCCCCACTGATCTCCCTCCATTGTCCATTCCTTGCTGATCTCCCTCCATTGCTTATTCCCCACTGATCTCCCTCCATTGTCCATTCCCTACTGATCTCCCTCCATTGCTCATTCCCCACTGATCTCCCTCCATTGCTCATTCCCCACTGATCCCCCTCCATTGCTCATTCCACACATATACTCCCTCCATTGTCCATTCCCCACTGATATCCCTCCATTGTCCATTCCCCACTGATCTCCCTCCATTGTCCATTCCTTGCTGATCACCCTCCATTGCTTATTCCCCACTGATCTCCCTCCATTGTCCATTCCCTACTGATCTCCCTCCATTGCTCATTCCCCACTGATCTCCCTCCATTGCTCATTCCCCACAGATCTCCTTCCCTTGTCCATTCCCCACTGATCTCCCTCCATTGTCCATTCCCCACTGATCTCCCTCCATTGCTCATTTCCCACAGATCTCCTTCCCTTGTCCATTCCCCACTGATCTCCCTGCATTGTCCTTTCCCTACTGATCTCCCTCCATTGCTCATTCTCCACTGATCTCCCTCCGTTTTCCATTCCCCACTGATCTCCCTCCATTGTCCATTCCCAACTGATCTCCCACCATTGTCAATTCCCCACTGACGTCCTTCAATTGCTCATCCCACACTGACTTCCCTCCATTGTCCATCCCTCACTGATCTCCCTCCATTGCTCATTCCCACCTGACCTCCTTCCATTGTCAATTCCCTACTGATCTCCCTACATTGACCATTCCTCACTGATCTCCCTCCATTGCTCATTCCCCACTGATCTCCCTCCATTGTCCATTCCCCACTGATCTCCTTCCATTGCTCAGCCCGAACTGATCTCCCTCCATTGTCCATTCCCCACTGACCTCCTTCCATTGCTCATCCCCCACTGACCTCCCTCCATTGTCCATTCCTCACTGATCTCCTTCCATTGCTCATCACCCACTGATATCCCTCCATTGTCCATTCCCCACTGATCTCCCTCCATTGCTCATTCCCCACTGATCTCCCTCCATTGTCCATTCCCCACTGATCTCCCTCCATTGCTCATTCCCCACTGACACCCTTCCATTGCTCATCCCCCACTGACCTCCCTCCATTGTCCATTCCCTACTGATCTCCCTGCATTGTTCATTCCCTACTGATCTCCTTCCATTGTCCGTTCCCCACTGATCTCCCTCCATTGTCCATTCCCCACTGATCTCCCTCCATTGTCCATTCCCCACTGATCTCCCTCCATTGCTCATTCCCCACTGACCACCCTCCATTGTCCATTCCCTACTGATCTCCCTCCATTTTCCATTCCCCACTGATCTCCCTCCATTGTCCATTCCCTACTGATCTCCCTCCATTGTCCATTCCCCACTGATCTCCTTCCATTGCTCAGTCCCCACTGATCTCACTCTATTGTCCATTCCTTACTGATCTCCCTCCATTGTCCATTCCCCACTGATCTTCCATTGCTCAGCCCCCACTGATCTCCCTCCATTGTCCATTCCCCACTGATCTCCCTCCATTGCTCATTCCACACATATACTCCCTCCATTGTCCATTCCCCACTGATCTCCCTCCATTGTCCATTCCCCACTGATCTCCCTCCATTGTCCATTCCTTGCTGATCACCCTCCATTGCTTATTCCCCACTGATCTCCCTCCATTGTCCATTCCCTACTGATCTCCCTCCATTGCTCATTCCCCACTGATCTCCCTCCATTGCTCATTCCCCACAGATCTCCTTCCCTTGTCCATTCCCCACTGATCTCCCTCCATTGTCCATTCCCCACTGATCTCCCTCCATTGCTCATTTCCCACAGATCTCCTTCCCTTGTCCATTCCCCACTGATCTCCCTGCATTGTCCTTTCCCTACTGATCTCCCTCCATTGCTCATTCTCCACTGATCTCCCTCCGTTTTCCATTCCCCACTGATCTCCCTCCATTGTCCATTCCCAACTGATCTCCCACCATTGTCAATTCCCCACTGACGTCCTTCAATTGCTCATCCCACACTGACTTCCCTCCATTGTCCATCCCTCACTGATCTCCCTCCATTGCTCATTCCCACCTGACCTCCTTCCATTGTCAATTCCCTACTGATCTCCCTACATTGACCATTCCTCACTGATCTCCCTCCATTGCTCATTCCCCACTGATCTCCCTCCATTGTCCATTCCCCACTGATCTCCTTCCATTGCTCAGCCCGAACTGATCTCCCTCCATTGTCCATTCCCCACTGACCTCCTTCCATTGCTCATCCCCCACTGACCTCCCTCCATTGTCCATTCCTCACTGATCTCCTTCCATTGCTCATCACCCACTGATATCCCTCCATTGTCCATTCCCCACTGATCTCCCTCCATTGCTCATTCCCCACTGATCTCCCTCCATTGTCCATTCCCCACTGATCTCCCTCCATTGCTCATTCCCCACTGACACCCTTCCATTGCTCATCCCCCACTGACCTCCCTCCATTGTCCATTCCCTACTGATCTCCCTGCATTGTTCATTCCCTACTGATCTCCTTCCATTGTCCGTTCCCCACTGATCTCCCTCCATTGTCCATTCCCCACTGATCTCCCTCCATTGTCCATTCCCCACTGATCTCCCTCCATTGCTCATTCCCCACTGACCACCCTCCATTGTCCATTCCCTACTGATCTCCCTCCATTTTCCATTCCCCACTGATCTCCCTCCATTGTCCATTCCCTACTGATCTCCCTCCATTGTCCATTCCCCACTGATCTCCTTCCATTGCTCAGTCCCCACTGATCTCACTCTATTGTCCATTCCTTACTGATCTCCCTCCATTGTCCATTCCCCACTGATCTTCCATTGCTCAGCCCCCACTGATCTCCCTCCATTGTCCATTCCCCACTGATCTCCCTCCATTGCTCAGCCCCCACTGATCTCCCTCCATTGTCCATTCCCCACTGATCTCCCTCCATTGTCCATTCCTTGCTGATCACCCTCCATTGCTTATTCCCCACTGATCTCCCTCCATTGTCCATTCCCTACTGATCTCCCTCCATTGCTCATTCCCCACTGATCTCCCTCCATTGCTCATTCCCCACAGATCTCCTTCCCTTGTCCATTCCCCACTGATCTCCCTCCATTGTCCATTCCCCACTGATCTCCCTCCATTGCTCATTTCCCACAGATCTCCTTCCCTTGTCCATTCCCAACTGATCTCCCTGCATTGTCCTTTCCCTACTGATCTCCCTCCATTGCTCATTCTCCACTGATCTCCCTCCGTTTTCCATTCCCCACTGATCTCCCTCCATTGTCCATTCCCAACTGATCTCCCACCATTGTCAATTCCCCACTGACGTCCTTCAATTGCTCATCCCACACTGACTTCCCTCCATTGTCCATCCCTCACTGATCTCCCTCCATTGCTCATTCCCACCTGACCTCCTTCCATTGTCAATTCCCTACTGATCTCCCTACATTGACCATTCCTCACTGATCTCCCTCCATTGCTCATTCCCCACTGATCTCCCTCCATTGTCCATTCCCCACTGATCTCCTTCCATTGCTCAGCCCGAACTGATCTCCCTCCATTGTCCATTCCCCACTGACCTCCTTCCATTGCTCATCCCCCACTGACCTCCCTCCATTGTCCATTCCTCACTGATCTCCTTCCATTGCTCATCACCCACTGATATCCCTCCATTGTCCATTCCCCACTGATCTCCCTCCATTGCTCATTCCCCACTGATCTCCCTCCATTGTCCATTCCCCACTGATCTCCCTCCATTGCTCATTCCCCACTGACACCCTTCCATTGCTCATCCCCCACTGACCTCCCTCCATTGTCCATTCCCTACTGATCTCCCTGCATTGTTCATTCCCTACTGATCTCCTTCCATTGTCCGTTCCCCACTGATCTCCCTCCATTATCCATTCCCCACTGATCTCCCTCCATTGTCCATTCCCCACTGATCTCCCTCCATTGCTCATTCCCCACTGACCACCCTCCATTGTCCATTCCCTACTGATCTCCCTCCATTTTCCATTCCCCACTGATCTCCCTCCATTGTCCATTCCCTACTGATCTCCCTCCATTGTCCATTCCCCACTGATCTCCTTCCATTGCTCAGTCCCCACTGATCTCACTCTATTGTCCATTCCTTACTGATCTCCCTCCATTGTCCATTCCCCACTGATCTTCCATTGCTCAGCCCCCACTGATCTCCCTCCATTGTCCATTCCCCACTGATCTCCTTCCATTGCTCAGCCCGAACTGATCTCCCTCCATTGTCCATTCCCCACTGACCTCCTTCCATTGCTCATCCCCCACTGACCTCCCTCCATTGTCCATTCCTCACTGATCTCCTTCCATTGCTCATCACCCACTGATATCCCTCCATTGTCCATTCCCCACTGATCTCCCTCCATTGCTCATTCCCCACTGATCTCCCTCCATTGTCCATTCCCCACTGATCTCCCTCCATTGCTCATTCCCCACTGACACCCTTCCATTGCTCATCCCCCACTGACCTCCCTCCATTGTCCATTCCCTACTGATCTCCCTGCATTGTTCATTCCCTACTGATCTCCTTCCATTGTCCGTTCCCCACTGATCTCCCTCCATTGTCCATTCCCCACTGATCTCCCTCCATTGTCCATTCCCCACTGATCTCCCTCCATTGCTCATTCCCCACTGACCACCCTCCATTGTCCATTCCCTACTGATCTCCCTCCATTTTCCATTCCCCACTGATCTCCCTCCATTGTCCATTCCCTACTGATCTCCCTCCATTGTCCATTCCCCACTGATCTCCTTCCATTGCTCAGTCCCCACTGATCTCACTCTATTGTCCATTCCTTACTGATCTCCCTCCATTGTCCATTCCCCACTGATCTTCCATTGCTCAGCCCCCACTGATCTCCCTCCATTGTCCATTCCCCACTGATCTCCCTCCATTGCTCAGCCCCCACTGATCTCCCTCCATTGTCCATTCCCCACTGATCTCCCTCCATTGTCCATTCCTTGCTGATCACCCTCCATTGCTTATTCCCCACTGATCTCCCTCCATTGTCCATTCCCTACTGATCTCCCTCCATTGCTCATTCCCCACTGATCTCCCTCCATTGCTCATTCCCCACAGATCTCCTTCCCTTGTCCATTCCCCACTGATCTCCCTCCATTGTCCATTCCCCACTGATCTCCCTCCATTGCTCATTTCCCACAGATCTCCTTCCCTTGTCCATTCCCCACTGATCTCCCTGCATTGTCCTTTCCCTACTGCTCTCCCTCCATTGCTCATTCTCCACTGATCTCCCTCCGTTTTCCATTCCCCACTGATCTCCCTCCATTGTCCATTCCCAACTGATCTCCCACCATTGTCAATTCCCCACTGACGTCCTTCAATTGCTCATCCCACACTGACTTCCCTCCATTGTCCATCCCTCACTGATCTCCCTCCATTGCTCATTCCCACCTGACCTCCTTCCATTGTCAATTCCCTACTGATCTCCCTACATTGACCATTCCTCACTGATCTCCCTCCATTGCTCATTCCCCACTGATCTCCCTCCATTGTCCATTCCCCACTGATCTCCTTCCATTGCTCAGCCCGAACTGATCTCCCTCCATTGTCCATTCCCCACTGACCTCCTTCCATTGCTCATCCCCCACTGACCTCCCTCCATTGTCCATTCCTCACTGATCTCCTTCCATTGCTCATCACCCACTGATATCCCTCCATTGTCCATTCCCCACTGATCTCCCTCCATTGCTCATTCCCCACTGATCTCCCTCCATTGTCCATTCCCCACTGATCTCCCTCCATTGCTCATTCCCCACTGACACCCTTCCATTGCTCATCCCCCACTGACCTCCCTCCATTGTCCATTCCCTACTGATCTCCCTGCATTGTTCATTCCCTACTGATCTCCTTCCATTGTCCGTTCCCCACTGATCTCCCTCCATTGTCCATTCCCCACTGATCTCCCTCCATTGTCCATTCCCCACTGATCTCCCTCCATTGCTCATTCCCCACTGACCACCCTCCATTGTCCATTCCCTACTGATCTCCCTCCATTTTCCATTCCCCACTGATCTCCCTCCATTGTCCATTCCCTACTGATCTCCCTCCATTGTCCATTCCCCACTGATCTCCTTCCATTGCTCAGTCCCCACTGATCTCACTCTATTGTCCATTCCTTACTGATCTCCCTCCATTGTCCATTCCCCACTGATCTTCCATTGCTCAGCCCCCACTGATCTCCCTCCATTGTCCATTCCCCACTGATCTCCCTCCATTGCTCAGCCCCCACTGATCTCCCTCCATTGTCCATTCCCCACTGATCAACCTCCATTGCTCATTCCCCACTGATCTCCCTCCATTGCTCCATCCCCACTGATCTCCCTACATTGTCCATTCCCCTCTGACCTCCTTCCATTGCGCATCCCCCACTGATCTCCCTCCATTGTCCATTCCTTGCTGATCTCCCTCCATTGCTTATTCCCCACTGATCTCCCTCCATTGTCCATTCCCTACTGATCTCCCTCCATTGCTCATTCCCCACTGTCCTCCCTCCATTGCTCATTCCCCACTGTCCTCCCTCCATTGCTCATTCCCCACTGATCCCCCTCCATTGCTCATTCCACACATATACTCCCTCCATTGTCCATTCCCCACAGATCTCCCTCCATTGTCCATTCCCCACTGATCTCCCTCCATTGTCCATTCCTTGCTGATCTCCCTCCACTGCTTATTCCCCACTGATCTCCCTCCATTGTCCATTCCCTACTGATCTCCCTGCATTGCTCATTCCCCACTGATTTCCCTCCATTGCTCATTCCCTACTGATCCCCCTCCATTGCGCATTCCACACATATACTCCCTCCATTGTCCATTCCCCACTGATCTCCCTCCATTGTCCATTCCTTGTTGATCACCCTCCATTGCTTATTCCCCACTGATCTCCCTCCATTGTCCATTCCCTACTGATCTCCCTCCATTGCTCATTCCCCACTGATCTCCCTCCATTGCTCATTCCCCACAGATCTCCTTCCCTTGTCCATTCCCCACTGATCTCCCTCCATTGTCCATTCCCCACTGATCTCCCTCCATTGCTCATTTCCCACAGATCTCCTTCCCTTGTCCATTCCCCACTGATCTCCCTGCATTGTCCTTTCCCTACTGATCTCCCTCCATTGCTCATTCTCCACTGATCTCCCTCCGTTTTCCATTCCCCACTGATCTCCCTCCATTGTCCATTCCCAACTGATCTCCCACCATTGTCAATTCCCCACTGACATCCTTCAATTGCTCATCCCCCACTGACTTCCCTCCATTGTCCATCCCTCACTGATCTCCCTCCATTGCTCATTCCCACCTGACCTCCTTCCATTGTCCATTCCCTACTGATCTCCCTACATTGACCATTCCTCACTGATCTCCCTCCATTGCTCATTCCCCACTGATCTCCATCCATTGTCCATTCCCCACTGATCTCCCTGCATTGTCCATTCCACACTGATCTCCCTCCATTGCTCATTCCCCACTGATCTCCCTCCATTGTCCATTCCCCACTGACATCCCTCCATTGTCCATTCCCCACCAATCTCCCTGCATTGTCCATTCCCCACTGATCTCCTTCCATTGCTCAGCCCGAACTGATCTCCCTCCATTGTCCATTCCCCACTGACCTCCTTCCATTGCTCATCCCCCACTGACCTCCCTCCATTGTCCATTCCTCACTGATCTCCTTCCATTGCTCATCACCCACTGATATCCCTCCATTGTCCATTCCCCACTGATCTCCCTCCATTGCTCATTCCCCACTGATCTCCCTCCATTGTCCATTCCCCACCGATCTCCCTCCATTGCTCATTCCCCACTGACATCCTTCCATTGCTCATCCCCCACTGACCTCCCTCCATTGTCCATTCCCTACTGATCTCCCTGCATTGTTCATTCCCTACTGATCTTCCATTGTCCGTTCCCCACTGATCTCCCTCCATTGTCCATTCCCCACTGATCTCCCTCCATTGTCCATTCCCCACTGATCTCCCTCCATTGCTCATTCCCCACTGACCACCCTCCATTGTCCATTCCCTACTGATCTCCCTCCATTGTCCATTCCCCACTGATCTCCCTCCATTGTCCATTCCCTACTGATCTCCCTCCATTGTCCATTCCCCACTGATCTCCTTCCATTGCTCAGTCCCCACTGATCTCACTCTATTGTCCATTCCCCACTGATCTCCCTCCATTGTCCATTCCCCACTGATCTCCTTCCATTGCTCAGCCCCCACTGATCTCCCTCCATTGTCCATTCCCCACTGATCTGCCTCCATTGCTCCATCCCCACTGATCTCCCTACATTGTCCATTCCCCACTGACCTCCTTCCATTGCTCATCCCCCACTGATCTCCCTCCATTGTCCATTCCTTGCTGATCCCCCTCCATTGCTCATTCCACACATATACTCCCTCCATTGTCCATTCCCCACTGATCTCCCTCCATTGTCCATTCCCCACTGATCTCCCTCCATTGTCCATTCCCCACTGATCTCCCTCCATTGTCCATTCCTTGCTGATCTCCCTCCATTGCTTATTCCCCACTGATCTCCCTCCATTGTCCATTCCCTACTGATCTCCCTCCATTGCTCATTCCCCACTGATCTCCCTCCATTGCTCATTCCCCACTGATCCCCCTCCATTGCTCATTCCACACATATACTCCCTCCATTGTCCATTCCCCACTGATCTCCCTCCATTGTCCATTCCCCACTGATCTCCCTCCATTGTCCATTCCTTGTTGATCACCCTCCATTGCTTATTCCCCACTGATCTCCCTCCATTGTCCATTCCCTACTGATCTCCCTCCATTGCTCATTCCCCACTGATCTCCCTCCATTGCTCATTCCCCACAGATCTCCTTCCCTTGTCCATTCCCCACTGATCTCCCTCCATTGTCCATTCCCCACTGATCTCCCTCCATTGCTCATTTCCCACAGATCTCCTTCACTTGTCCATTCCCCACTGATCTCCCTGCATTGTCCTTTCCCTACTGATCTCCCTCCATTGCTCATTCTCCACTGATCTCCCTCCGTTTTCCATTCCCCACTGATCTCCCTCCATTGTCCATTCCCAACTGATCTCCCACCATTGTCAATTCCCCACTGACGTCCTTCAATTGCTCATCCCCCACTGACTTCCCTCCATTGTCCATCCCTCACTGATCTCCCTCCATTGCTCATTCCCACCTGACCTCCTTACATTGTCCATTCCCTACTGATCTCCCTACATTGACCATTCCTCACTGATCTCCCTCCATTGCTCATTCCCCACTGATCTCCATCCATTGTCCATTCCCCACTGATCTCCCTGCATTGTCCATTCCACACTGATCTCCCTCCATTGCTCATTCCCCACTGATCTCCCTCCATTGTCCATTCCCCACTGACATCCCTCCATTGTCCATTCCCCACCAATCTCCCTGCATTGTCCATTCCCCACTGATCTCACTCCATTGCTCATACCCCACAGATCTCCCTCCATTATCCATTCCCCACTGACATCCATCCATTGTCCATTCCCCACTGACATCCCTCCATTGCTCATTCCCCACTGATCTCCCTCCATTGTCCATTCCCCACTGATCTCCCTCCATTCTCCATTCCCCACTGATCTCCTTCCATTGTCCGTTCCCCACTGATCTCCCTCCATTGTCCATTCCCCACTGATCTCCCTCCATTATCCATTCCCCACTGATCTCCCTCCATTGCTCAGTCCCCACTGATCTCCCTCTATTGTCCATTCCTTACTGATCTCCCTCCATTGTCCATTCCCCACTGATCTCCCTCCATTGCTCAGTCCCCACTGATCTCCCTCTATTGTCCATTCCTTACTGATCTCCCTCCATTCTCCATTCCCCACTGATCTCCTTCCTTTGTCCGTTCCCCACTGATCTCCCTCCATTGTCCATTCCCCACTGGTCTCCCTCCATTATCCATTCCCCACTGATCTCCCTCCATTGCTCATTCCCCACTGACCTCCCTCCATTGTCCTTTCCCTACTGATCTCCCTCCATTGTCCATTCCCCACTGATCTCCCTCCATTGTCCATTCCCCACTGAACTCCCTCCATTGTCCATTCCCCACTGATGTCCTTCCATTGCTCAGCCCCCACTGATCTCCCTCCATTGTCCATTCCCCACTGATCTCCTTCCATTGCTCAGCCCGAACTGATCTCCCTCCATTGTCCATTCCCCACTGATCAACCTCCATTGGTCATTCCCCACTAATCTCCCTCCATTGCTCAATCCCCACTGATCTCCCTACATTGTCCATTCCCCACTGACCTCCTTCCATTGCTCATTCCCCACTGACCTCCCTCCATTGTCCATTCCCTGCTGATCTCCCTCCATTGCTTATTCCCCACTGATCTCCCTCCATTGTCCATTCCCTTCTGATCTCCCTCCATTGCTCATTCCCCACTGACCTCCTTCCATTGCTCATTCCCCACTGATCTCCCTGCATTGTCCATTCCCCACTGATCTCCCTCCATTGTCCATTCCCAACTGATCTCACTACATTGTTCATTCCCCACTGATCTCCCTCCATTGCTCATTCCCCACTGATCTGCCTCCATTGTCCATTCCCCACTGATCTCCCTCCATTTCTCATCCCCCACTGACCTCCCTCCATTGTCCATTCCCCACTGATCTCCCTCCATTGTCCATTCCCCACTGATCTCCCTCCATTGCTCATTCCCCACTGACCTCCCTCCATTTTCCATTCCTCACTGATCTCCCTCCATTGCTCTTTCCCCACTGACCTCCTTCCATTGCTCATTCCCCACTGATCTCCCTCCATTGCTCATTTCCCACTGATCTCCTTCCATTGCTCATTACCCACTGACCTCCTTCAATTGCTGTTCCCCCACTGACTTCCCTCCATTGTCCATTCCACACTGATCTCCCTCCATTGCTCATTACCCACTGACCTCCTTCAATTGCTCATCCCCCACTGACTTCCCTCCATTGTCCATTCCACACTGATCTCCCTCCATTGCTCATTCCCCACTGATCTCCCTCCATTGTCCATTCCCCACTGATCTCCCTCCATTGCTCATTCCCCACTGACATCCTTCCATTGCTCATCCCCCACTGACCTCCCTCCATTGTCCATTCCCTACTGATCTCCCTGCATTGTTCATTCCCTACTGATCTCCTTCCATTGTCCGTTCCCCACTGATCTCCCTCCATTGTCCATTCCCCACTGATCTCCCTCCATTGTCCATTCCCCACTGATCTCCCTCCATTGCTCATTCCCCACTGACCACCCTCCATTGTCCATTCCCTACTGATATCCCTCCATTGTCCATTCCCCACTGATCTCCCTCCATTGTCCATTCCCTACTGATCTCCCTCCATTGTCCATTCCCCACTGATCTCCTTCCATTGCTCAGTCCCCACTGATCTCACTCTATTGTCCATTCCTTACTGATCTCCCTCCATTGTCCATTACCCACTGATCTCCTTCCATTGCTCAGCCCCCACTGATCTCCCTCCGTTTTCCATTCCCCACTGATCTCCCTCCATTGTCCATTCCCAACTGATCTCCCACCATTGTCAATTCCCCACTGACGTCCTTCAATTGCTCATCCCCCACTGACTTCCCTCCATTGTCCATCCCTCACTGATCTCCCTCCATTGCTCATTCCCACCTGACCTCCTTCCATTGTCCATTCCCTACTGATCTCCCTACATTGACCATTCCTCACTGATCTCCCTCCATTGCTCATTCCCCACTGATCTCCATCCATTGTCCATTCCCCACTGATCTCCCTGCATTGTCCATTCCACACTGATCTCCCTCCATTGCTCATTCCCCACTGATCTCCCTCCATTGTCCATTCCCCACTGACATCCCTCCATTGTCCATTCCCCACCAATCTCCCTGCATTGTCCATTCCCCACTGATCTCACTCCATTGCTCATACCCCACAGATCTCCCTCCATTATCCATTCCCCACTGACATCCATCCATTGTCCATTCCCCACTGACATCCCTCCATTGCTCATTCCCCACTGATCTCCCTCCATTGTCCATTCCCCACTGATCTCCCTCCATTCTCCATTCCCCACTGATCTCCTTCCATTGTCCGTTCCCCACTGATCTCCCTCCATTGTCCATTCCCCACTGATCTCCCTCCTTATCCATTCCCCACTGATCTCCCTCCATTGCTCAGTCCCCACTGATCTCCCTCTATTGTCCATTCCTTACTGATCTCCCTCCATTGTCCATTCCCCACTGATCTCCCTCCATTGCTCAGTCCCCACTGATCTCCCTCTATTATCCATTCCTTACTGATCTCCCTCCATTCTCCATTCCCCACTGATCTCCTTCCTTTGTCCGTTCCCCACTGATCTCCCTCCATTGTCCATTCCCCACTGATCTCCCTCCATTATCCATTCCCCACTGATCTCCCTCCATTGCTCATTCCCCACTGACCTCCCTCCATTGTCCTTTCCCTACTGATCTCCCTCCATTGTCCATTCCCCACTGATCTCCCTCCATTGTCCATTCCCCACTGAACTCCCTCCATTGTCCATTCCCCACTGATGTCCTTCCATTGCTCAGCCCCCACTGATCTCCCTCCATTGTCCATTCCCCACTGATCTCCTTCCATTGCTCAGCCCGAACTGATCTCCCTCCATTGTCCATTCCCCACTGATCAACCTCCATTGGTCATTCCCCACTAATCTCCCTCCATTGCTCAATCCCCACTGATCTCCCTACATTGTCCATTCCCCACTGACCTCCTTCCATTGCTCATTCCCCACTGACCTCCCTCCATTGTCCATTCCCTGCTGATCTCCCTCCATTGCTTATTCCCCACTGATCTCCCTCCATTGTCCATTCCCTTCTGATCTCCCTCCATTGCTCATTCCCCACTGACCTCCTTCCATTGCTCATTCCCCACTGATCTCCCTGCATTGTCCATTCCCCACTGATCTCCCTCCATTGTCCATTCCCAACTGATCTCACTACATTGTTCATTCCCCACTGATCTCCCTCCATTGCTCATTCCCCACTGATCTGCCTCCATTGTCCATTCCCCACTGATCTCCCTCCATTTCTCATCCCCCACTGACCTCCCTCCATTGTCCATTCCCCACTGATCTCCCTCCATTGTCCATTCCCCACTGATCTCCCTCCATTGCTCATTCCCCACTGACCTCCCTCCATTTTCCATTCCTCACTGATCTCCCTCCATTGCTCTTTCCCCACTGACCTCCTTCCATTGCTCATTCCCCACTGATCTCCCTCCATTGCTCATTTCCCACTGATCTCCTTCCATTGCTCATTACCCACTGACCTCCTTCAATTGCTGTTCCCCCACTGACTTCCCTCCATTGTCCATTCCACACTGATCTCCCTCCATTGCTCATTACCCACTGACCTCCTTCAATTGCTCATCCCCCACTGACTTCCCTCCATTGTCCATTCCACACTGATCTCCCTCCATTGCTCATTCCCCACTGATCTCCCTCCATTGTCCATTCCCCACTGATCTCCCTCCATTGCTCATTCCCCACTGACATCCTTCCATTGCTCATCCCCCACTGACCTCCCTCCATTGTCCATTCCCTACTGATCTCCCTGCATTGTTCATTCCCTACTGATCTCCTTCCATTGTCCGTTCCCCACTGATCTCCCTCCATTGTCCATTCCCCACTGATCTCCCTCCATTGTCCATTCCCCACTGATCTCCCTCCATTGCTCATTCCCCACTGACCACCCTCCATTGTCCATTCCCTACTGATATCCCTCCATTGTCCATTCCCCACTGATCTCCCTCCATTGTCCATTCCCTACTGATCTCCCTCCATTGTCCATTCCCCACTGATCTCCTTCCATTGCTCAGTCCCCACTGATCTCACTCTATTGTCCATTCCTTACTGATCTCCCTCCATTGTCCATTACCCACTGATCTCCTTCCATTGCTCAGCCCCCACTGATCTCCCTCCGTTTTCCATTCCCCACTGATCTCCCTCCATTGTCCATTCCCAACTGATCTCCCACCATTGTCAATTCCCCACTGACGTCCTTCAATTGCTCATCCCCCACTGACTTCCCTCCATTGTCCATCCCTCACTGATCTCCCTCCATTGCTCATTCCCACCTGACCTCCTTCCATTGTCCATTCCCTACTGATCTCCCTACATTGACCATTCCTCACTGATCTCCCTCCATTGCTCATTCCCCACTGATCTCCATCCATTGTCCATTCCCCACTGATCTCCCTGCATTGTCCATTCCACACTGATCTCCCTCCATTGCTCATTCCCCACTGATCTCCCTCCATTGTCCATTCCCCACTGACATCCCTCCATTGTCCATTCCCCACCAATCTCCCTGCATTGTCCATTCCCCACTGATCTCACTCCATTGCTCATACCCCACAGATCTCCCTCCATTATCCATTCCCCACTGACATCCATCCATTGTCCATTCCCCACTGACATCCCTCCATTGCTCATTCCCCACTGATCTCCCTCCATTGTCCATTCCCCACTGATCTCCCTCCATTCTCCATTCCCCACTGATCTCCTTCCATTGTCCGTTCCCCACTGATCTCCCTCCATTGTCCATTCCCCACTGATCTCCCTCCTTATCCATTCCCCACTGATCTCCCTCCATTGCTCAGTCCCCACTGATCTCCCTCTATTGTCCATTCCTTACTGATCTCCCTCCATTGTCCATTCCCCACTGATCTCCCTCCATTGCTCAGTCCCCACTGATCTCCCTCTATTATCCATTCCTTACTGATCTCCCTCCATTCTCCATTCCCCACTGATCTCCTTCCTTTGTCCGTTCCCCACTGATCTCCCTCCATTGTCCATTCCCCACTGATCTCCCTCCATTATCCATTCCCCACTGATCTCCCTCCATTGCTCATTCCCCACTGACCTCCCTCCATTGTCCTTTCCCTACTGATCTCCCTCCATTGTCCATTCCCCACTGATCTCCCTCCATTGTCCATTCCCCACTGAACTCCCTCCATTGTCCATTCCCCACTGATGTCCTTCCATTGCTCAGTCCCCACTGATCTCCCTCTATTGTCCATTCCTTACTGATCTCCCTCCATTGTCCATTCCCCACTGATCTGCTTCCATTGCTCAGCCCCCACTGATCTCCCTCCATTGTCCATTCCCCACTGATCTCCTTCCATTGCTCAGCCCGAACTGATCTCCCTCCATTGTCCATTCCCCACTGATCAACCTCCATTGATCATTCCCCACTAATCTCCCTCGATTGCTCAATCCCCACTGATCTCCCTACATTGTCCATTCCCCACTGACCTCCTTCCATTGCTCATTCCCCACTGACCTCCCTCCATTGTCCATTCCCTGCTGATCTCCCTCCATTGCTTATTCCCCACTGATCTCCCTCCATTGTCCATTCCCTTCTGATCTCCCTCCATTGCTCATTCCCCACTGACCTCCTTCCATTGCTCATTCCCCACTGATCTCCCTGCATTGTCCATTCCCAACTGATCTCACTACATTGTTCATTCCCCACTGATCTCCCTCCATTGCTCATTCCCCACTGATCTGCCTCCATTGTCCATTCCCCACTGATCTCCCTCCATTTCTCATCCCCCACTGACCTCCCTCCATTGTCCATTCCCCACTGATCTCCCTCCATTGTCCATTCCCCACTGATCTCCCTCCATTGCTCATTCCCCACTGACCTCCCTCCATTTTCCATTCCTCACTGATCTCCCTCCATTGCTCTTTCCCCACTGACCTCCTTCCATTGCTCATTCCCCACTGATCTCCCTCCATTGCTCATTTCCCACTGATCTCCTTCCATTGCTCATTACCCACTGACCTCCTTCAATTGCTGTTCCCCCACTGACTTCCCTCCATTGTCCATTCCACACTGATCTCCCTCCATTGCTCATTACCCACTGACCTCCTTCAATTGCTCATCCCCCACTGACTTCCCTCCATTGTCCATTCCACACTGATCTCCCTCCATTGCTCATTCCCCACTGATCTCCCTCCATTGTCCATTCCCCACTGATCTCCCTCCATTGCTCATTCCCCACTGACATCCTTCCATTGCTCATCCCCCACTGACCTCCCTCCATTGTCCATTCCCTACTGATCTCCCTGCATTGTTCATTCCCTACTGATCTCCTTCCATTGTCCGTTCCCCACTGATCTCCCTCCATTGTCCATTCCCCACTGATCTCCCTCCATTGTCCATTCCCCACTGATCTCCCTCCATTGCTCATTCCCCACTGACCACCCTCCATTGTCCATTCCCTACTGATATCCCTCCATTGTCCATTCCCCACTGATCTCCCTCCATTGTCCATTCCCTACTGATCTCCCTCCATTGTCCATTCCCCACTGATCTCCTTCCATTGCTCAGTCCCCACTGATCTCACTCTATTGTCCATTCCTTACTGATCTCCCTCCATTGTCCATTCCCCACTGATCTCCTTCCATTGCTCAGCCCCCACTGATCTCCCTCCATTGTCCATTCCCCACTGATCAACCTCCATTGCTCATTCCCCACTGATCTCCCTCCATTGCTCCATCCCCACTGATCTCCCTACATTGTCCATTCCCCACTGACCTCCTTCCATTGCTCATCCCCCACTGATCTCCCTCCATTGTCCATTCCTTGCTGATCTCCCTCCATTGCTTATTCCCCACTGATCTCCCTCCATTGTCCATTCCCTACTGATCTCCCTCCATTGCTCATTCCCCACTGTCCTCCCTCCATTGCTCATTCCCCACTGATCCCCCTCCATTGCTCATTCCACACATATACTCCCTCCATTGTCCATTCCCCACTGATCTCCCTCCATTGTCCATTCCCCACTGATCTCCCTCCATTGTCCATTCCTTGCTGATCTCCCTCCATTGCTTATTCCCCACTGATCTCCCTCCATTGTCCATTCCCTACTGATCTCCCTCCATTGCTCATTCCCCACTGATCTCCCTGCATTGCTCATTCCCCACTGATCCCCCTCCATTGCTCATTCCACACATATACTCCCTCCATTGTCCATTCCCCACTGATCTCCCTCCATTGTCCATTCCCCACTGATCTCCCTCCATTGTCCATTCTTTGCTGATCTCCCTCCATTGCTTATTCCCCACTGATCTCCCTCCATTGTCCATTCCCTACTGATCTCCCTCCATTGCTCATTCCCCACTGATCTCCCTCCATTGCTCATTCCCCACAGATCTCCTTCCCTTGTCCATTCCCCACTGATCTCCCTCCATTGTCCATTCCCCACTGATCTCCCTCCATTGCTCATTTCCCACAGATCTCCTTCCCTTGTCCATTCCCCACTGATCTCCCTGCATTGTCCTTTCCCCACTGATCTCCCTCCATTGCTCATTCTCCACTGATCTCCCTCCGTTTTCCATTCCCCACTGATCACCCTCCTGGCACTTAATCCTGGCAAATGGAACAAGTGCTACACCTGCCCCTGCACCTCCTCCCTTACTGCAATTCAGGGCCCCAAACTGTTCTTCCAGGTGAGGCAACACTTCACCTGGAGTCTGTTGGGGTCATGTACTCTGTCTGGTGTTTCCAGTGTGGCCTCCTTTATAACGGTGAGACCCGACACAGATTGGGAGACGGCTTCACCAAGCACCTACACTCCATGTGTCAGAAAAAGTGGGATCTCCATTTTAATTCCACTTCCCATTCCTATTCCGACACGTCAGTTCATGATCTCTTCTACTGTCGTGATAAGGCCATACTCAGTTTGAAAGAGCAACACCTTATATTCCATCTCGGTAGCCTCCAACCTGATGGCATGAACATTGATTTCTCTAACTTCTGGTAATGCACCCTCCCCATTCACTATTTCCCATTCCTCTTCCTCACCTTGTCTCCTTGCCTGCTCAACACTTCCCTCTATTGCTCCTTCCCCTTGTTTTCTTCCATGGCCTTCTGTCCTCTCCTATCAGGTTCCCTCTTCTCCAACCCTGTATCTCTTTCATCTATCAACTTTCCAGCTCTTTAATTCCCCTCTTCCCTGTCTGGGTTTCACCCATCACCTTGTGTTTCTTCCTCTCCTCCCCTCACTTTGTTACTCTGAGTCCTCATCATTTTTCTCTCCAGTCCTGCCAAAGGATTTCTGCTCAAAACATTGACTGTACTCTTTTCTATAGAGGCTGCCTGGCCTGCTGAGTTCCTCCAGCGTTTTGTGTGTGAAGCTTAACTAAGTTTGGGCTTTGAGGAGTGTTTTCATTAACGTGTAAATCCAGTGTTCAGGAAGGCAGTTTAATGGTCGGACTTAAGATTTGTACTGCATACCTGAGCCATCAACGTCAATTTCAAGGTTCGATGTTGAAAGTTCAAAGTTCAAACTTCTGTATCTTAGCCTGACTGTGTACTAACCTCAGCAAAACTGCTGCTGAGGCCTGCATTCTTACAGCTGGCAACTGCATTTTTCATCTTCCATAACCTAGAATTCACCCAGGACCATTCTCCTTCTATTCTTTTTGGCATCTGGCATCCATCTCCTCTTGTTGGACAACACTGGCTCCTAATGTCTTTGTTTTCACTGGTCCATAGTCATTGGATTGTACCCCTTCTCTAAGTCTGTACAATCTTCCTCAGCCCCTATATCTCTCTGGGATCTCTTCTAATCATGGATTCTTGTTCACTTCAACAAAGTTTCTTTTGAATTCCCTCACTAAACCTCCCGGCCTCTTTACTCCTGCTTCAGTGAGCAAGCTGTTTACTCCCTGCCCTGTACCTCTTCTTACTGAAGTTTGTGTAATGTTGCTGTTTGAGAGAACACCATCTTGTTGTTGACCACAATCTTTCCAACTGCATTTACGTCTGTGAACAATAGTGACAGCTTCCAGATATAAATGTGGCAGCTGGAACGTTTTGCCAGCAAGACGATCATACACAAACGGAGCACGGTATTGGGCTTTTTCTGGATCTTGTCCAATCTCTTTATCACTTTATCACCAGGTATACAATTTCTTGATCGAACTTACTAATGGAGCCCAGGAGAAGCTTTGCTCTGGAGTGCCCTGCCCAACACCACCACCTGAGTCATCGTGCATCAAGCAGTTTATTGATTTAATGACACAGTGCAGTTTAGGTTTTTCTGGTCCTTTGAGCCCTGCTCCCCAGCAACCCCTGACAACCCCGATTAACCCTGAACTAACCACAGGATAACTTACAATGGCTAACCTAGCCGGTATGCCTTTGAACTGTGAGAGGAAACTGCAGCATCAGAGGATGCTGTACATTCCGTGGGGAGCGTGTACAGAACAGCCCCGGAAAGGAAATCTGATCTCCACAACCATCGTGCTAATCGCTACAACTAAATACCAACAACTTTGTCACTGGGGCATGGGGTTGTCAGGTGAACAGAGCACAGAGTCCTCATTTTACCAGCTGCGAGAGATTGTTTTGTTACACTCTGGACAAGGGAGAGAGAGAGCCCAACATTCTGTGCACTATAAACCACAAGACAAAGGAGCAGAAGTAGGCCACTCGGCCCATCGAGTCTGCTCCGCATTAGGTCACGTGAACCCTTCCTCTCTGACCTAGCTATTTAATACACTGATCTACATCCTGCAATAATGAGAAACCAGTCCATAGAACATCCAGAGCATCCGGCTGGAGGAATGCTCGAATATCAGTGAGAAATATGACACTCAGTGAGATTAAACTAGAAGAATGCTCGAATATCAGTGAGAAATATGACACTCAGTGAGATTAAACTAGAAGAATGCTCGAATATCAGTGAGAAATATGACACTCAGTGAGATTAAACTAGAAGAATGCTCGAATATCAGTGAGAAATATGACACTCAGTGAGATTAAACTAGAAGAATGCTCGAATATCAGTGAGAAATATGACACTCAGTGAGATTAAACTAGAAGAATGCTCGAATATCAGTGAGAAATATGACACTCAGTGAGATTAAACTAGAAGAATGCTCGAATATCAGTGAGAAATATGACACTCAGTGAGATTAAACGAAGAATGCTCGAATATCAGTGAGAAATATGACACTCAGTGAGATTAAACTAGAAGAATGCTCGAATGTCAGACGGGGCAGAGCTGGGAGGACCATTGGGCAATTGTCTCATTCCTTTTACAAATTCAACAAGAAGGCTGAAATTATTTTGTTTCAGATATGGATTTGGAGATCATGGAAAACCAGGCTTCAATATTCCACCTAACTCGCAGCTGGATTATGAGGTCTTGCTGAAGAACTTTGTAAAGGTGAGTGGATATGACAGACAGTCAGAAAGCTAGAGCGAGAGGAATCATGAGTGAGTTACCTTGAGTGTGCTGGTACTGTCGAATGAACAGGATGTGCTGTTTGACAGAACTCTATCTTATTGTTGACGCAATGTCTCCAACTGGATTTACCTCTGTGAACAATAGTGAAAGCTTCCAGATATAAAAATTGAAGCTGGAACATTTTGCCAGCAATATGATCATACACAGAGTACAGTATTTGATATTTTTCTGGGCCTTATCCAATCTCTTTATCACTTTATCACCAGATATACAGTACCAGGGTTCAAAATTCAAGGGACTACAAGGAAATTTTGTGAACTGGTGTCCGACCTTTACCCTTTATACCCCAGCATTATTCAGCTTTGGTTTTCTTTGACAAATGCATGTGGTGCACCAGATAGGATCTGGTCAAAAGGCATATGAAGGGTTTATGAAGATTTATAAATCTTCACCTTTTTCAGCTCTTTAAGTCCTAATTGTTTGAGAGAAAGGCCAATGTTCCATTAGCCCACTAGGCTGAGGTTCTGAACAGGGTACGTGGCTAAGCTAGAAGTCTGAACTAACTGCCTAGAGACAAAGTTCTAACCTGGTGGAATTTAGAATCTGTTAGCACTAAAATAAGACAAGTGGGGGGTGGTGGAGATACTCAACAAAACTTATTAATGGTGACCATGAAACATGTAATAATGCATCTGGTTCAGGGAAGGAGATCTGCCATCTTTCCCCAGACTGACTTACCCACGATTCCAGCCCTCCATCACCTGCTCGACCTTCAAACACCATCTGAAGTTTTGTAGCAAACTTAACCGGTTGTGCCATTACCCTATGTACTACAGCTCATTTTGTGTCACCTGATTTGGAGAAGGGTCTCACACGGTAATAGACGTTGGGAATGGCGAGGCTGGAGTGCTGCAGGAGGATGTGGGACAGGTGGCAGAGAATGAGTGCCGGGGCAGGGGGTGGCACATGTACAGACATACCCAACCCTGAGACACCAGGCAAGGTCATTTGATTCCAAACAATTAGTACATTGATCATTACAGAATGTCTCTCTGGTGCTTCCTGCTCCCTCCCCTCTCCCTTCCCTTTTCCCAACCATGATTCCCCTCTCCCTGCTGCCTTCAGTCCACAATAGAGAGCCATTCCAAACAACTATTACTCCCACCAGAACTGCAAACTCACTCTCTGCTCCATGCTGACAAATATAGCACTGTGCAAAAGTCTTGGCACCCGAGCTAAGACTATCCGTGCCCAAGACTTGTGCATGGTACGGTATGTCATTCCAATCTTGCACTGCTGTACACTAATTTTACCTGGAAAATTCCATGGTGCATCTCTTGGCTTGCACAGATTTGACTCTAGAATCACAGGTCTTCTACCATCGAGACTGCCGAGCCTGGTCACAGTCTCTGACCCTTTCCTGTGCTCTGTACTGCCTCTGCCAGTGGCAGAGGTGTGAGGGGTGGAGGTAGGCAGTAGAAGTGTGGCATTCCTCTTCACCGTGGATCGATGCTGGGGTTATGGCACATGTCTGTGTTTGTCTTAACAACGTAGATTGCTCCATTTTGCCAAACAGGCTAAAGAATCCTGGGAAATGGATACACATGAGAAGTTAGAGCAAGCAGCTATTGTCAAGGAGAAAGGAACGTCCTATTTTAAGGTATTTGTGAAAACTAGTTATCTCTAACGTACTCGTGAGCTGAGTTCACCAAAGAGCAGCTCTGCTTAATTGCCTTCACTAACAACACCCTCCTTCCCTCTATCCACAAACTTATAATATCTGTGGCGTGCTCCAGTTTGGAACAGGGACGGAATGTATTGCAGCATCCGAGTTCTGACCATGCCTTACCTTCCAGCTGGTTTCAGATCTCACCCATGTTCAATGAACCCAAGTGGATGACCAGCATTTGAAGAGTGCAAGGTATTAAGAGAATGCTGCCAGGACTTGGGCCTGAATTATAGAAAGTGGTTGGGCAGGTTAGAGCTTCACTCCCTGGAACAGTGGAGCTTGAGAGGGTGACCTTGTATAAAATTGTGAGGGGCTTAGACCATAAGACATAGGAGCAGAATCAGGCCATTTGGCCCATCAAGTCTGCTCCGCATCAACAGGGTGAATGCACATAATTTTTATCCAAAGAAAAGAGAAAGAAAAGCTAAAGAGCATGGATTTAAAGTGGGGGGAAAGGCTTAACATGGGCCTGATAGACCATTCAGCCCCTCAAGTTTGCTCCGAATAGACAGGGTGAATGCACATAATTTTTATCCAAAGGAAAGTGAATCAAAAATTAAGGTGAAAGATTAGAGGGGAAAAGTTTAGAGTGGACCTGAGAGGCAACATCTTCACACTGTGGGTTGTAGGTGTATGGAAGGAGCTGCCAGTGGAAGTGGTTGAGTTGGGTACAATAACAACATTTAAAATATGCTTGGATTAGGAAAGGGTTAAAAGGATGCTGAACAATGCATGCAAATGGGACAGGCTTAGAGAGGCCTCCTGGCTGGCCAAGATGAGTTGGGCAATTACTAAATAGCTCTGGATACTCATACTCCCACGGCTTCTAGAGTCCAACATTAACATCTCCTCCTTATATCCCCAAGAACATTGTACAGGATATGCATGAAAGAAAAGTCAAATTATGTTCCAGAAGTAGTACTGAGTTAAAGAAAGCTTCCCATGAACAAATTTCAGGCATGTCCAAAAAACTCCACTGGATGATAACAAAATGCTTCTAAAAACTGTTATTTTGGTAGCTTATTAATACCTTTGGGTTGGTAGATGCTTTTTGTGTTGACAAATAGCAAAAGAATCAGAGACTATCTATTTATAGAATTTTATGTTTTGTTTGAAGTTTTCAGTAATGATCAAAACTGTTCTCAGCTTTTTTGGCTCTGATTTGCACTAGTTACTAATTGGTTGGTTGACACTGACCAGCAGAAAAAGTAATTGCCTTGAAATTGAACCTGTCAGGTGGGCCTATGACACCACAATTGTAAGCCGTATCTCGTGTAATGATGAGTTTGAGTACAGAGAGGAAATTAAAAACTTGGTGGCATTGTACAAAGACAATAACTTATCCTTCAACGTCAGCAAGACAAAGGAATTGGCTGATGACTTCAGAAGGAGTAGCGGACCGCACGGCCCCATCTACATTGGTGATGCGCAGGTGGAACAGGTCAAAAGCTTTAAGTTCCTTGGGGTCAATATTACAAATGACCTGACTTGGTCTAACCAACAGAGTCCACTGCCAAGAAAGCCCACCAGTGCCTTTACTTCCTGAGAAAGCTGAAGAAATTTGGCCTGTCCCCTAAAACCCTCACTAATTTTTATAGGTGCACCATAAAAAGCATTCTTCTAGGGTGCATCACAACCTGGTATGGAAGTTGTCCTGTCCAAGACCGGAAGAAGCTGCAGAAGATCATGAACCTAGCCCAGCACATCACACAAACCAATCTTCCATCCATGGACTCACTTTACACTGCACGCTGTCAGAGCAGTGCTGCCAGGATAATCAAGGACACGACCCACCCAACCAACACACTTTTTGTCCCTCTTCCCTCCAGGAGAAGGTTCAGGAGCTTGAAGATTTGTACAGCCAGATTTGGGAGCAGCTTCTTTCCAACTGTGATAAGACTACTGAATGGATCTTGACCCAGATCTGGGCCTGACCTTCCAAATATCCGGACCTGTCTCTCGGTTTTTAAAATTTTTTTTGAAATTTTTATTATATTTACTATCTATTTGTACTCCAGGGAGTGTGAAGCGCAGAATCAAATATCACTGTGATGATTGTACGCTCTAGTATCAATTGTTTGGTGACAATAAAGTAACCATCAACACATACAGAGTTAGCGGTAGTTCAGGAGCTCCTTATTTATTGTCTATTGTGCTACGCCATCACCATATCCGTTGAGAGAAGTAATACTTCCTTTGAAAGCACATTTTCCCTGCCTCAGAAGATGCGGTCAGACATTGTGCATTCCTTTCAGGAGCTGCTGTCATGTGGGGGGGGGGGTGCTGGGAGCAGACCCGAATGCAAGACACTGAAGTACTAGGAACTGGACTGGACTAGGCTTAGGGACGGGACAGGACACAGACTAGGAGCTGGGATGGGTACACAGACTTTGGGCTAGGACTATGGCTAGGAGGGCAGGACCGGGACAGAGAACTGGGAACTAGGAGCCTGGGCTTGGACTCCGAGCCAGAGACTGGACAAGGACCCAGAACCTGGGTCTTGACTCGGGCTCGGACCCCGGAACTAGGTGAGGACATGACATGGTTACAGGACTGGATGAGGCTTAGATTCTTTGAGGCTTTCCTGGGCAGGACGAGGTACTCCTTCTTGGAACACAGGGCCGGGACCCTTCCTAGGATGCAGGGCTGGGATGACTGCCGAGGTAAACCAGGGAGGAAACTGTCAGGGATTCAGATGGAGAGGGGAAAGGAACAGACCAGCCTCAGGGTAACAGCAAAGACAGCCTGGCTTACCCAACGGAGGCAACAACAGGAAGAGACAGATCCAACTGCAGGGTAACAGCAAAGACAGCCTGACTTACCCAATGGAGGCGAGGACAGGAAGGGAGCTAAATCCGGGGTGGCTCCGAGTCTCGGGGCGGCCTGCAACCTTGGCTGGCCCCGGAAATGGCCGAATCCATATCTAGCTTGGAGTGGCAGACGGCCACTCAGCTGGTCCCAGAAACAGCTGAATCCATGTCTAGCTCGGAGTGGCAGACGGCCACTCAGCTGGTCCCAGAAACAGCTGAATCCATGTCTAGCTCGGAGTGGCAGACGCCCCCAGAAACAGCCGAATCCATGTCTAGCTCGGAGTGGCAGACGGCCACTCAGCTGGCCCTGGAAACGGCCGAATTCATGTCTAGCTCGGAGTGGCAGACGGCCACTCAGCTGGCCCTGGAAATGGCCGAATCCATGTCTAGCTCAGAGTGGCAGACGGCCACTCAGCTGGCCCTGGAAATGGCCGAATCCATGTCTAGCTCAGAGTGGCAGACGGCCACTCAGCTGGTCCCAGAAACGGCTGAATTCATGTCTAGCTCGGAGTGGCAGACGGCCACTCAGCTGGCCCTGGAAACGGCCAAATTCATGTCTAGCTCGGAGTGGCAGACGGCCACTCAGCTGGCCCTGGAAATGGCCGAATCCATGTCTAGCTCGGTGGCAGACGGCCACTCAGCTGGCCCTGGAAACGGCCAAATTCATGTCTAGCTCGGAGTGGCAGACGGCCACTCAGCTGGCCCTGGAAATGGCCGAATCCATGTCTAGCTCGGAGTGGCAGATGGCCACTCAGCTGGTCCCAGAAACGGCTGAATTCATGTCTAGCTCGGAGTGGCAGACGGCCACTCAGCTGGCCCTGGAAACGGCTGAATTCATGTCTAGCTCGGAGTGGCAGACGGCCACTCAGCTGGCCCTGGAAACGGCCAAATTCATGTCTAGCTCGGAGTGGCAGACGGCCACTCAGCTGGCCCTGGAAATGGCCGAATCCATGTCTAGCTCGGAGTGGCAGACGGCCACTCAGCTGGTCCCAGAAACGGCTGAATTCATGTCTAGCTCAGAGTGGCAGACGGTCCCGGAAACGGCCCAATCCATGTCTAGCTCGGAGAGGCAGACGGCCACTCAGCTGGTCCTGGAAACGGTCGAATTCATGTCTAGCTCGGAGTGGCAGACGGCCACTCGGCTGGTCCCGGAAACGGCCGAATCCATACCCCAATGACTGCTCCGACTAGAGACAACAAGGATCCATGAAGCAGGGGTCCTCCAACCAGGCCTAGAGATCACGAATAGCTACTCTGGCCTTCGACCGGCAGGTTGCTCCAAAGGGATATTGACAAGACAAACCAGCACCCACACTCAACCCCAGGGCCACATATTCCCAGCCCCAAGAAGAGGATCAGGTGCACATGATTAAACCCAACTGAAACAAGGGACAGCCGCAAGACCTGGAGTCCAGGGTCCACGGCCCGGACCATGAACTGGAATGCAGATTTCACAGACATCATGACAGCGGCCATCATGACAGTTCCAAGCTGATTGCAGATCCTTGAGCACCCAACGCCACCACAGCCACGCACAGTAGCTGCCACGGTGGTTCAGGAAACTGCAGGGGAACGGCGGCGATGGAACCCTTTCCTCTGCTGGAGTCCCCTGCTGTGCTCAGCTCCATGTACCAGGAGGTGCAGGATGTCACTTCTGACCCTGGGCAGGTAACATGTAAATGCTGTGGTCATTGATCAGCAGTCCCCTTGCAGACACCTCGATCCTTGCCAACAACTGTTGGCTGGAGCGACATGTGATAAACTGATATCCATAAGACGCAGGAACAGAATTAGGCCATTCAGACCACCGTGGCTGACTTACTATCCCTCTCAACTCCATTCTCCTGCCTTCCCCCATAACCCCTGACATCCTGACTAATCAAGAATCTATCAGCCTCTGTCTGACCTGGCCTCCACAGCCATCCGTGGCAATGAATTCCACAGATTCACCACTCCCTGGCTGAAGAAATTCTTCCTCATTTCTGTTATAAAGGGACACACTTCTTGTCTCAGGCTGTACCCCCTAGTCCTAGAGCCCTCCACTACAGGAAACATCCTCCCCATGTTCACTCGGTCTTGCCCTCTCAATATTCGATAGGTTCCAACAAGGTCCCACCCCACAGCCCCCTTTCTTCTGAAGTGGATGTCAGACAGGGGATCTTTTAATTCAGGTTACTTTGGCCAAGTCCAGTTGGCCTTGGTCTTTGATCTTTCATGGAGCCAAAGTGACAGCATAGGAATCAGGCCCTTTGACCCACTGACCACACATGTCTGAACCCATTTTCTATTAAACTCCCCCTCCCCAGACCACACAACACCTGCACGCTACAGGAGAATTTATGGTTACCAATCAGTCTACCAACATTCACACAGAGAATGTGCAAATTCCACACAGACAGCACGGCAGGTTGGGAAAAGAGAAGATGAAGACTGAAGAACAGTGAGGTAGTGGTCCTGTGAGCTGTGCTGCTCAAGTTGGATGCGATTCTTCTCTCCACAATGAGTGCCCATTTCACCCAGCAGAGGAGTGAAAGGTACAATGCAGAATCTTGTGAGTTTGAAGCGGACACCGCTGAAGTTCGCGGATGCTGGTGTAACCCCTGACCAGAAGTCTTCCAGTTATCAGAAGTAGATTATTGCTTGACTTGTGAGTGAAAAGCAAGGTTAACCAAACCAATTTCAAGGCTATTCCTTTTTCACTAAAACAGGAAAACTAGCACTAGTTATAATTTTTTGTTTGGGATTTTCAACTTCAGCCACAGAAACACTTTCTTAATGTCTGAACCATAAAAGAATTGAACTGAAAATTGGATTTCAACAAGGGAAGTAAAACAGAATTACATAGGGAGAGTGGTCCTGATTAAATAGACTTAAAACATTCTGAACTTCAATAATTGTGTTCATCTGAGGCAGCTCACAGTAAAACACTGGAATGCTAGAGTGAAGATTATTTATCGATACAGAATTCCTCATTGAGTTCCTCAGGCAGATTGTTTTCTGCTCCAGATTCCAGCACCTGCAATCTCTTGCATTCCCTTGTGTGTCTATCAGTCAATACATTGTGAGGAAGAGACATCTAGTCCATTTGGTCTGTCCCACATGATAGCAATGACTGTATGTCACCTTAAGAAGAACATCTTACTTGAAACCTGAGAGGGGTCCTGCTGAAGGGTCTCAGCCCAAAACATCGACTGTGTACTCTTTTCCATAGATGCTGCCTGACCTGCTGAGTTCCTCCAACATTTTGGGTGTGTTTCTTAGCTGAAACAATGAGATCTCCTGAAAGAAGCGAACAAAAAAGTTCAGACTGGTTTAGAAACAATTAAAATTTGTAAAAGTTCCTCTAGAATTCTTTACTACAGATGAAATTGATTCAGGATCTTGACTCTGATCGTATGATGTCAGTTTCCCTAAAGCTGATTCTAATTCTAGTTCTAAACGTGTCCCATTCTCTGGATATTTTTCTTTTCCATGCTCAGCGTGGTAAATATGAGCAGGCTCAGATCCAGTACAGGAAGATCGTGGCATGGCTGGACCAGTATTACGGCCTATCGGAGGAGGACAGTTGGAGCGCTAAGGCCCTTGTTCTAGCGGCTCATCTCAACATGGCAATGTGCTGTCTGAAACTGAATGACTACCTGAAGGCTGTCAAGAGCTGTGACAAGGTGAGGAGTGGGGCAACTTATTTTTTGCCACGAATGGAGTGGTTGACTCAAATAAACACCCAGTGAAGCTGTGTCTCGATGTGGAAGTGTCCAGGTTGTAGGTTTACAGTTTGAGCACTGGGATCAGCACCCAGGCCCAGCTGGAAGAGCTGCAGCCTCACAGCCTCTGGAGAGACAAGTTCAATCCCCGCACTGGGTTCTCCCTGTGACAGCAAACTTCCAAATCCTGCCATGTTCCAAAGACGTGCAGATTGGTAGGTTGAGTGACCACTGTAAACATTCTTTAATGTGTAGCTGAGGGGGAGAATCCATGGGGAATTTGATGGGAATGTGGGGCGAGTAGAAATAAAACGTGGAATTTGTGTTGGATTCCTGTAAATGGGTGGGTGATGGACAGCAGCTTCGGTCCTTTGTAAATCAATGACCCTCTCTGTACTTAATACTAAGTAACAGCTCATTGCTTAATTTCAACGGTGATCTCTTTCAAAGGAGGCCATTGGAGAGGTATCAGTACAAGCTGCTTTAATTATCTTAGGATTGTTTTGACAGACTTCTATAGATGTGTGGTGGAGAGTATGCTGACTGGTATGGCAACACCAACACCCTTGAATGGAAAATCCTACAAAAAGTAGTGAATACGTACAGCTCAGTCCTCCCCACCACTGAGCACCAACAGAATTGTCCTGAAGGAACAACTGAATCCTAGAATGACAAGGTGCATTGAAAAGAACAGCTGAATATGTCTCTAAAAAGTTGATGCAGTATATGGCACATTGCGTAGAACAGTATGGCACAGGAAAAGGCCCTTCAGTCAATGATGCTGTGCTGAACTAATTAAACTAACCCCAACTGCCTGCACGTGGCCCATAGCCCTCCATTCACTTCATATTCAAGCAGTGGAATACTGAGTGCCTTTTCTTAATGCAGGTGAGATGTGTTGGCCGGACTCTGGCAAGATTGTGACTAAGCAGGTATTTATCCGACTTATCCAGTTTGTTGTCCACTGTCATGCACCCCCTCCACCAGGTGTTGCAAAACCTCCACCTCCACACATCCTGGTGGGTGAGTCCGAGGGGTCCTTTGGCTCAGGCAGTGATTTGCGGCAGATAATTTGATGTAATGGGCAGTTTGTTACTCATCTGCTTGAACACATGTCCCACTGTCGGAGATGAGCCACCTTGGCTCACTAATGTCCTAACTTGTACCACGGCTTTTACCAAGAGTCCTGCAACTCTAACTGTCTCGATACCGTAGCCATGGTTTGGCAAAACATTGAAGAGGAGATGCAGTGCAGAGACAAATGATCTCTAACCTGCCCTGAGAGGGTCTAATGGGACAGTGTCCTATAAAATCCTCATTGTACATGCCCTGAGACGGTCTGATGGGACAGTGTCCTATAAAATCCTCATTGTACCTGCCCCGAGAGGGTCTGATGGGACAGTGTCCTATAAAATCCTCATTGTACCTGCCCTGAGAGTGTCTGATGGGACAGTGTCATATAAAATCCACATTGTACCTGCCCTGAGAGGGTCTGATGGGACAGTGTCATATAAAATCCACATTGTACCTACCCTGAGAGGGTCTGATGGGACAGTGTTGTATAAAATCCACATTGTACCTGCCCTGAGAGGGTCTGATGGGACAGTGTTGTATAAAATCCACATTGTACCTGCCCCGAGAGGGTCTGATGGGACAGTGTCGTATAAAATCCACATTGTACCTGCCCTGAGAGGGTCTGATGGGACAGTGTCGTATAAAATCCACATTGTACCTGCCCCGAGAGGGTCTGATGGGACAGTGTCATATAAAATCCACATTGTACCTGCCCTGAGAGGGTCTGATGGGACAGTGTCATATAAAATCCACATTGCACCTGCCCTGAGAGGGTCTGATGGGACAGTGTCATATAAAATCCACATTGTACCTGCCCTGAGAGGGTCTGATGGGACAGTGTCCTATAAAATCCACATTGTACCTGCCCCGAGAGGGTCTGATGGGACAGTGATCTGTGAAATCCACATTGTACCTGCCCTGAGAGGGTCTGATGGGACAGTGTCATATAAATTCCACATTGTACCTGCCCTGAGAGGGTCTGATGGGACAGTGTCGTATAAAATCCACATTGTACCTGCCCTGAGAGGGTCTGATGGGACAGTGTCCTGTGAAATCCACATTGTACCTGCCCTGAGAGGGTCTGATGGGACAGTGTCATATAAAATCCACATTGTACCTGCCCTGAGAGGGTCTGATGGGACAGTGTCATATAAAATCCACATTGTACCTGCCCCGAGAGGGTCTAATGGGACAGTGTTGTATAAAATCCACATTGTACCTGCCCCGAGAGGGTCTGATGGGACAGTGTCGTATAAAATCCACATTGTACCTGCCCTGAGAGGGTCTGATGGGACAGTGTCGTATAAAATCCACATTGCACCTGCCCTGAGAGGGTCTAATGGGACAGTGTCCTGTGAAATCCACATTGTACCTGCCCTGAGAGGGTCTAATGGGACAGTGTCGTATAAAATCCACATTGTACCTGCCCTGAGAGGGTCTGATGGGACAGTGTCGTATAAAATCCACATTGCACCTGCCCTGAGAGGGTCTGATGGGACAGTGTCCTATAAAATCCACATTGTACCTGCCCCGAGAGGGTCTGATGGGACAGTGATCTGTGAAATCCACATTGTACCTGCCCTGAGAGGGTCTGATGGGATAGTGTCATATAAATTCCACATTGTACCTGCCCTGAGAGGGTCTGATGGGACAGTGTCGTATAAAATCCACATTGTACCTGCCCTGAGAGGGTCTGATGGGACAGTGTCCTGTGAAATCCACATTGTACCTGCCCTGAGAGGGTCTGATGGGACAGTGTCATATAAAATCCACAATGTACCTGCCCTGAGAGGGTCTGATGGGACAGTGTCATATAAAATCCACATTGTACCTGCCCCAAGAGGGTCTAATGGGACAGTGTTGTATAAAATCCACATTGTACCTGCCCCGAGAGGGTCTGATGGGACAGTGTCGTATAAAATCCACATTGTACCTGCCCTGAGAGGGTCTGATGGGACAGGGTCGTATAAAATCCACATTGCACCTGCCCTGAGAGGGTCTAATGGGACAGTGTCCTGTGAAATCCACATTGTACCTGCCCTGAGAGGGTCTAATGGGACAGTGTCGTATAAAATCCACATTGTACCTGCCCTGAGAGGGTCTGATGGGACAGTGTCGTATAAAATCCACATTGCACCTGCCCTGAGAGGGTCTAATGGGACAGTGTCGTATAAAATCCACATTGTACCTGCCCTGAGAGGGTCTAATGGGACAGTGTCATATAAAATCCACATTGTACCTGCCCTGAGAGGGTCTGATGGGACAGTGTTGTATAAAATCCACATTGTACCTGCCCTGAAAGGGTCTGATGGGACAGTGTCATATAAAATCCACATTGTACCTGCCCCGAGAGGGTCTGATGGGACAGTGATCTGTGAAATCCACATTGTACCTGCCCTGAGAGGGTCTGATGGGACAGTGTCGTATAAAATCCACATTGCAACTGCCCTGAGAGGGTCTAATGGGACAGTGTCGTATAAAATCCACATTGTACCTGCCCTGAGAGGATCTAATGGGACAGTGTCATATAAAATCCACATTGTACCTGCCCTGAGAGGGTCTAATGGGACAGTGTCCTATAAAATCCACATTGTACCTGCCCTGAGAGGGTCTAATGGGACAGTGTCCTATAAAATCCACATTGTACCTGCCCTGAGAGGGTCTGATGGGACAGTGTCCTATAAAATCCACATTGTACCTGCCCCGAGAGGGTCTGATGGGACAGTGATCTGTGAAATCCACATTGTACCTGCCCTGAGAGGGTCTGATGGGACAGTGTCATATAAATTCCACATTGTACCTGCCCTGAGAGGGTCTGATGGGACAGTGTCGTATAAAATCCACATTCTACCTGCCCTGAGAGGGTCTGATGGGACAGTGTCCTGTGAAATCCACATTGTACCTGCCCTGAGAGGGTCTGATGGGACAGTGTCATATAAAATCCACATTGTACCTGCCCTGAGAGGGTCTGATGGGACAGTGTCATATAAAATCCACATTGTACCTGCCCCGAGAGGGTCTAATGGGACAGTGTTGTATAAAATCCACATTGTACCTGCCCCGAGAGGGTCTGATGGGACAGTGTCGTATAAAATCCACATTGTACCTGCCCTGAGAGGGTCTGATGGGACAGTGTCGTATAAAATCCACATTGCACCTGCCCTGAGAGGGTCTAATGGGACAGTGTCCTGTGAAATCCACATTGTACCTGCCCTGAGAGGGTCTAATGGGACAGTGTCGTATAAAATCCACATTGTACCTGCCCTGAGAGGGTCTGATGGGACAGTGTCGTATAAAATACACATTGCACCTGCCCTGAGAGGGTCTGATGGGACAGTGTCCTATAAAATCCACATTGTACCTGCCCCGAGAGGGTCTGATGGGACAGTGATCTGTGAAATCCACATTGTACCTGCCCTGAGAGGGTCTGATGGGACAGTGTCATATAAATTCCACATTGTACCTGCCCTGAGAGGGTCTGATGGGACAGTGTCGTATAAAATCCACATTGTACCTGCCCTGAGAGGGTCTGATGGGACAGTGTCCTGTGAAATCGACATTGTACCTGCCCTGAGAGGGTCTGATGGGACAGTGTCATATAAAATCCACATTGTACCTGCCCGGAGAGGGTCTGATGGGACAGTGTCATATAAAATCCACATTGTACCTGCCCCGAGAGGGTCTAATGGGACAGTGTTGTATAAAATCCACATTGTACCTGCCCCGAGAGGGTCTGATGGGACAGTGTCGTATAAAATCCACATTGTACCTGCCCTGAGAGGGTCTGATGGGACAGTGTCGTATAAAATCCATATTGCACCTGCCCTGAGAGGGTCTAATGGGACAGTGTCCTGTGAAATCCACATTGTACCTGCCCTGAGAGGGTCTAATGGGACAGTGTCGTATAAAATCCACATTGTACCTGCCCTGAGAGGGTCTGATGGGACAGTGTCGTATAAAATCCACATTGCACCTGCCCTGAGAGGGTCTAATGGGACAGTGTCGTATAAAATCCACATTGTACCTGCCCTGAGAGGGTCTAATGGGACAGTGTCATATAAAATCCACATTGTACCTGCCCTGAGAGGGTCTGATGGGACAGTGTTGTATAAAATCCACATTGTACCTGCCCTGAGAGGGTCTGATGGGACAGTGTCATATAAAATCCACATTGTACCTGCCCGGAGAGGGTCTGATGGGACAGTATCATATAAAATCCACATTGTACCTGCCCCGAGAGGGTCTGATGGGACAGTGATCTGTGAAATCCACATTGTACCTGCCCTGAGAGGGTCTGATGGAACAGTGTCGTATAAAATCCACATTGCACCTGCCCTGAGAGGGTCTAATGGGACAGTGTCGTATAAAATCCACATTGTACCTGCCCTGAGAGGATCTAATGGGACAGTGTCATATAAAATCCACATTGTACCTGCCCTGAGAGGGTCTAATGGGACAGTGTCCTATAAAATCCACATTGTACCTGCCCTGAGAGGGTCTGATGGGACAGTGTCATATAAAATCCACATTGTACCTCCCCTTAGAGGGTCTGATGGGACAGTGTCATATAAAATCCACATTGTACCTCCCCTTAGAGGGTCTAATGGGACAGTGTCCTATAAAATCCACATTGTACCTGCCCTGAGAGGATCTAATGGGACAGTGTCCTATAAAATCCACATTGTACCTGCTCTGAGAGGGTCTGATGGGACAGTGTCGTATAAAATCCACATTGTACCTACCCTGAGAGGGTCTGATGGGACAGTGTCGTATAAAATCCACATTGTACCTACCCTGAGAGGGTCTGATGGGACAGTGTCGTATAAAATCCACATTGTACCTGCCCCGAGAGGGTCTGATGGGACAGTGTTGTATAAAATCCACATTGTACCTGCCCCGAGAGGGTCTGATAGGACAGTGTCCTGTGAAATCCACATTGTACCTGCCCCGAGAGGGTCTGATGGGACAGTGTTATACAAAATCCACATTGTACCTGCCCCGAGAGGGTCTGATGGGACAGTGTCATACAAAATCCACATTGTACCTGCCCCGAGAGGGTCTGATGGGACAGTGTCGTATAAAATCCACATTGTACCTGCCCTGAGAGGGTCTGATGGGACAGTGTCCTGTGAAATCCACATTGTACCTGCCCTGAGAGGGTCTGATGGGACAGTGTCATATAAAATCCACATTGTACCTGCCCTGAGAGGGTCTGATGGGACAGTGTTGTATAAAATCCACATTGTACCTGCCCTGAGAGGGTCTGATGGGACAGTGTTGTATAAAATCCACATTGTACCTGCCCCGAGAGGGTCTGATGGGACAGTGTCGTATAAAATCCACATTGTACCTGCCCTGAGAGGGTCTGATGGGACAGTGTCGTATAAAATCCACATTGTACCTGCCCCGAGAGGGTCTGATGGGACAGTGTCATATAAAATCCACATTGTACCTGCCCTGAGAGGGTCTGATGGGACAGTGTCATATAAAATCCACATTGTACCTGCCCTGAGAGGGTCTGATGGGACAGTGTCATATAAAATCCACATTGTACCTGCCCTGAGAGGGTCTGATGGGACAGTGTCCTATAAAATCCACATTGTACCTGCCCCGAGAGGGTCTGATGGGACAGTGATCTGTGAAATCCACATTGTACCTGCCCTGAGAGGGTCTGATGGGACAGTGTCATATAAAATCCACATTGTACCTGCCCTGAGAGGGTCTGATGGGACAGTGTTGTATAAAATCCACATTGTACCTGCCCTGAGAGGGTCTGATGGGACAGTGTTGTATAAAATCCACATTGTACCTGCCCCGAGAGGGTCTGATGGGACAGTGTCGTATAAAATCCACATTGTACCTGCCCTGAGAGGGTCTGATGGGACAGTGTCGTATAAAATCCACATTGTACCTGCCCCGAGAGGGTCTGATGGGACAGTGTCATATAAAATCCACATTGTACCTGCCCTGAGAGGGTCTGATGGGACAGTGTCATATAAAATCCACATTGTACCTGCCCTGAGAGGGTCTGATGGGACAGTGTCATATAAAATCCACATTGTACCTGCCCTGAGAGGGTCTGATGGGACAGTGTCCTATAAAATCCACATTGTACCTGCCCCGAGAGGGTCTGATGGGACAGTGATCTGTGAAATCCACATTGTACCTGCCCTGAGAGGGTCTGATGGGACAGTGTCATATAAATTCCACATTGTACCTGCCCTGAGAGGGTCTGATGGGACAGTGTCGTATAAAATCCACATTGTACCTGCCCTGAGAGGGTCTGATGGGACAGTGTCCTGTGAAATCCACATTGTACCTGCCCTGAGAGGGTCTGATGGGACAGTGTCATATAAAATCCACATTGTACCTGCCCTGAGAGGGTCTGATGGGACAGTGTCATATAAAATCCACATTGTACCTGCCCCGAGAGGGTCTAATGGGACAGTGTTGTATAAAATCCACATTGTACCTGCCCCGAGAGGGTCTGATGGGACAGTGTCGTATAAAATCCACATTGTACCTGCCCTGAGAGGGTCTGATGGGACAGTGTCGTATAAAATCCACATTGCACCTGCCCTGAGAGGGTCTAATGGGACAGTGTCCTGTGAAATCCACATTGTACCTGCCCTGAGAGGGTCTAATGGGACAGTGTCGTATAAAATCCACATTGTACCTGCCCTGAGAGGGTCTGATGGGACAGTGTCGTATAAAATCCACATTGCACCTGCCCTGAGAGGGTCTGATGGGACAGTGTCCTATAAAATCCACATTGTACCTGCCCCGAGAGGGTCTGATGGGACAGTGATCTGTGAAATCCACATTGTACCTGCCCTGAGAGGGTCTGATGGGACAGTGTCATATAAATTCCACATTGTACCTGCCCTGAGAGGGTCTGATGGGACAGTGTCGTATAAAATCCACATTGTACCTGCCCTGAGAGGGTCTGATGGGACAGTGTCCTGTGAAATCCACATTGTACCTGCCCTGAGAGGGTCTGATGGGACAGTGTCATATAAAATCCACATTGTACCTGCCACGAGAGGGTCTGATGGGACAGTGTCATACAAAATCCACATTGTACCTGCCCCGAGAGGGTCTAATGGGACAGTGTTGTATAAAATCCACATTGTACCTGCCCTGAGAGGGTCTGATGGGACAGTGTCGTATAAAATCCACATTGTACCTGCCCTGAGAGGGTCTGATGGGACAGTGTCGTATAAAATCCACATTGCACCTGCCCTGAGAGGGTCTAATGGGACAGTGTCCTGTGAAATCCACATTGTACCTGCCCTGAGAGGGTCTAATGGGACAGTGTCGTATAAAATCCACATTGTACCTGCCCTGAGAGGGTCTGATGGGACAGTGTCGTATACAATCCACATTGCACCTGCCCTGAGAGGGTCTAATGGGACAGTGTCGTATAAAATCCACATTGTACCTGCCCTGAGAGGGTCTAATGGGACAGTGTCATATAAAATCCACATTGTACCTGCCCTGAGAGGGTCTGATGGGACAGTGTTGTATAAAATCCACATTGTACCTGCCCTGAGAGGGTCTGATGGGACAGTGTCATATAAAATCCACATTGTACCTGCCCCGAGAGGGTCTGATGGGACAGTGTCATATAAAATCCACATTGTTCTGCCCCGAGAGGGTCTGATGGGACAGTGATCTGTGAAATCCACATTGTACCTGCCCTGAGAGGGTCTGATGGGACAGTGTCGTATAAAATCCACATTGCACCTGCCCTGAGAGGGTCTAATGGGACAGTGTCGTATAAAATCCACATTGTACCTGCCCTGAGAGGATCTAATGGGACAGTGTCATATAAAATCCACATTGTACCTGCCCTGAGAGGGTCTAATGGGACAGTGTCCTATAAAATCCACATTGTACCTGCCCTGAGATGGTCTAATGGGACAGTGTCCTATAAAATCCACATTGTACCTGCCCTGAGAGGGTCTGATGGGACAGTGTCATATAAAATCCACATTGTACCTCCCTTTAGAGGGTCTGATGGGACAGTGTCATATAAAATCCACATTGTACCTGCCTGGAAGGGTCTCATGGGACAGTGTCGTATAAAATCCACATTGTACCTGCCCTGAGAGGGTCTGATGGGACAGTGTCGTATAAAATCCACATTGTACCTGCCCTGAGAGGGTCTATTGGGACAGTGTCCTATAAAATCCACATTGTACCTGCTCTGAGAGGGTCTGATGGGACAGTGTCGTATAAAATCCACATTGTACCTACCCTGAGAGGGTCTGATGGGACAGTGTCGTATAAAATCCACATTGTACCTACCCTGAGAGGGTCTGATGGGACAGTGTCGTATAAAATCCACATTGTACCTGCCCTGAGAGGATCTGATGGGACAGTGTCGTATAAAATCCACATTGTACCTGCCCTGAGAGGGTCTGATGGGACAATGTCATATAAATTCCACATTTTACCTGCCCCGAGAGGGTCTGATGGGACAGAGTCATATAAAATCCACATTGTACCTGCCCTGAGAGGGTCTGATGGGACAGTGTCGTATAAAATCCACATTGTACCTGCCCCGAGAGGGTCTGATGGGACAGTGTTGTATAAAATCCACATTGTACCTGCCCCGAGAGGGTCTGATAGGACAGTGTCCTGTGAAATCCACATTGTACCTGCCCCGAGAGGGTCTGATGGGACAGTGTTATACAAAATCCACATTGTACCTGCCCCGAGAGGGTCTGATGGGACAGTGTCATACAAAATCCACATTGTACCTGCCCCGAGAGGGTCTGATGGGACAGTGTCGTATAAAATCCACATTGTACCTGCCCTGAGAGGGTCTGATGGGACAGTGTCCTGTGAAATCCACATTGTACCTGCCCTGAGAGGGTCTGATGGGACAGTGTCATATAAAATCCACATTGTACCTGCCCTGAGAGGGTCTGATGGGACAGTGTTGTATAAAATCCACATTGTACCTGCCCTGAGAGGGTCTGATGGGACAGTGTCATATAAAATCCACATTGTACCTGCCCCGAGAGGGTCTGATGGGACAGTGATCTGTGAAATCCACATTGTACCTGCCCTTAGAGGGTCTGATGGGACAGTGTCCTATAAAATCCACATTGTACCTGCTCTGAGAGGGTCTGATGGGACAGTGTCGTATAAAATCCACATTGTACCTACCCTGAGAGGGTCTGATGGGACAGTGTCGTATAAAATCCACATTGTACCTACCCTGAGAGGGTCTGATGGGACAGTGTCGTATAAAATCCACATTGTACCTGCCCTGAGAGGATCTGATGGGACAGTGTCGTATAAAATCCACATTGTACCTGCCCTGAGAGGGTCTGATGGGACAGTGTCATATAAATTCCACATTTTACCTGCCCCGAGAGGGTCTGATGGGACAGAGTCATATAAAATCCACATTGTACCTGCCCTGAGAGGGTCTGATGGGACAGTGTCGTATAAAATCCACATTGTACCTGCCCCGAGAGGGTCTGATGGGACAGTGTTGTATAAAATCCACATTGTACCTGCCCCGAGAGGGTCTGATAGGACAGTGTCCTGTGAAATCCACATTGTACCTGCCCCGAGAGGGTCTGATGGGACAGTGTTATACAAAATCCACATTGTACCTGCCCCGAGAGGGTCTGATGGGACAGTGTCATACAAAATCCACATTGTACCTGCCCCGAGAGGGTCTGATGGGACAGTGTCGTATAAAATCCACATTGTACCTGCCCTGAGAGGGTCTGATGGGACAGTGTCCTGTGAAATCCACATTGTACCTGCCCTGAGAGGGTCTGATGGGACAGTGTCATATAAAATCCACATTGTACCTGCCCTGAGAGGGTCTGATGGGACAGTGTTGTATAAAATCCACATTGTACCTGCCCTGAGAGGGTCTGATGGGACAGTGTCATATAAAATCCACATTGTACCTGCCCCAAGAGGGTCTGATGGGACAGTGATCTGTGAAATCCACATTGTACCTGCCCTTAGAGGGTCTGATGGGACAGAGTCATATAAAATCCACATTGTACCTGCCCCGAGAGGGTCTGATGGGACAGTGTCATATAAATTCCACATTTTACCTGCCCCGAGAGGGTCTGATGGGACAGAGTCATATAAAATCCACATTGTACCTGCCCTGAGAGGGTCTGATGGGACAGTGTCATATAAAATCCACATTGTACCTGCCCCGAGAGGGTCTGATGGGACAGTGTTGTATAAAATCCATATTGTACCTGCCCCGAGAGGGTCTGATAGGACAGTGTCCTGTGAAATCCACATTGTACCTGCCCCGAGAGGGTCTGATGGGACAGTGTTATACAAAATCCACATTGTACCTGCCCCGAGAGGGTCTGATGGGACAGTGTCATACAAAATCCACATTGTACCTGCCCCGAGAGGGTCTGATGGGACAGAGTCATATAAAATCCACATTGTACCTGCCCTGAGAGGGTCTGATGGGACAGTGTCGTATAAAATCCACATTGTACCTGCCCTGAGAGGGTCTGATGGGACAGTGTCCTGTGAAATCCACATTGTACCTGCCCTGAGAGGGTCTGATGGGACAGTGTCATATAAAATCCACATTGTACCTGCCCTGAGAGGGTCTGATGGGACAGTGTCATATAAAATCCACATTGTACCTGCCCTGAGAGGGTCTGATGGGACAGTGTTGTATAAAATCCACATTGTACCTGCCCTGAGAGGGTCTGATGGGACAGTGTCATATAAAATCCACATTGTACCTGCCCCGAGAGGGTCTGATGGGACAGTGATCTGTGAAATCCACATTGTACCTGCCCTGAGAGGGTCTGATGGGACAGTGTCATATAAAATCCACATTGTACCTGCCCTGAGAGGGTCTAATGGGACAGTGTCGTATAAAATCCACATTGTACCTGCCCTGAGAGGGTCTAATGGGACAGTGTCGTATAAAATCCACATTGTACCTGCCCTGAGAGCGTCTGATGGGACAGTGTTGTATAAAATCCACATTGTACCTGCCCTGAGAGGGTCTGATGGGACAGTGTCATATAAAATCCACATTGTACCTGCCCCGAGAGGGTCTGATGGGACAGTGTCATATAAAATCCACATTGTACCTGCCCCGAGAGGGTCTGATGGGACAGTGATCTGTGAAATCCACATTGTACCTGCCCTGAGAGGGTCTGATGGGACAGTGTCGTATAAAATCCACATTGCACCTGCCCTGAGAGGGTCTAATGGGACAGTGTCGTATAAAATCCACATTGTACCTGCCCTGAGAGGATCTAATGGGACAGTGTCATATAAAATCCACATTGTACCTGCCCTGAGAGGGTCTAATGGGACAGTGTCCTATAAAATCCACATTGTACCTGCCCTGAGAGGGTCTAATGGGACAGTGTCCTATAAAATCCACATTGTACCTGCCCTGAGAGGGTCTGATGGGACAGTGTCATATAAAATCCACATTGTACCTCCCCTTAGAGGGTCTGATGGGACAGTGTCATATAAAATCCACATTGTACCTGCCTGGAAGGGTCTCATGGGACAGTGTCGTATAAAATCCACATTGTACCTGCCCTGAGAGGGTCTGATGGGACAGTGTCGTATAAAATCCACATTGTACCTGCCCTGAGAGGGTCTAATGGGACAGTGTCCTATAAAATCCACATTGTACCTGCTCTGAGAGGGTCTGATGGGACAGTGTCATATAAAATCCACATTGTACCTACCCTGAGAGGGTCTGATGGGACAGTGTCGTATAAAATCCACATTGTACCTGCCCTGAGAGGATCTGATGGGACAGTGTCGTATAAAATCCACATTGTACCTGCCCTGAGAGGGTCTGATGGGACAGTGTCATATAAATTCCACATTGTACCTGCCCCGAGAGGGTCTGATGGGACAGAGTCATATAAAATCCACATTGTACCTGCCCTGAGAGGGTCTGATGGGACAGTGTCGTATAAAATCCACATTGTACCTGCCCCGAGAGGGTCTGATGGGACAGTGTTGTATAAAATCCACATTGTACCTGCCCCGAGAGGGTCTGATAGGACAGTGTCCTGTGAAATCCACATTGTACCTGCCCCGAGAGGGTCTGATGGGACAGTGTTATACAAAATCCACATTGTACCTGCCCCGAGAGGGTCTGATGGGACAATGTCATACAAAATCCACATTGTACCTGCCCCGAGAGGGTCTGATGGGACAGAGTCATATAAAATCCACATTGTACCTGCCCTGAGAGGGTCTGATGGGACAGTGTCGTATAAAATCCACATTGTACCTGCCCTGAGAGGGTCTGATGGGACAGTGTCCTGTGAAATCCACATTGTACCTGCCCTGAGAGGGTCTGATGGGACAGTGTCATATAAAATCCACATTGTACCTGCCCTGAGAGGGTCTGATGGGACAGTGTCATATAAAATCCACATTGTACCTGCCCTGAGAGGGTCTGATGGGACAGTGTTGTATAAAATCCACATTGTACCTGCCCTGACAGGGTCAGATGGGACAGTGTCATATAAAATCCACATTGTACCTGCCCCGAGAGGGTCTGATGGGACAGTGTCATATAAAATCCACATTGTACCTGCCCCGAGAGGGTCTGATAGGACAGTGATCTGTGAAATCCACATTGTACCTGCCCTGAGAGGGTCTGATGGGACAGTGTCGTATAAAATCCACATTGCACCTGCCCTGAGAGGGTCTAATGGGACAGTGTCGTATAAAATCCACATTGTACCTGCCCTGAGAGGGTCTAATGGGACAGTGTCATATAAAATCCACATTGTACCTGCCCTGAGAGGGTCTAATGGGACAGTGTCCTATAAAATCCACATTGTACCTGCCCTGAGAGGGTCTAATGGGACAGTGTCCTATAAAATCCACATTGTACCTGCCCTGAGAGGGTCTGATGGGACAGTGTCATATAAAATCCACATTGTACCTCCCCTTAGAGGGTCTGATGGGACAGTGTCATATAAAATCCACATTGTACCTGCCCTGAGAGGGTCTGATGGGACAGTGTCGTATAAAATCCACATTGTACCTGCCCTGAGAGGGTCTGATGGGACAGTGTCATACAAAATCCACATTGTACCTGCCCTGAGAGGGTCTGATGGGACAGTGTCCTGTGAAATCCACATTGTACCTGCCCTGAGAGGGTCTGATGGGACAGTGTCATATAAAATCCACATTGTACCTGCCCTGAGAGGGTCTGATGGGACAGTGTCATATAAAATCCACATTGTACCTGCCCTGAGAGGGTCTAATGGGACAGTGTCGTATAAAATCCACATTGTACCTGCCCTGAGAGGGTCTAATGGGACAGTGTCGTATAAAATCCACATTGTACCTGCCCTGAGAGGGTCTGATGGGACAGTGTCGTATAAAATCCACATTGCACCTGCCCTGAGAGGGTCTAATGGGACAGTGTCATATAAAATCCACATTGTACCTGCCCTGAGAGGGTCTAATGGGACAGTGTCATATAAAATCCACATTGTACCTGCCCTGAGAGCGTCTGATGGGACAGTGTTGTATAAAATCCACATTGTACCTGCCCTGAGAGGGTCTGATGGGACAGTGTCATATAAAATCCACATTGTACCTGCCCCGAGAGGGTCTGATGGGACAGTGTCATATAAAATCCACATTGTACCTGCCCCGAGAGGGTCTGATGGGACAGTGATCTGTGAAATCCACATTGTACCTGCCCTGAGAGGGTCTGATGGGACAGTGTCGTATAAAATCCACATTGCACCTGCCCTGAGAGGGTCTAATGGGACAGTGTCGTATAAAATCCACATTGTACCTGCCCTGAGAGGATCTAATGGGACAGTGTCATATAAAATCCACATTGTACCTGCCCTGAGAGGGTCTAATGGGACAGTGTCCTATAAAATCCACATTGTACCTGCCCTGAGAGGGTCTAATGGGACAGTGTCCTATAAAATCCACATTGTACCTGCCCTGAGAGGGTCTGATGGGACAGTGATCTGTGAAATCCACATTGTACCTGCCCTGAGAGGGTCTGATGGGACAGTATCGTATAAAATCCACATTGTACCTGCCCTGAGAGGGTCTGATGGGACAGTGTCATATAAAATCCACATTGTACCTGCCCTGAGAGGGTCTGATGGGACAGTGTCGTATAAAATCCACATTGTACCTGCCCCGAGAGGGTCTGATGGGACAGTGTCCTATAAAATCCACATTGTACCTGCCCCGAGAGGGTCTGATGGGACAGTGTCGTATAAAATCCACATTGTACCTGCCCTGAGAGGGTCTGATGGGACAGTGTCGTATAAAATCCACATTGTACCTGCCCCGAGAGGGTCTGATGGGACAGTGTCATACAAAATCCACATTGTACCTGCCCTGAGAGGGTCTGATGGGACAGTGTCATATAAAATCCACATTGTACCTGCCCCGAGAGGGTCTGATGGGACAGTGTCGTATAAAATCCACATTGTACCTGCCCTGAGAGGGTCTGATGGGACAGTGTCATATAAAATCCACATTGTACCTGCCCCGAGAGGGTCTGATGGGACAGTGTCGTATAAAATCCACATTGTACCTGCCCTGAGAGGGTCTGATGGGACAGTGTCATATAAAATCCACATTGTACCTGCCCTGAGAGGGTCTGATGGGACAGTGTCGTATAAAATCCACATTGTACCTGCCCCGAGAGCGTCTGATAGGACAGTGTCCTGTGAAATCCACATTGTACCTGCCCCGAGAGGGTCTGATGGGACAGTGTTATACAAAATCCACATTGTACCTGCCCCGAGAGGGTCTGATGGGACAGTGTCATACAAAATCCACATTGTACCTGCCCCGAGAGGGTCTGATGGGACAGAGTCATATAAAATCCACATTGTACCTGCCCTGAGAGGGTCTGATGGGACAGTGTCATATAAAATCCACATTGTACCTGCCCCGTGAGGGTCTGATGGGACAGTGTCCTGTGAAATCCACATTGTACCTGCCCTGAGAGGGTCTGATGGGACAGTGTCCTGTGAAATCCACATTGTACCTGCCCTGAGAGGGTCTGATGGGACAGTGTCGTATAAAATCCACATTGCACCTGCCCTGAGAGGGTCTGATGGGACAGTGTCATATAAAATCCACATTGTACCTGCCCTGAGAGGGTCTGATGGGACAGTGTCATACAAAATCCACATTGTACCTGCCCTGAGAGGGTCTGATGGGACAGTGTCATATAAAATCCACATTGTACCTGCCCTGAGAGCGTCTGATGGGACAGTGTCATATAAAATCCACATTGTACCTGCCCTGAGAGCGTCTGATGGGACAGTGTCGTATAAAATCCACATTGTACCTGCCCTGAGAGGGTCTGATGGGACAGTGTCATATAAATTCCACATTGTACCTGCCCTGAGAGGGTCTGATGGGACAGTGTCATATAAAATCCACATTGTACCTGCCCTGAGAGGGTCTGATGGGACAGTGTCGTATAAAATCCACATTGTACCTGCCCCAAGAGGGTCTGATGGGACAGTGTCGTATAAAATCCACATTGTACCTGCCCCGAGAGGGTCTGATGGGACAGTGTTGTATAAAATCAACATTGTACCTGCCCTGAGAGGGTCTGATGGGACAGTGTCGTATAAAATCCACATTGTACCTGCCCTGAGAGGGTCTGATGGGACAGTGTCCTGTGAAATCCACAGTGTACCTGCCCCGAGAGGGTCTGATGGGACCGTGTTGTATAAAATCCACATTGTACCTGCCCCGAGAGGGTCTGATGGGACAGTGTCGTATAAAATCCACATTGTACCTGCCCTGAGAGGGTCTGATGGGACAGTGTCGTATAAAATCCACAGTGTACCTGCCCCGAGAGGGTCTGATGGGACAGTGTTGTATAAAATCCACATTGTACCTGCCCCGAGAGGGTCTGATGGGACAGTGTCGTATAAAATCCACATTGTACCTGCCCTGAGAGGGTCTGATGGGACAGTGTCATATAAAATCCACATTGTACCTGCCCTGAGAGAGTCTGATGGGACAGTGTCGTATAAAATCCACATTGTACCTGCCCTGAGAGGGTCTGATGGGACAGTGTCGTATAAAATCCACATTGTACCTGCCCCGAGAGGGTCTGATGGGACAGTGTCCTATAAAATCCACATTGTACCTGCCCCGAGAGGGTCTGATGGGACAGTGTCGTATAAAATCCACATTGTACCTGCCCTGAGAGGGTCTGATGGGACAGTGTCGTATAAAATCCACATTGTACCTGCCCCAAGAGGGTCTGATGGGACAGTGTCATACAAAATCCACATTGTACCTGCCCTGAGAGGGTCTGATGGGACAGTGTCATATAAAATCCACATTGTACCTGCCCCGAGAGGGTCTGATGGGACAGTGTCGTATAAAATCCACATTGTACCTGCCCTGAGAGGGTCTGATGGGACAGTGTCATATAAAATCCACATTGTACCTGCCCTGAGAGGGTCTGATGGGACAGTGTCGTATAAAATCCACATTGTACCTGCCCCGAGAGCGTCTGATAGGACAGTGTCCTGTGAAATCCACATTGTACCTGCCCCGAGAGGGTCTGATGGGACAGTGTTATACAAAATCCACATTGTACCTGCCCCGAGAGGGTCTGATGGGACAGTGTCATACAAAATCCACATTGTACCTGCCCCGAGAGGGTCTGATGGGACAGAGTCATATAAAATCCACATTGTACCTGCCCTGAGAGGGTCTGATGGGACAGTGTCATATAAAATCCACATTGTACCTGCCCCGTGAGGGTCTGATGGGACAGTGTCCTGTGAAATCCACATTGTACCTGCCCTGAGAGGGTCTGATGGGACAGTGTCGTATAAAATCCACATTGTACCTGCCCCGAGAGGGTCTGATAGGACAGTGTCCTGTGAAATCCACATTGTACCTGCCCTGAGAGGGTCTGATGGGACAGTGTCATACAAAATCCACATTGTACCTGCCCCGAGAGGGTCTGATGGGACAGTGTTGTATAAAATCCACATTGTACCTGCCCTGAGAGGGTCTGATGGGACAGTGTCGTATAAAATCCACATTGTACCTGCCCTGAGAGGGTCTGATGGGACAGTGTCGTATAAAATCCACATTGTACCTGCCCCGAGAGGGTCTGATGGGACAGTGTTGTATAAAATCCACATTGTACCTGCCCCGAGAGGGTCTGATAGGACAGTGTCCTGTGAAATCCACATTGTACCTGCCCCGAGAGGGTCTGATGGGACAGTGTTATACAAAATCCACATTGTACCTGCCCCGAGAGGGTCTGATGGGACAGTGTCATACAAAATCCACATTGTACCTGCCCCGAGAGGGTCTGATGGGACAGAGTCATATAAAATCCACATTGTACCTGCCCTGAGAGGGTCTGATTGGACAGTGTCATATAAAATCCACATTGTACCTGCCCCGTGAGGGTCTGATGGGACAGTGTCCTGTGAAATCCACATTGTACCTGCCCTGAGAGGGTCTGATGGGACAGTGTCATATAAAATCCACATTGTACCTGCCCCGAGAGGGTCTGATGGGACAGTGTCCTGTGAAATCCACATTGTACCTGTGCTAAACGTGTTTTCCAGAAGGAATTTACTCCTACCTGGTACTGAAACACAGATATATTAGTCCCTGTGACTACAGAGCTTGGCAGGTAAAAGGAAACTGCACCCTGTGGAAGGGTTTCAACCTGAAGCAAGTAATATCATCCCCTCAGATGTTGCTGAAACCCATGAACCCCACCCCCACCCCGCCCCCAGACTTCTGTGCTGCTTCTAATTCCAGCACCTGCAGCGTCTCCTGTATCTGCAATCCACACACTGGGACTGTTGTACAAGCAGAAAAAGTGAACTCGGGTCCATTGCTCAGGCTGTAGGACTCTACCTAGGCTCTTCAAGAACATACCCAAGTAGATGCTTTTTAAACGTGTGAAGTTTTATTATCTCTGTCACTCCTCCAGGCTGTGAATTCCAGATCACTACTACCTTCTGGTTCGTGATTTTAGAAATGCCGTGTTCAGTAACAAGACTTACCTTTAGTGTGACAGTCTGGGGAAGAAGGTGTAGCCAGAGCCTGCCATACAAGAAAGAATTCGGGATCATTAGGACATGCTAAAGCGGAGTTGGCAATACAGACCTCTCATGAAAAGCCGTTGATTATAGCTGAATGAATAATTTTAATGTGAAATTGGTGAATGTCCGTCTGACCTTTGGGGGAAAGGTAGGTGGATGGAGTTATGCCACTCGTCACTCATGGTCATGTTCAAAAGTTCAAAGCACAATCATTATCAGAGTGTGTATACATTCCACAACCTTGAGATTTGTCTCCTAACAGATCAAATAAATCCAAAAGAACCCATTAAAAAGGAAGATAGTCAAACACCCAGTGTACAGAGAGAAAAAAAACAATAAGCACAAGCAAATAGCATCTGAACTGAAGGCCACAAAGAGAGTCTGTCCACAGACCCTTAGTTCAGCACAGAACGGAGCAGCAAACTAAATCGGCCTAACAGACAGATCTTTTCAATCTGGCCCTGTGTCTAAATTGGTGTCTAAATATTGGGCTCAGTCGCCTTGTCACCATCGCTTTGATTCAGCCTGTACCCAACCATTCCAATTCAGCCCAGCAGTTAAATCATTGTCCAGATGGGCCAAATGGCCTAATTCTCCTCCTCCATCTCATGGTCAAATATCAAGTTCAGTCACTTTGATACTGTCAGGGGCCTGGGTCCCGTCACCTCGATTCAGCCTTTCCAATTCAACTCAGCAGTTCAATCGATCAAATCTGGGGCCTTCCTTGCTCTAGGTGCCAGGCCTGCTCCCTCGCCTTGTCTCACTTCTGCCACATTGAATTGCCTCAAGTCCAAGTCCAAAGGGAAGTTCTGTTGAAATAAACTTGAGGAGATGAATGAGAAACTCTTGTCTGGGTTTCCACGCAGCACCCAGCTTTGAACTGAATTCATGGAATGCCTGACCTAAAATAGGGAGTACTTTCAAAGAAGGAGCAGATGTGTTCAACAAAAGGACCCGTCAACAACTTCTGAAGGCCCACTTAAAGTACACAGTAAAAACCACTCATTTTAATGGCATTTACATCCTTATTCCTAAGCAAAGGTTCTCTGGACAGCAGTGTGACAGAGAATCTCCAGACTTTGGAGCAGATTTTAAGCACTGGGCAGATTTAGATAGAATAGTGTCCTATGAGAGAGGGGAATTGTTATGACTGTTAGTAATGTGTTTTTATTTAAGATTTCTTTTGCATTCCATTCCTTCTTGAAATGCAATCAGCCCACGAATTAAATGATAATAACGACTGCAAGGTTTAAAAATCAAGCTTCATTTCATTCCCATGCAGGCATTAGAGATTGACAGACTGAACGAGAAGGCCCTGTACAGACGTGGAGAGGCAAGACTCTCTGTGAATGAGTTCGACCTGGCGAAAGCGGATTTCCAGGAGGTTCTTCAGGTCAACCCTGACAACAAGGCAGCAAGGGCCCAGCTTCTCATGTGCCAGAGGAGGATAAAGGAGCACCACGAGAAGAACAAGAAGATCTATGCTAATATGTTCCAAAAGTTTGCAGACAGGGACTTAAAGGTGTGTGTGAAATGGGGGCAGTTTGAATGATCAAAGAAAGATCTGTATTTGTCAATTACCTGCGACTTGCCAGAATCAAAATCAAAATTGACTTTATTGCCATCTGCGCAAGTTACATGTGTAAACTTAATTGCAGCCGCGTTACAGTCACATAGAATCATACAAGTAGCTTTCAGAAGAAAACAATAAATTATCTCAAGATTGTTCACGAAGCACAATTAGAAGAAAAAAATTACAGGGAGAGTGTGCAAATTCCATGAAGCACGGGGTTTGAAGCAGATTATTGGAATAGGAAGGCAGTAACACTAAAAGCTGCATCACTGTACTGACAGATCTCAGCTCCAGCCATTTGACCACACAGCCTGGAGCACTGGGAGAATGCTGAACCATCAGAGGAAAACTTAAACCACCCTCTATTTGCCCTTAGCTTGTTATTAAGTAACATGCAATAATACTTGAGGGTAAATTTACATTCTTATTTGAATAAATACCACCAAAATAGAATATATGACAATATTTCATTACTGCATATGGTACCATGCAGTGCCGTTTCAGAAGTAGTTCATGAGTAGCGAAATGCTTTGGGATGTCTGAGGACTTGAAAAGTAAATATACCTCTACTATAACTGAGTATATGAGGAGATGCGTCTCTACCAAAGGAGGTGTAAGGTGCTCCTTCCCTACACTAGTCTGCAGGTCACCCTTGGGCAAGGGGTAGCATCTGTTTAGCCCCCCACAATCAGTGTCACGTGAAGCCATGGGAGTAGGTGGTGGATGGTCGGATGAGCAGCTGGTTCATATCACAAGCCTGGGTTGTGAGACCACTGACGCCAGGCAGACAATCTCTGAAGAGTACTGATAATGGCTGGGGGGGTATCACCCATCTTGTAAAGATGCTGCCCAAAAGAAGGCAATGGTAAACCAATTCTGTAGGAAAATTTGCCAAGAACAATCATGATCAGGGGATCATGATCACCCACGTCACATGACTCGGCACATAATGATGATGTCACTTGACATGGCACATACTGACGATGATGATGATGACAAAAGAAAACAAATATATAAACCAAGCAGACTTACTAAATCCAAGTACAGACTATAGATAGCAAGTGTGTTCCATTGGTAGATGAATGACTGTTTGTCAGGTAGAAATTACTATGGTTTGCAAAACAAAAAAAGTATGTTTGACGCAACATCTTACCCAAGACTACAGGAAATGAACGGGCTACAAAATTCTGGTCTAACAAAGAACTGTCAGTGACACATGAGGATGAATGTATCCTTCTATGCTTCAAAGTTCTATAGTTGTGATTATTTTCTTTAACGGGATGCATATATCTGGCCTCCATATCATTTAGATTACCCCTGTTTCCCCCAACCTTCACTGCCCCAGCCTATCCCCCTGATTCTCTCCTTATCTGTAAGAACATGCACTGAGCTTCAGTCTCCACAATGGAAGCATAAGCTTTTGCATCACGGTCAGATGATGTCTCAGCTCCAGAAACAGCTAACATGTTTGGGGAATCTAATTGCTTCCTTCTGACGCCTAGTCTATTTTGCAGGGAAGAAGAGGCAAATCTTCCAGGGAGAAAGGGAGCAATATGCTTAAAGAGGTGGAGGAGGATTCGCCTGAAGAAAAAAAACCCAGAGAGGCAGCATGAAGGGGGAATGCCCCTGTCAGAAGAACAAAGTGGCTGGTTTCTAAGTTGGCCCTAAATGGCACCTCAGCAACCCTGTGCTGAACAATGTCCCGCTTTAAGGTGCAAGGAGCTGTTTTCTGCCGATAAAAGGGAACAAAAGAATTGTTATAGCTGGAGATCTCGAGAAGTACATTGACAGCTGCTGGTTGCAGACTCCACCGAAAGCCATGGCAGATCTTTATAAACCTGAGTGAAAGTATTTCTGAGCATTCCAGAATCAAGCACAAATAAACATAATAATCGTCCTCCTCTGGTTTTGGATATTTGTCCTTGAATGCGGTGAATAGACAGTCATGTGAGTAGGTTCTGTTAGGGTGTAACCTTCTGCATCAACCCTGCAAAGAATTCACTTTCAAGATGAGCTTCCAGAGAGTAAAGGAACAACCTTCTAATTCAGCTGAAATGCCTTTTCCTTGCCTGTAAGAACATGCACTGAGCTCCCTCGTTCTACTATAGAGAAGCAGGCTTCTCAAAGGCTTTCTCCGTCACTGCCCCCAGCTGTGTCGGAGGTACACTTCTCACTGCTGTGTCACGGCAGGACCCTGGTCTGTGGTCATTCCCCACAGAGCCTCTGCAGTGTTTCAATGAGCTTCAGTGTTTCTGTCTCCACTGTACTTGCAAAGATTGTCCTCATTGACAGAGCCAACGGCAATCCAAGGAGTAACTGTTTGTAGTGGAATACCTGAGCAACTTCTGTCTTTAACATTTAGGTTTCTCAATAAAAAGCTTGTTTCATACTGAAAGCTGTCAGGAACATTATCAGAAAACACTTCTATCTGATGATTCCCCTGCAACATGGCCCAGCTCGTGCAGTGGATGCCACTACTCTGGGTGCAAAGTGAACTCTAGGAACACGGGATACTCGAAGCAACAAGCAGCCTGCTGGAGGAAGTCATTAGCTTGAGTGCGCAGAGCGGATAGGAAGCGTAGACATTCTGGGTCAAAGCACTGTATCAGGACTGAGAATGGAGAGGGAAGATAAGCAGTAGAAAGAGGAGGAGTGGTCGAATGGGAGCCAAAGGTGACTGGAAGAGGGGTGCAGTATTACAGTCAGATTAGGCCAAGCTGTCGAGGGGTAGAGGTGGAGTTAAGAGGCAGAGAAAGGTGGATGATCAGTAAGGGCAAAGAGGCACATGAAGCCCAGAGAGTGAGGGGATGGTGAAGGTGAAGACAGTTCAAGAGCAGGAACACAAGGGACACCAGTGCTGGAATATGATCAAAGTGAAATGGGAACCATTGAAGAGATGGTGAGGGGGGGGGGAAGATGATGGGGAGAGATTGGGGAGAGAGAGAGAGGGAGAGAGGGGTTTGAGAATGGGAGGGTGGGGGCGAGGAGGGGGTGAGGGGGGAGATAGGGGAGAGTTAAGAGAGGGAGGAGAACTGGAACTGAATAACAGAGGGAGGGGAAGAGCAGGAGAGTGAAGTGGGTGGGTAGCCAGTGGATGGAAGCAGGAGGGGAAGGGGGAGGGGGGAAGTGTCAAAAACTGGAAGACTGGAAGTTTGGTGGAGGGGAGTGGGTTGTTGGTGAAAGAGGAAGCACTGGAAGTAAGGGTTATCGGAAATCGGAAAATTCAGTGTTCATACCATTGGGTGGTCAACTACTCAGGTGTTGTTTCCCTACTTTGCAATCGGACTCATCCCGGCAGAGCAGGAGGTGGCTGAGGATGGCTTTTGTGTTTCCAATAGTCAGTTGGCTTTGCATTTACTGGCTGATGTCCAGCTGTGTACCAATGAAAATTTCAGTTTGCTAAGTTAACCAGCAGTCCATCCATTCGTACAGGGTCACTGCATTCCCGATGAACCATTAACCAGCAGTCCATCCATTCATTCAGAGACACCACATTCCCTATGAACCGTTAACCGGCAGTCCATCCATTCGTTCAGAGTAACCACATTCCCTATGAACCGTTAACCAGCAGTCCATCCATTCGTTCAGAGTAACCACATTCCCTATGAACCGTTAACCGGCAGTCCATCCATTCGTTCAGAGTAACCACATTCCCTATGAACCATTAACCAGCAGTCCATCCATTCGTTCAGAGTAACCACATTCCCTATGAACCGTTAACCGGCAGTCCATCCATTCGTTCAGGGTCACTGCATTCCCTATGAACCGTTAACCATCAGTCCATCCATTCGTTCAGGGTCACTGCCATTACCATTAACTGAGTGCCACAGCTTCCTGGCTTATCCGATATATCCGGGTATGTCTAGAGAAGTTAGGCACAAAGATTAAAATTCACGACAAAAGTACATTCCCATGTTCATAGTCACGATGAATGTCAATGGTCTAAACAAAGCTCACGTTCTCGTTTTCCCTATTTATTATATTAAAAAAAAAACCCTAACCCTTAATACTAACCCAATTCTGCTTCACATCCCCGTTGTCACTATTCTGCCGACTAAATTAAGATCGCAAGCAAACTGCTATGAGTGATTAAGACGATTAGCCCAAACACCGGCGAGTGCCCATGACATTGGCAAGAACCGTTCCCCGATGGGGGTAGGGAACAATCCATTCCGTTAACCATCAGTCCATCCATTCGTTCAGGGTCACTGCATTCCCTATCAACCGTTAACCAGCAGTCCACCCATTCATTCAGAGTCACCACATTCCCTATGAACCGTTAACCAGCAATCCATCCATTCGTTCACAGTCACCACATTCCCTATGAACCGTTAACCGGCAGTCCATCCATTCGTTCAGAGTCACCACATTCCTTATGAACCGTTAACCAGCAGTCCATCCATTCGTTCACAGTCACCACATTCCTTATGAACCGTTATCAGCAGTCCATCCATTCATTCAGAGTAACCACATTCCCTATGAACCATTAACCAGCAGTCCAATCATTCATTCAGGGTCACCACATTCCCTATCAACCGTTAACCAGCAGTCCATCCATTCATTCAGAGTAACCACATTCCCTATGAACCGTTAACCAGCAGTCCACTCATTCATTCAGGGTCACTGCATTCCCTATCAACCGTTAACCAGCAGTCCATCCATTCGTTCAGAGTCACCACATTCCCTATGAACCGTTAACCAGCAGTCCACTCATTCATTCAGGGTCACTGCATTCCCTATCAACCGTTAACCAGCAGTCCATCCATTCGTTCAGAGTCACCACATTCCCTATCAACCGTTAACCGGCAGTTCATCCATTCGTTCACAGTCACCACATTCCCTATGAACCGTTAACCAGCAGTCCATCCATTCGTTCAGAGTCACCACATTCCCTATCAACCGTTAACCGGCAGTTCATCCATTCGTTCACAGTCACCACATTCCCTATGAACCGTTAACCAGCAGTCCATCCATTCGTTCACAGTCACCACATTCCCTATGAACCGTTAACCAGCAGTCCATCCATTCGTTCACAGTCACCACATCCCCTATGAACCGTTAACCGGCAGTCCATCCATTCGTTCACAGTCACCACATTCCCTATGAACCGTTAACCAGCAGTCCATCCATTCGTTCAGAGTCACCACATTCCCTATCAACCGTTAACCGGCAGTTCATCCATTCGTTCACAGTCACCACATTCCCTATGAACCGTTAACCAGCAGTCCATCCATTCGTTCACAGTCACCACATTCCCTATGAACCGTTAACCAGCAGTCCATCCATTCGTTCACAGTCACCACATCCCCTATGAACCGTTAACCGGCAGTCCATCCATTCGTTCACAGTCACCACATTCCCTATGAACCGTTAACCAGCAGTCCATCCATTCGTTCAGAGTCACCACATTCCCTATGAACCGTTAACCAGCAGTCCATCCATTCGTTCAGAGTCACCACATTCCCTATGAACCGTTAACCAGCAGTCCAACCATTCGTTCAGAGTCACCACATTCCCTATGAACCGTTAACCAGCAGTCCATCCATTCGTTCAGAGTAACCACATTCCCTATGAACCGTTAACCAGCAGTCCACTCATTCATTCAGGGTCACTGCATTCCCTATCAACCGTTAACCAGCAGTCCATCCATTCGTTCAGAGTCACCACATTCCCTATGAACCGTTAACCAGCAGTCCATCCATTCATTCAGGGTCACTGCATTCCCTATGAACCGTTAACCAGCAGTCCATCCATTCGTTCAGAGTAACCACATTCCTTATGAACCGTTAACCAGCAGTCCATCCATTCATTCAGGGTCACTGCATTCCCTATGAACCGTTAACCAGCAGTCCATCCATTCGTTCAGAGTAACCACATTCCTTATGAACCGTTAACCAGCAGTCCATCCATTCATTCAGGGTCACTGCATTCCCTATGAACCGTTAACCGGCAGTCCATCCATTCGTTCAGAGTAACCACATTCCCTATGAACCGTTAACCAGCAGTCCATCCATTCGTTCAGAGTAACCACATTCCCTATGAACCGTTAACCGGCAGTCCATCCATTCGTTCAGGGTCACTGCATTCCCTATGAACCGTTAACCATCAGTCCATCCATTCGTTCAGGGTCACTGCCATTACCATTAACTGAGTGCCACAGTTTCCTGGCTTATCCGATATATCCGGGTATGTCTAGAGAAGTTAGGCACAAAGATTAAAATTCACGACAAAAGTACATTCCCGTGTTCATAGTCACGATGAATGTCAATGGTCTAAACAAAGCTCACGTTCTCGTTTTCCCTATTTATTATATTAAAAAAAAAACCCTAACCCTTAATACTAACCCAATTCTGCTTCACATCCCCGTTGTCACTATTCTGCCGACTAAATTAAGATCGCAAGCAAACTGCTATGAGTGATTAAGACGATTAGCCCAAACACCGGCGAGTGCCCATGACATTGGCAAGAACCGTTCCCCGATGGGGGTAGGGAACAATCCATTCCGTTAACCATCAGTCCATCCATTTGTTCACAGTCACCACATTCCCTATGAACCGTTAACCATCAGTCCATCCATTCATTCAGGGTCTCTGCATTCCCTATGAACCGTTAACCAGCAGTCCATCCATTCGTTCACAGTCACCACATTCCCTATGAACCGTTAACCGGCAGTCCATCCATTCATTCAGAGTCACCACATTCCCTATGAACCGTTAACCAGCAGTCCATCCATTCGTTCACAGTCACCACATTCCCTATGAACCGTTAACCGGCAGTCCATCCATTCGTTCACAGTCACTGCATTCCCAATGAACCGTTAACCAGCAGTCCATCCATTCGTTCACAGTCACCACATTCCCTATGAACCGTTAACCGGCAGTCCATCCATTCGTTCACAGTCACCATATTCCCAATGAACCGTTAACCAGCAGTCCATCCATTCGTTCACAGTCACCACATTCCCTATGAACCGTTAACCGGCAGTCCATCCATTCGTTCACAGTCACCATATTCCCTATGAACCGTTAACCAGCAGTCCATCCATTCGTTCACAGTCACCACATTCCCTATGAACCGTTAACCAGCAGCCCATCCATTCGTTCACAGTCACCACATTCCCTATGAACCGTTAACCAACAGTCCATCCATTCGTTCACAGTCACCACATTCCCTATGAACCGTTAACCAGCAGTCCATCCATTCATTCACAGTCACCACATTCCCTATGAACCGTTAACCAGCAGTCCATCCATTCATTCAGAGTCACCACATTCCCTATGAACCGTTAACCGGCAGTCCATCCATTCGTTCACAGTCACTGCATTCCCAATGAACTGTTTTTCCACACAGATATACTTGTGTCTTATATTTACAATGTAGTATCAACAGTAAAGACAAATGGTCTACTCTTGTTGGATTTGCAGCTGAAGACCTCCACCCCACTAATGTTTCATCCGTCTGCATTGCCTCAGTGAAGCTTCTGAGATGCTGTTACAAGGATCAATTCACTCTGAATTGTGGTCCCTTCCCAAAGCCTTTCTGGTGGCTGCCCCAAACCTCGACATACTCCCAGCAGGTACCTTGGACGTGGCTCGTGGACATCTCCCCACACTGGAAGAACAGGTTTTGGCAGGCCAAAGTGCACCTTACACTGAGTTAAAGATCTTTCCGTAGCAGTCCATGTTTGTCTTAGTACAGATCCGTATCTTCAGGAACATGTCAGAGCATAGAGCTCTGAGTTAAGCTGCTGCTTGGGACAAACCTCAGTAAAGACTACTGCATCCTTTCATAGAAGCTCTTCTCAAACACGCATTCTGCAAACGGGCAGAGGACTGTTTGATGGACACTTTAGCCTCCTGGAGAGCAACACCCAGTGAATTGCTCTAGAAATTTGTGCGCCTGGTATTCTTTTTCCAAACCTTTAAGCAAACTTAAGAAAAGAAGAATGTTAATATAAAGCCTTACAGCGGTTCCCAATCTGTATCCACGGACCCTTTGTTTAATGATGTTGGCTTGTGGCGTAAAATTTTAGGAACACCTGCTTTAATATAACAACACATCCCAAGGGACTTTACAGACAAGAATCGTCATTGTTCCTGGCAAAATTAACTGTGTTCAAACACACTCAAAATAAAAAGCTGCAGATGCTGGAAATCTGAATAAAAATAGAAAATGTTGGCAGCTCTCAGTAGGCCAAGCAGTATCTGTGGACAGAATGGATAAAGAGTTAACATTTTCCAAGAACTTTCATCAAAGCCCTGAGCAACTTCATGAGATCCCATCTTTATGCCAAACACCAGTATGATAGAGGATTGGCTGACTGGCAGGGGGCAAAGAGTGGGAAGAAAAGGGGCCTTTTCTGATTGCTGTTGGCAACTAGTAGTGTTTGCAGGGACAGTTTTGGAAACCACTTCCTCTCACAAGATATGTCAGTGATCAGGATGATGGAATTGATGGTTTTGTGGCCAAGTTTGCAGATGATATAAAGATATGTGGAGGGGCAGGTGGCACGGAGGAAGCTGAGAGTCTGCAGAAGGAATTAGACAGGTTATCAATATGGGCAAAAAAAAAGCGGCCGATGGAATACAGTGTAGGGAGTGTATGGCCATGCACTTTGGTAGAAGGAATAAAAATGTAGACTTTTCTAAACAGGGAGAAAATTCAGAAATCAGATATGCAAGGGCACTTGGGAGTCATAGTTCTAGGAAATGGGCCTTTCAGCCCATCTAGTCTCTGCTGAACTATCAAAATGCTCAGTGTCATCGACCTGCACCCAGACCATAGCCTTTCATGCCCCTCCCATTGTGTACCTATCCAAATTTCCCTTAAATCTTGAAATTGACCCCACATCTACCACTTGCACTGGCAGCTCGTTCCACACTCTCACTAACCTTTGAGTGAAGAAGTGCCCCCTCTTGTTCGTCTTAACCATGTCATCTATCACCCTTAACTCATGACCTATAGTTCTAGTTTCACCCAACCAATGGAAAAAGCCTGATTGCATTTACTCTCTCTTTACTCTTCATAATTTTGTACATCTCTATCAAAGGTCCCCTCAGTCTTATACATTCTAGGGAATAAAGCCCTCTCCAATTCAAACATTCCTTGTAACTTACTGCAGGTCCTCGAGTCCCAGCAACGTCCTTGTAAACTTTCTCTGCACTCTTTCAATCTTATTTAAATCTTTCCTGTAGGTAGGTGACCAAAACTGCACATAATTCCCCAAATTAGGCCTTGCTACCATCCTATACAATTTCAGCATAACATCCCAACTCTTGTACACTATACTTAGATTTATGAAGGCCAATGTGCCAAAAGCTTTCTTTATGACCCTATCTACCTGTGACGTCACATTCAAGTAATTATAGATCTGTATTCTCAGATCCTTCTGTTCTACTGCACTCCCCAATTTCTATATCACTCACAGTGTAAGACTTAGTCTAGTTGGTGCTCCCAAAAGGGAATACATCACATATGTCTGCATTAAATTCCAGCCACCATTTTTCAGCTATTCCAAATCCCACTGCAAGCTTTGCTAGTCTTCTGCACCATCCACTACACCCCCAATCAATGTGTTACCTGCAACTTTGCTGATACAATTAGTCACATTATCATCCAAATCATTCATATAGATGACAAACAACAATGGACCTAGCACTGATCCCTGTGGCACTCCACTAGTCACAGACCTGCAGTCAGAGAGGCAACCATCTACTGCCACTTTCTGGCTTCTTCTGCAAAGCCAATGTCTAATCCAATTTACTATCTCATCTTGAATGCAAAGCAACTGAAACTTCTTGACCAACCTCCCATGCAGGACCTTGTCAAAGACCTTGTTAAAGTCCATGCAGATAACATCCACGACCTTGCCTTCATCAACCTTCTCAGTAAATTCCTCAAAAAACTCTATAAAATTACTTAAACGTGACTTGCCAAGCACAAAGCCATGTTGACCATAAGTCCCTGTCTCTATAAAAACTTTTATATTGGTACCTTCCAGTAACTTTCCACTTGTGATATCAGCCTCAACGGCCTATAATTTCCTGGTTTATTCTTAAGACCAGCAGAACACCATTAGTTATCCTCCAATTCTCCACTACGTCAGCCGTGGCTGAGGATGTTTTAAATATCTCTGCTCAGGCCCCTGCAATTTCTGCACTTGCCTCCCATACGGTCCGAGGGAACACCTTGTCAAGCCCCGGGGATTTATCCACCCTAATTTGCCTTAAAACAGCAAACTCATCCTCCAGTGTAATTCATATAGGGTCTATGACCTCATTGCTGTGTTGCCTCAAATCTAAAGAGTCTTCATCAATCTCCCGAGTAAATACAAATGCCAAAATTCCATTTAAGATCTCCCCCAACTCCTCTGGCTCCACTAGGAAACAATTTTGTCCCTTGCTTTCCTTTTGCTCTTAATATGTTCATAGAAGCCATTAGGATTCTCCTTCACCTTGTCTGCAAGAGCAACCTCATGTCTTTCTTTAGCCCTCCTGATTTCCTTCTTAAATGTTGCTTTGCATTTCCTATCATTCCCAAGTACCTTATTTGTTGCTGCCTGCCGATACCTGCTATGCAACTACTTTTATATCATAACCAGGGCCTCAATAATGCTCGGAAACCAAGTTCCCTGAACCTAAACCTTGCCCTTTATTCTGACAAGAACATACAAACACTTTGCTCTCGAAATTTCACTTGTGAAGGCCTCCCACTTACCTAGTACACCTTTGCCAGAAAACAACCTGTCCCAATCCATGCTTGCCAGATAATTTCTGATACCATCAAGATTAGCCTTTCTCCAACTGAGAATCTCAACCCAAGGACCAGACCTATCCTTTTCCACAATTATCTTGAAACTAATGGCATTATGATCACTAGATGCAACGAGTTCCCCTACACAAACCTCTGTCACCTGCCCTGTCCCACTACCTTATAGGAGATCAAGTATTACACACTCTCCCTCCTCTGGGGGAGCCTAGGACCAGAAGGCACAGCCACAGAATACAAGGGCATTCTTTTAAAAGAGAGATGATAAGGAATCTCTTCAGCCAGGGGTGGTGAAAATGTGGAATTCATTGTCATGAACAGAGGCCACCTGGAGGCCAAGTCATTGGGCATATGTAAAGCAGAGGCTGATTGATTGTTGATTAGTAAGAATGTTAAAGGTTATGGGAGAAGACAGTAGAATGGGGTTGAAGGGATAGTAAGTCAGTCATGATGGAATTACAGCACAAACTTGATGGTCTAATTCTGCTCCAACGTCTTATGGTCTTATGCACGTTTTCAATCTCTCCCTGCAACAACACCAATTCAATCTGTCTCAGTTCTTTCTGGGTCCACAGTTCCAGCTTTAGTCTCTGCTGCCCAAGACTAACTTTTATCAATAGTTCAATAATTCAATACTTCCATTTAATATCAGAGAATGTATACAATATACAACCTGAAAGCACAGGTTTATCAAGTTTAAACTGATGAATCCTATTAGTTCTGTTTGAAACCACTGGCATAAACCAGTGAGATCTCAGAATTTCTATGACATCTATACAAAACCATCATGATTTTGTACAGTGCTATCTAACCTCCTTTTAAACCTTTTTCTGCTCGAGACAAAACCGGATTTTCTGGGCTCTCATTTTGTTATTAAATTCCTTGTGTTTTTCTCAACCAGCTCATTCTTTGTAATGCATTTTCCTGGTGTTTTCTGTTTAAGCTTGTTAAGTTTATTTTGATTGGCTCAGGGATTCCATGTTACTTGTATTATTTAAGCGGATGCCTGGTTAGTACTAATCGCGGGGTCCTAGTTTTAAGAATGTTACTTTTCATGGCTGAGTCACTGATGTTCTACTGGAATTATGAATAACCTCTAGTCGCCGTTTCTACATTGGAGATTGGCTTTCCTTTGCACTTGGGTTCCAATATTGCCAGCACAAGCTGTGACACCTCCTCACCCTACTGTATGTTGGATTTACAAATTGCACAAGATTCTTCTTATTTTCCCCTCCACACAGCAGCCTTCCCCCACCCACCCACCAATTAACTTTTCTCCAGATCCTGAAAGTCTTTGATTTGAAAAAGAAATCAAATCAGGCTGTGATATATCTTAGCAACTTCATTGGGAAACATATGCAAGAAAAGGCATTCTGTATCACAGGCAAACAAAATGGTTGGTCAGCTAAGTGCTCCCTGCTCGTTGTCAAGTTAGCTTGAAATTTAAACAATGCTGTCACTAAGTACTTGGGGATATTCTGCAGGACACCCTTGTAATGTGGGCAATTACAAGTCTGTAATAATGTCTCAGAGATACCAGGAGCTTCAACCAAAATATTGGTGTAATACAAAACCACTGGGGAAATTCAGCAGGTGAGGCAGCTGGATTTGAGGGAAATGGATAGCTGATGGTTTGGGTTCGTCTGGTGAGGGATCTGACCTCTAAACACACCCCATCATTAGGTGCTGCCTCACCCTTCCTCCAGTGCTTTCTTGTGTTGGTCTAGACTCAAGCATCTGCCATCTGTGACTCCAGAAAACAGATCTACTCTATTGTAGATGAGCAATAATTAAAGATGTGTTCACACCACACATTGTAGTACCGGGCAAAGCTTTTAGCTACACACATAGCTAGGTGTCTAAGTCATTCCTGATGCGATAGTGAAGTGCAAACTCCAGCTCTAGTCGAAGGAGCCCAATGCATGGAAGCCAGTTGGGCAGCTGCTGCAACATCGCCCTTGCTGTGGTTTCAGATGTAATGAAAGGTAGGGGTACCACTTGCCTAAATTGGCAGTGATACATTCTTACTTATGCAGCAAAAAACATCTTCAAAACAGAAATGACACCAATAGAACCCATTTTCCGAATCTAATCCTCCCAGCAGGAACGAGCAGTTGCTGAATATCTTTTGTTTATAATTCTGGTTTTGTTGACATTAGTAGCAGCTGTTCCAAATCAGTGAACACAAGACTATTTTGTTACAGCGTGTGTAGAATTTTGTTCAAGTACGTACATTTTCAAATACCCGATCAACAGAGCTCAACTTGAATGAAAAGACCCGGCAACTAATTGACTGCATATATAGGTGTCCCTGTTTTCACTATTTATCATTCTAAAGAGACATCTAGAACAGTTTGTACTGATACCTTGAATGTGGAAAAGATGACTAATGAACGCAGAACAAAGTGCTGCTGCGGACCTTCAGTAAGCTTCCACGATCCCCTCCCCCATCCTTGGAGTAAATATTAGGTTTTGACTGAAAAAAGCAGGCCAGAGTTGGAGCAATCAGTTTGAACCCAGAGTTTAAGTGACAATGGAAGCACATTGAATAGTGATTTTACAACTGAAGTTGGACCTGTGTTTAAAAAGGAAAATATTTGTAGGTTTGGGGAAAAAATGATGAGAGGTGAGGATTAATTGGATAACTCTGTTCAAAATTGATTTATTATTTGTTTAATGTGTGAATTAGGAGCATTTGTGGATGACGGGATGGAGATACGTCCCTACCAAAGGAGGTGTAATGAGCTCCTTCCCTCCGCTAGCCTGCAGGTCACCTTTGGGAAGGGGTAGCACCTGCCTAGCCCCACGACTAGGGTCATGTGAAGTCATGGGAGCAGGTGGTGGATGGTCATATGAGCAGCCAGTGCAGATCACAAGTCCTGGTTATGCAACTGCTGACGGCAGGAAGACAGTCTGTGAAGAGTATTGATCATGGCTGGGGTCACCCGTCTTGTAAAGACACTGCCCAGAAGAAGGCAATGGCAAACCACTTTGGTAGAATAAATTGCCAAGAGCAATCCTGGTCATGGAATGACCATGATTTATCACATTCTACAACGTGGCACATAATGACGATGACGATGATGATTTTGGCCAATTGGCTTTTGATCGCTTCAGTATTTCTGCAAAATGATGTCTGATCAGAGTGTAAACTTAGTTCTGAATTCTTGCCTACTTGTAGGGCCTTCTCAACTGCCTTGCTTATTTATCTATCTCTTTCTAAAAATATGCAAAGACGCTGCTTACACTGAAAAAAAAGGCCTCATCTTTGCCTTAAATGGGCAAGTCCACATTTTAAACGCCTACTGTGGTTACGGATTCCAGATTCTACACCCACAGGAGATCTTTTCACTATCAGCACCCCTCAGTATCAGTTAAATATTTCTCTCGTTGCCCTTTACTCTAACTTCAACCAGCTACAAACTTAACCTGTCCTTCCTTTCCTTGCAAGATAACCTACACTTTTAGGTACTGCCTGGTAAAATGTTTTCCTGAATTATTTCCAATGTTTTAATATCATCTCTTAAGTAAGACCAATTTTGCCCCCAACACAACAGATATAGTCTCACCCTAGCTATGAATGATGACATTCTTTTGGCTCTTCTAACCAATTTCTTAATCTACAAATTAACATTTTGCAAATTATAGATGGGGGGACCTAGATCACTTTGCCTCTCAGAGCTTGACATCTCTCACTATTTAGGTAAAATACCCTTGTTTTAAAAGAAGTTCCTTGCCAAATTGGACAATTTCATATTTTACCTCATTAACTTTACCTTTGCCAAGTGAATTTACCTCCTGTCCGTGGGTTACTAGCAAGTTTAGGACCATCACATCGAGTTCATTTCTAGGGATGTGAGCAATTTGCATTTCTGTAAATGGGTTTATGATCTCTCCATGCACTCTCTGTCTCTGTGAGGGCAACCAGCAGTTCTTGATTGTGTTGATTTTTCCAGCTTGGGAAAAATTATCCTCCCTGAAGTAAGATGACCAAAAGTGGGCCATTCATTTCTCATGTGAAACTTCGCAGGACTTTTTTTAAAGCATCTAGTCTAAATCACTTCAGGTTCTCTTCCTCATTTTCAATTTAATTCACATAAATTGTCATTCAGCCATACATGAATACCTATAGATATAGCCAAACGAGACAGCATTACTCTGGGACCAAGCTGCAAAACACAATACCAACAGTCACACAGCACAAGGCACACATAATACATACAAGATAGTGAGCAGATAAAGGTACAGTCACACAAAAAGTCCAGACCTGGGCCACAAATGCCACAGACATCTGCAGCTGACCACATTACAGCCTGTTTTCTGCTGAGGGGGCAGCGACAATTCCAGCCGAGACATACATACTTTTTGTATCTGTGTGTGTGTATGTATATATACAAACGCACACCACACACACACATATATATGAAAGCGACAGAACAAACTGAGAAACCAGAAAATAGCACTGTCAATTGCCTGAAGCTCAGTATCCACAACGCCTTTTTGGCGCTTCAGCCGAGTTTGTTTTAATGTATTGGCTACATCCACATCTCTGCCTGCATTGAAAGAAATCTTTACACTCATCCTCAACCATTCCCTGCAACTCCAATGCTATTTAATGAAGGGCTAAACTGTGAGATATCTGGTGGAGTTTCTGAGCAATATTCTCCTGTAAGCATGTCGTTCAAGCTCCAGAACCCCAAAGATAATTTTCCCTAACATCTCCCTGTTTCACTCTGACGGGGCAGGAACTCGTTCAGATGGGCGTCATACCGCAAGAAATGAGGCATTCTTTCAAAGCTTCGTAGAGCTCAATCTCTGCTTCACGCTCTTCAGTTTGAACACCATATGCATTTCTTTTCCTTGGCCCGCTAACATTCCTAGGCAGGCTTGGGTGATGAATTCAAAACTTTAGGTGTCTGTATTCAAATTGTTTTGGGTCAACGGGTCTCAAGCATTCCCTCTGCTGGACTCCTAAATGTCAAAAATAATCTGACCTCTAATGTGAGAGCCTCCAAATTTACAAAGTGGCACACTTTATTGACAGGAGTTTCAAAGCATCCTTTAAAACATTAAACTCATTCAAAGGAAGGCACCGGAGTCTGGGAATGGGGTCTAACTTTGTGTCTGCAAGGTGCATACCCGTCACGTGGCTGTGACATGGCGTATGCAATTAATGTATTTATAAACAGTAATGAATGCTCAAACAATGTAATTACAATATTATTCAGGTATTACAGAATCATTAAATACACAGCACTTCCCACCTCTGCTTACTTTTCTTGAACTGGTAGCAATGAACTTTCAGTTCTGGGTGGGGTGCAGTATGATGTTAATGCATCTATTTCATTCTCCAGGTCCCATCTGAGAGTTTCATGGCTTGCTGCAAATTTCTCCTCTTTTAATGAAAATGCAATAATGTCTTCACTTGTCTGCACTGCTGACTCCACATATGATGCAAACCCCTTTTCCTTACTTTAAGTCATAACTTCCCCTGTAATCCAGGAGCTCGGGTATGCTTGTTCCATCACGTACCCTCTCAAATGAATCTCACAATCCACTGTCAGACACGAGGTTCTCTCTTATCCGTAATTCCAGCTCAGGAATCATTCCCAGTTGATTCAACCGGCATTCTGATAATATCCCTTATTCAATCATAAAGATGTTAAGAGGAAAAGATTAGCTTTGCCTGTTACACGTATATTGAAAGGGCAGAATGTACAGTGAAGTATGCTGTTTGCATCAACGACCCGCACAGTCTGAGGGCAGTCCGCAAGTGTAGCCATGTTCCAGCTGCCAACATAACATGCCCACAACACTAACTTGTACATCTTTGGAACGAGGGAGGCAACTGAAGCTCCTGGAGGAAACTTGAGCAGTCAAGGGGAGAACGTGCAAACTCCTCACAGACAGCATCAGGAATTGAAGCCCATTCTTGCAGCAGGAACTAGAATGAGAATCGGAATTAGAATGATTGGAAGTTCACTTCTGGCAGATGGAGTGGAATGCTTGACAAAGCGACCCCCCTCCCCCCCCGTTTGCAGTGGGAACCATCAGTGCAGAGGAAACTGCGTCAGACACAACACGGTACTTTACCGATTTATTTTACTGAGTCTTACAAGCAGACAAACATCCTACACTTAGCAAGCAGTTAGCCATACGATAGATCCTCAGGGTGTGGCAGCATGTTGCAATGTGCTTATCTATGTCAATGTTCTGATGCAAAGTACATGAAAATGTCATTGCAAGCAAAATATACTACTCGGGTAAGTATTGACCCCAGTCACATTCTACTCTTCCCAGTACAGGTCTGGAATAGCCTGTGGCACCACTCAGCTGTGACAATAGTTTGGGGCAAAGTCTGTTCAATTAATTCAGAAAACAATCAATGCTCTCACATCCTTTCTCCTGCTCCACAGATCAGGCAACAGCAAATGCATCCATACCTGCTCAGTTTTGGTCCATGGAATCACTTCTCATTGAAAAAAGTTCTCACTGCTGATGGCAAAATCTCCTTACTTTATCATGGAAAGTGAAGAGGTGATAGACAGGAGCTACAGGGAGGTAGTTATCCCTAGGCTACAGGGGTCAGAAAACTGGGTGACTGTCAGGAGAGGAAAGAGAAATGACCGGATAGTGGAGAGTCCCCTGTGGCTGCCCCCCCTCAGCAACAAGTATCTCATTTTGGATGCTGTTGAGGGGGATGACCTGACAGGGGACGGCCATGGTGACCGGGTCTCTGGCACTGAGCCTGGCGCTGTTGTTCAAGGGGGAAGGAGGGAGAAGAGGAATACAGTAGTCATAGGGGATTCCATAGTCAGGGGAACAGACAGGAGATCTGTGAGCCTGACAGAGATACCTGCATGGTGTGTTGCCTCCCAGGTGCCAGGGTATGGGATGTCTCAGATCGGGTCCAGAATATTCTGAAGGGAGAGGGCGAGCAGCCGGTTGTCTTGTTACATGGTGGTACCAATGACATAGATAGGAAAAGGGAGGAGGTCTTGAAGAGAGATTTCCGGGAGTTAGGAAGGAAGCTGAGAAGCAGGACCTCCAGGGTAATAATCTCAGGATTGCTACCTGTGCCATGTGTTAGCGAGGGCAAGAATAGTAGGATCAAGCAGATGAATGTGTGGCTGAGAGACTGGTTCAGGGGGCAGGGCTTCAGATTCTTGGGTCATTGGGATCTCTTCTGGGGGAAGTATGGCCTGTTCAAAATGGACAGGTTACACCTGAACCCAAAGGGGACGAATATCCTGGCTGGAAGGTTTAACAGAGCTGTTAGGGAGGGTTTAAACTAATTTGGCAGGGTGATGGGAACTGGAATGATCGAGTGGAGGAGGGGGAAAACAGAAATATATCTAAGATAGTGAGCAGTAAAGATGTCAGGAAGGAAAAGCAGGTGATGGGGCAAATTTGCAGCCATTGGGATGAATTGCAGTGCAATCAAAGCAAAAAGTACTGAATACTGGACTTAAGGTGTTATTCTTAAGTGCACGCAGGATAAGGAATAAGGTGGATGATCTTGTCGTACAGCTGCAGATTGGCAGGTATGATATTGTGGCCATCACTGAGATGTGGCTAAAGGATTCATGTCTCTGGGAGCTGAACGTCCAAGGATACATGGTGTAGGCAGCTAGGCGGAGGGGGTGGCATGGCTTTATTGGTAAGAAATTATATTAAAAAGAGGTGACATAGGATCAGAAGGTGCAGAATCTTTATGGGTTGAGCTAAGAAATCGCAGGGGTAAAAGGACCCTGATGGCAGTTATATTCAGGTCTCCTAACAGCTGCAGTGATGTGGACTACAAATTACAACAGGAAATAGAAAAGGCTTGCCAGAAGGTCAGTGTTATGATAATTGTGGAGGATTTTAACATGCGAGTGGATTGGGAAAATCAGGTCAGCACTGGATCTCAAGAGGGAGAATTTGTAGAATGTCTACGAGATGGCCTGTTGTTGAGCCCATTGGGGGATCGGCTGTACTGGTTTGGGTGTTGTAATGAACCAGAGGAGATTAGAGAGATTGAGGTGAAGGAATCCTTAGGAGGCAGTGATCATAACATGATTGAGTTCACTGTGAAATTTAAGAAAGAGAAGCCAAAATCCAATTTGTCAGTATTTCAGTGGAGTAAAGGAAGTTACAGTGGCATGAGAGAGGAAATGGCCAAAGTTGACTGGAAAGGGACAAGACAAGATATATTCCAAGAAAGAAGAAATTTTCGAATGGAAAAGGGATGCAACCGTGATTGACAAGAGAAGTCAAAGCCAAAGTAAAAGCAAAGGAGAGGACATACAAAGAAGCAGTAATTAGTGGGAAGGCAGAGGATTGGGAAGTTTTTAAAAGCTTACGAAAGGAAACAAGAAGGTCATTAAGAGGGAAAAGATGAACTATGAAAGGAGGCTAGCAAATAATATCAAAGAGGATACTAAAAGCTTTTTCAAGTACATGTATATAAAGAGTAAAAGACAGGTGACAGTAGATATAGGACCGATAGAAAATGATGCTGGAGAAATTGTAATGGGAGATAAGGAGATGCACTTAAGGGTGTCAGGAAAGAGAAGTGTGCACAGTCACAATTACGACAGAGAAAGTACTCAGGAAGCTGAATAGTCTAAGGATAGATAAATCTCCCGGACCAGATGGAATGCACCCTCGTGTTCTCAAGGAAGTAGCTGTGGAGATCACGGAGGCATTAGCAATGATCTTTCAAAAGTCAATAGATTCTGGCCTGGTTCCGGAGGACTGGAAGATTGCAAATGTCACTCTGCTATTTAAGAAGGGGGCAAGGAAGCAAAAAGGAAATTATGGACCTGTTAGCTTGACATTGGTGGTTGGGAAGTTGTTAGAGTCGATTGTCAAGGATGAGGTTACAGAGTACCTGGAGGCATATGACAAGATGGGCAGAACTCAGCATGGTTTCCTTAAAGGAAAATCCTGCCTGACAAACCTATTGCGATTTTTTGAGGAAATTACAAGTAGGCTAGACAAGGGAGATGCAGTGGATGTTGTGTATTTGGATTTTCAGAAGGCCTTTGATAAGGTGCTTTGATGAGGCTGCTAAACAAGATAAGAGCCCATGGAATTATGGGAAAGTTACACACATGGATAGAGCATTGGCTGATTGGCAGGAAACAGGGTGGGAATAAAGGGATCCCATTCTGGTTGGCTGCCGGTTACCAGTGGTGTTCCACAGCTGTGTTGGGGCCACTTCTTTTTATGTTGCATATCAACGATTTGGATTATGGAATAGATGGCTTTGTGGCTAAGTTTGCTGATGATACAAAGATAGGTGGAGGGGCCAGTAGTGCTGAGGAAACAGAGTCTACAGAGATAGATTGGGAGTATGGGCAAATGAAGTGGCAAATGAAATACAATGTTGGGAAGTGTATGGTCATGCACTTTGGTAGAAGAAATAAATGGACAGACTATTATTTAAATGGGGAGAGAATTCTAGGTTCTGAGATACAACAGGACTTGGGAGTCCTCGTGCAGGATACCCTTAGGGTTAACCTCCAGGCTGAGTCGGTGGTGAAGAAGGCAAATGCAATGTTGGCATTCATTTCTAGAGGAATAGAGTATAGGAGCAAGGATGTGATGTTGAGGCTCTATAAGGCACTGGTAAGACCTCACTTGGAGTACTGTGTGCAGTTTTGGGCTCCTTATTTAGGAAGGGATGTGCTGACATTGGAGAGGGTTCAGAGAAGATTCACTAGAATGATTCCAGGAATGAGAGGGTTAACTTATGAGGAATGTTTGACCGCTCTTGGACTGTACTGCTTGGAGTTTAGAAGAATGCGGGGAGGGACCTCATAGAAACATTTCGAATGTTGAAAGGCATGGACAGAGTGGATGTGGCTAAGTTGTTTCCCATGGTGGGGGAGTCTAGTACAAGAGGGCATGACTTGAGGATTGAAGGGTGCCCATTCAGAACAGAGATGCGAAGAATTATTTTAGCCAGAGGGTGGTGAATCGGTGGAATCTGTTGTCACGGGTGGCAGTGGAGGTCAAATCATTGGGTGTATTTAAGGCAGAGATAAATAGGTATCTGAGTAGCCAGGGCATCAAAGGTTATGGTGAGAAGGCAGGAGAGTGGGACTAAATGGGAGAATGGATCAGCTCATGATAAAATGGTGGAGCAGATGCAATGGGCCAAATGGGCGACTTCTGCTCCTTTGTCTTATGGTCTTTATGCACAAGATCAACTTACTTCTTGCCATAGAGACAGAGTCATAAAGCACAGAAGCAGGCCCTTTGGCCCAGCTAGTCTGTGTCAGACTATTATTCTGCCAGTCCCATCCATCTGCCCCATACCCCTCCCATCCTTGTACCTATCCAAACTTCTTGTAGATGTTGAAATGCAACCGTATACAACCTGAGAAAATGAACCTCGTGGCTGTGAATGGTGGCATACAAGCACTTTGCCATCCACCACTTCCACTGCCGTGCCTTTCCTAATACATCACTACAGCAACTAGTTGTAATCAGTATGTAACTGCCACAGTGGATTTTAACAATGTTAGTTGCACAGATCAGCGTGTTGATAAAGCAATTAGTAGTATTACAAAGTCCTTACTGTCTTCAACATCACATTACAGGAACAAGTATTTACCACTGGCCTTGAACATGTCACGTGATTCTCAAAATCTACCTCTCTGAGCAGGGATGTCCTTCATTATCTTAGTGTTGAATTTTGTCAGATACTTTTCCTTTGAAGCAACTTGAAATACTTTACTACTAGAAATAAGTTTTTGGAAAGTGACTCGTTGGTGTTGTGTTGGTTGAAGGTTCTCATTGCCGATACACAACCGCAGTGCACTCACAAGAAGCTGTTTGTCACACGAGGCAGCCCTAATCTCACAGCTGAACAAATAATGGAAAACTTACTGATCATTATGTTTGTCAAAATTAATGCACTTTAATCACCACATCAGACAGAGAGAGTTCAGGTGACATGAGGATCAATCCTTCCAACTGTGTTCAATCAGAAGCAGTTTGACACTTAGAATTGGTTGGATACTGGCCAAGTTAGGTCCTCACAGCAAACACCAAAAGGCTTTGAACGGATTTATTCCCCATTCCTGTGTGTCTCTCTCTCACCTTACACCCTTACCTGCCCATCTGGTGCTCCTCCCCCTTCCATGGTCTTCTATCCTCTCCCATCAGATTGTATCTCTTTCACTGATCAACTTCCCAGCTCTTAACTTTACCCCTCCCCATCTCCTGTTTTCACCCAACACTTGTACTTCCTACCACCTTCTTTCTCCGACTTCTCCCCTTCCTCTCCAGTCCTGAAGAAGGCTCTCGGCCCGAAATGTTGACTGTTTACTCTTTTCCAGGCCAGCTGAGTTCCTCCGGCATTTCATGTGTGTGTTGCTCTGGAGAATTTCATGCTTTTGAAACATTTAATCTTTGCTGTTTTTAAACCCTCTCTCTGCAAGGGCAGCATGCTGACTTGCTGCAGTTTACAATAAAATCCTTTTTTCAGCATCTGCCTACTCAAAACATTTTACCTTTAGGATTCGCTGACATTTCCTACACTGTGGAGTCAATGTCAGTTCTCAGCAGAATCTCTCTTCACAGGCTCACAGTTGCTCTCTTCTGTAGCTGCAGGCAAAGCTCGGGTTATCAGTTTTATAATAGGCCACATGGAATCACAGAGTCAAAGAAAAGTACAGCACAGAAACTGGCCCTTCAGTCCATCTAGGTCATGCTGAGCCACTTAAACTGCCTACTCCCATCAATCTGCACTAGCACCATAACCCTCCACACCCCTGCCATCCATGTATCTGTCCAAACTTCTCTTAAACATTGAAATTGAGCTCCTATGCACCACGTGCGTTGGCTGCTCACTCCACACTCCCACAACCCTCTGAGTGAAGAAGTTTCCTCTCATATTCCCCTTAAACTTTTCACCTTTCACCTTTAACCCATGACCTCTGGTTGTAGTCCCACTCAACCTCAGCAGAAAAATCCTCTTTGCATTTACCCTATCTGTACCCCTCATAATTTTGTACATCTCTATCAAATCTTGTCCCAATCTTCTACATTCCAAGGAATAAAGTCCTATCCTATTCAATCCTTCCTTATAACTCAGGTCCTCCAGACCCTGCAATATCCTTGTAAATTTTCCCTGTACTGCACTCTTTCAACCTTACTTACATCTTTCCTGTAGGTAGATGACCAAAACTGCACACAGTTCTCCATATATGACCTCACCAACATCTTAATCACTTTCAACATAATATCCCCTCTCCTGTACATCTTCAGGTTACTGCAGAATGGTGCTCAGTTGACCCTCTGACCTCTTTACAGTGTGCCAAAGAATCCTCCTAATTTGTAGAGAGGTATACAGAGCGCCCCCATTCAGCCGCTCAATGTATGTCGACAAAGTCAAGTGCAAAGGAATAGGCACGCTGGCAACACAACAGTAGCTGAGAAGAAAGCCCTCTTGCCTTCTCGAGGGCAATTAGGGGTGGACAATAGCCAAGTCAAGTTTAGTTTGAGTCAAGTACCTCAAGGCACCTGCTGGTAGAGCTCTATATTCTTGTGGATGTAGAAGGATTGACAGTGTAGAAGCATTGCAGGGAATCCTTGTCTGGCCAGTCAGCCACAGATTCAGGTTCAGATTAGTTTATTATCATAAATCCAGATGTCAATGAAATTTCTTCCTCATGTGAAACTCACAGAGTAAACACCGTTGTTCACTCATTCATTCATCAGGTGCTGTGCCGTATCATCATTATGTGCCACGTCATATGACATCATCATTGTGTGCTGTGTCATATGACATGGACAACCATGGGCTTTCCACGACCATGATTGTTCTTGGCAATTTTTTCTACAGAAGTCATTTACCATTGCTTTCATCTGGGCAGTGTCTTTGCAAGACGGGTAACCCCAGCCTTTATCAATACTCTTCAGAGATTGTCTGCCTGGTGTCAATGATCACAGAACCAGGGCTTGTGATCTGCACCAGTTGCTCATACGACCATCCACCACCTGCTCTCGTGGCTTCACGATCAGGGGCTAAGCAGGTACCACACCTTGCCCGAGGGTGACCTGCAGGCTCGTGGAAGGAAGGGGTTCCTAGAGAGGCATCTCATCCTCGCCACCCAGTAAACAGCACACATGGTAATAATGAATGCAACAATAGACGAACGCTGTCAAAAACAACAGAATGGTGTAAACCAAGCTAATGCAAAAAGACATTCCAAAGTTCCAGTGACAGAAGAGATAGGATGGAGAGTCCGAGAATGAGTCAGCACACCAGCAAAGGCGTGTGAAGTAGATGATTGGTTCAGAGGCCTGTTAGCAGTGGGGAGGAAGCTGTATTCTGGAGTTTGGTCACCTGGGCTTTCATGCTCCTACCAGGCAAGAGAGATAAAAGAGATTGGCGGTTCATCAGATTGTGACTTCAATAGTCCCATTACATGCAAATAACTTCAAGATTGTGGGCATAGTGAACAGACTAATACTTTGCCATGGAGCAGATGGGCCTATTGGTCTCTTTCTGTGCTGTAGTGTTCTATGACTTTATAATACACATTGAATTGATAGGACAGGAAGTAAGCAGAGCATCGGGTGGCTCCATCGCTAAAAACAAAATCCTTACAAAGAACTGACATAGGATTGAAAGATTTAGAACCTTTGTGAGTAGAGTTGAGAAACTGCAAGGGTAAGAAGTCCCTGATGGGAGTTATATACGGACCTCCAGACAACAGCCAGAATGCGGGGTACAATTTACAACAGGAGACAGGAAAAAGAGACAATATTACAGTAACCATAGGCAATTTCAAAATGCATGTAGATTGGGAAAATCAGGATGTTGCTGGATTTCAAGGGAAGGAACTTGTAGAATAACTATAAGCAGGCTTTTTAGAGCAGCTTGTGGTTGAGCCCACTAGGAAAATCTGTTGGAATGTTGGAATCTGGTGGAAATTAACAAGCAGGATAGACAAGGGAGAGTCAGAGGATGTTGTTTATTTGGATTTTCAGAAAGCCCTTGATAAGGTTCAGCACATGAGGCTTCTAAACAAGATAAGTGCCCGTGGTATTACAGGAATAGATCACAATCAGTCTGGTCTTCCCACCAAACGGAAGATGTACCAGTAGCAGACAAAATGCAAGAAAGGTCTAGCTGATTGATTCCTGGGATGCGTTTCTCTTGGTGAGAAAGTGTTAAGCAGACTGGGCCTATAATTTGTAGAGTTTAGAAGAATGAGAGGCACTGTCATTGACAGATGAAGGACTTGATGCAGAAGATTCTTGTTTCTCCCCCCACCTCCTTTTCCAGTACTGATGATGGGTCTTGGCCCAAAATGGCAACCATTTATTCATTTCCATATTTCCTGCCTGACCTGCCAAGTTCCTCTAGCAATTTGTGTGTGTTGCTCTAGATTTCCAACAGCGTGTCTTATACTTGGCTGATGTTTCCAGGAGTTACAGACACAAGATGTTATTCGCACAGAAAGGAGATGAGAAGAAATTGCCTTTGCCCATAGAGCTATGGAGGTCCTGCATATTCAACTTGGAGACTGATTGATTTGCGGACACTAGGGAGTACAGGGATATGGGATTAATGCAGGAAAGTGGCTTGAGGTAAAAGCAACACACACAAAGTGCAAGAGAAACTCAGTAGGTCAGGCAGCATCTAGGAAATTAATAAATAAAAGATCACCTTTATCATCTCAGAGAACAAACAAGACGACGAACAGACTACCCCGTGTCTGTTTTTAAATGTTTACATGCCAGCCTTGGTTTTCAATATTCAAGTAATTAGCCTTGCATCTGCTGTCCATACCAATAATTAACCCTTTCAACCCTTCAACTGAGAAGGTAATTAGGCAGCAACCACTTTGGATGGACACAAATGCCTACTTACTATTATTGAGACCAGATGTCCTATTATTTTTGGTTAATACTACATTAGCATCCTAATTAGATTTTCCTGCTGAATCAAGGCTGTATCCATTCCAAGGACAATATGTCTCTCTTCCACAGAAAAGAAACTGGTACAGCACGTGTAATCCAAATCTAATCTGAATTCTAATAGACTAAGTTCCTCACTGTTCTGTTCCAGCTCCAGTGAAATAAAAGCCAGGATGCAATTTGCGTTTCTTTTTTGTTGTCATTCTGTTCGTCCAAAGATTTGACTTTCATGCAACTTAGAAAACACTCTGATCTATCTTTCTAAGTGTAACACTCAGGCTCAATTAACTCCCGTTTGTCTAGGGAAAGCTGCCGTCTGCCCCTTCAAACGGTGTGTGGATGCTGTGTAATGCACTGCAGTACAACCCACAATCAGACAGTACACAATATGAATAAATGCTTACACTTTGCTGACTTTGGCTAAAGGATTAACAGAATATAAAAGGAAAAGAGAAAGAACAAGGTGCCACTTTTAATAAAACACGTTGTGCACAAATAAATCATGGGGCTCACGCAGCAGGGGTTCCTCCACCGAACAACCTCCTCCAAACTCCTCGACCCTCGGCCTGGAACCAACCACGGAGGTCTACCAGAGCGCTTCCCGCACGTCCTTCCTCTTCGTTCTCCTCCCGAATCTCTCGCACACCAACCCCAGTTCCCACACATACAGATAGAATAACATGACTTCCATTGGTTAGTTCCCCCAAGAAACATTACCTCATCAGTTAACATTACAGAGAAGCCATTTTATTATTAGCAGACAATATTACAGTAAATATCACTGAGAACCCTACATAAGTCCAAAATAGTTGACCTCATTTATTTCCATACTGAATACTATCTGCCACAGGTCTGAGGAGTCCATTGCCTCGCAGTTCCAGTAACACCGGTTCGATCTTGTGTGGATCTTTTTATACTCTCCCTATTACCCACGTGAGTTTCCTCTGGGTACCTCCCACATGCAAAACATATGTGGCTTGGCAGGTCAACGTGCGTTGATGAGTAATAAATCCTGGGGAGCCGCTGGAGATGTGTGGAGAATGAAATGAGATGAGAGTGAGATTCATGTATTTAGGAGAGAGGAGCGAGGAAAGATGACACCGATGGCCATCAAAGACCAGGTGACTTCTTCCAGTTCATCCATGAAACAGCTTTTTCTTCTTCTCTGATGTCTTTCTTTCTGTTGGAGTCTGTGATCTACAGTTCTCGGCAGGAAGTGGGTTTTCGGACCAACTGTGCGGCCTAGCGCTTTGTTGTATACAGGAATGACCTGGAAAATGTGCAGCCTTGGGGAGCAGCCCTGTGGATGACCCAGTTCCTCACCAGTTTTCCTGACTGAAGTGCCATGAGAGACTGAGAAATTGAGACAGCAGGCAGTGTGTTCTCAAGTCAGAGGGCTTGGAGAAGCAACGTGAAAGATTGTAAATTCAGAACAGTGAGTTACTCTTGTTGGAGGGGCGACCTCGCTCACCCTCGATGGAAAGAGAGAGAGCCTGTCGGAGGTACCGAAGTGCTGGGTTCTGGACTGTAGTTCTGATGGACTCTGGATCAAGGTCTCTTGATGGGTAGGGGGTGGCAGCAGCTTTTGCTGTTGCTTGCATGTTGAGGGGAAGAGTCAATTCTTTTGCAAAGGGGGGCTTCAGATTTTTGATGTTTCTATTATTCATTCTATGGGGTTTCTTGTTTTGTGGATGTCTGCGGAGAGTAGGAATTTCACGCTGTGGACTCCATACATTCTCTGACAAAGTATTAAAATGAAGCTTTGAACCTTTGATAATGCTGGTTGACGTGGACACTGTGGGTCGGAGATCCTGTCACAAGCCGAGGGGAGTCTGTAATTCCCCCGAGCTACTCACAGAACATCGAACAATGCTGCACAGGAACAGGCTTTCAGCCCATGATATCATACTCCACTAATTAAACTAGAAATTAAGTGCTTTACTGAACTAGTCCCTTCTGCCTACTCAAGTCCATATCCCTCCATTCTCTGCACATTCAAGTGCCTGTGTAAGAGCCTTTTAAGCACTGTTAACATATCTACCTCCATGACCACTCCTACCAGTGCATTCCAAGCACCCATCACTGTGTGTATATATAACTATCTCTGCATATTACCCCACTCACCTTAAATACATGCTCTCTAGTCATTCCTTATTCTGGCATGGAGCAGATAAAACCATTTGACTTTATCCTGCTGTTAATGACATGCTAAGGGCCTGTTGTTGAACCACATTTCAGACAAATATGAAAAGGGATCTCAAGACAGCAGGATGAACTACCATGACACTTGCGACAGCTCTCCTAGTCTTCACCACATACTCCTGAAGATTACTCCATCGTGTCTCCCTCTTTTTCCCACTCAGCGTATTCTAACTGCTCTCTGCACAGATTCACACTCGTCCTCAGGTTCAAGGACAGCTTCTATCACACCGTTGTAAGACTCTTCAATGGGCCTCTTGCAGATGATGCAAAGGTTAGTAATGCTGTGGCTGCTATAGAACATTTCCAAAGGATACATCAGGATAACAATCCTCTGCAATTATGGTGGGATAAATTCCTGTTTAATCTAGACAAGTGCGAGGCGATGCACATTGGGAGCTTGAACATAAAGGGAGACCACACAGTTAATGGCTTTTAATTAGTCAGGGCATAAACTTCAAGAGGAAGGAAGTTACATTTCTGTGCAAAAGTCCTAGGCACCTGTAAAGAAATTCTGTAAAATGAAGATGCTTTCAAAAATAATGAAATGAAAAGTTTCTAGATATCAAAAAAATTATGATAAACAGCAGTAAACGGTTAAAAAACTAAATCTAATCAATATTTGGTGTGATTGCATTTTGCCTTTAAAACTGCATCAAGTTCTCTTGGGTACACTGTCGTACAGTTTTATAAGAAAATCGGCTGATGGGTTCTTCCAAGCATCTTAGAAAGCTTGCCATCGATCCTCTGGGGCTGTCTTGCTTGCTTCTGTCTTTCCAGTTAATCCCAGACAGCCTCGATGATGTTGAAATCAGGGCTTTGTGGAGGCCATTCCATCTGAAACTATATATATATTTAAAAAATCTAGGGTGCCTAAGACTTTTGCAGAGTACTGTAGATGAACTCTTGGTCTCTCAATCTACCTCAACTTGGCCCTTGCACTTTGTCTTCCTCCACTGCACTCTCCCTATAACAGTAACACAATCTTCTGCATTAGTTTTGTACTACCTCAAAGTGGTCATGCTTGGAATGACCTGTACGTATTACATTTAAAGCAACGTCTCTCACTGTATCTTGTACATGTGACAATAATAAACCAATCATTAATTGCCATTTAGAAAACTTTCATTTGGCCCTTGCTGCTTTACCAATTGCCTTCCAGCTATGTCCTCTTGTCACTTATATGAGGGGTGATTAATAAGTTCCTGGCCTAAGATAGAAGGATTCAATTTTAGAAAGCCTTGCGCATTTATTTTTCAACATTGTCCCCTCCTACATTTACACACTTAGCCCAGTGGTTGTGGAGCATACGGATCTTGGACCTCCAGAAAGTGTCCACAGCAAGGGTGATTGATAAGTTCGTGGCCTGAGGAAGGGGAAGAGTTATACAGCTCTTGTTACATGCACATGCAGGACAACTGAGTGATTATGCAGCAAGATTGAAGTTAATAACTCATCTCCTTCTACCTTTGATTAGATTGAACTTTATTGTCATTGTGCCAAGTACAGATACAAAGGCAATGAAATGCAATTAGCATCTAACCAGAAATGCAAAGAATAGTGTTATTTACAAAATAACTGTGAATAAAAAGTAAGTGCTACAGCACACAAATATAAAAGTACTGAGACAGTACGATATGGGTGCAATACTGCTTAGCGCGGGGATGTGAGGTTCAGCAGGGTCACAGCCTCAGGGAAGAAGCTCTTCCTGTGCCTGCTGGTGTGGGAGCGGAGGCTCCTGTAACGCCTACCAGATGGGAAAAGACTAAAAAGTCCATGGTTAGGGTGAGATGCATCCTTGATAATGCTTTTCACCCTGCCCAGGTAGCGTTTATGGTAGATGTTCTCAATGGCGGGCAATTGGATGCTGATAATCCATTAGGCCATGAACTTATCAATCACCCTTGCTGTGGACACTTTCTGGAGGACCAAGATCCGTATGCTCCACGACCGCTGGACTAAGTGTGTAAATGTAGGAGGGGATATGATGAAAAATAAATGTGCTAGGTTTTCTAGTTGACTCCTTCTACCTTAGGCTACAAACTTATCAATCGCCCCTCGTAGTGTTGTCAATGGAAACAATTTCTGCATTCTAAACTACCACAATATATAATTTTGACCTTTTCTATTAAAACTGTCCTTAGCCCTTCATGGTCTGTGGAGAACAAATCCACTCCTCTTGTCTCCTGACATACATGAAGCTATGCACTTGGGTCAGGAGTTAGTAGTCTCAGCTGACAAAGAACTACAGGGAAAGAAAACCTGTTCTTTGGGTCTACTCCACATCTTTCTCCCTCCTCACTCCCCTTTCTCTCCTTGGGATCCACCATGAACAAATGAGAGGAACTGCCATTTCAATATGACATTCAAGTTATTGTACTCGAGCATTTGAGCAAATCAGTGCCAATCCAAGTAACATACCAAATATTTCCAACCTTGTCTGTTCCGAGTTACTCCTCTTAATCTGAACGTTCAGTGTAGTGGGGAGTGTGTGGCACAGTGGTTAAGCAAAAGAATAAATTTTGTTACTTCTTTCAGCAATTAAGGTCACCTTACCAAGGAAGGATGTGGATTCTACAGAGAGAGAGTGCAGAGGAGATTTACAAGGATGGTGGCTGGATTGGAGAGCGTGGTTTATGAGAATAGGTTGAGTGAACTTGGCCTTGGAGTGACGGAGGATAAGAGGTATCCTGTAATGTGCTGTAGAATTCCATGTTCTATGATCTCTACACAGCTGACATATTCACATAGAGTCATGGAAAATTACAGAACAGAAATAGGCCTTTTGGCCCATCTCTCACATGCCAAGCCATTTAACCTACCTACTCCCATCGACCTGCAGCTGGACCGGAGCCCTCCATACCCCTATCATCCATGTGCCTATCCAAGCATCTCTTAAACATTGAAATTGAACTCATGTACACCACTTGCACTGGCAGATCGTCCACACTCTCACCTCCCATCGTGCTCCCTTTAAACTTTTCACGTTTCACTCTTAACTCGTAATACTCGCTGTAGTCACACCAAGCCTCAGTGGAAAAAAGCCTCCTTGCAATTATCCTATCTCTACCCCTCGTAATTTAGTATTCCTCCATCAAATCTCCTCTCAACCTTCCATGTTCCAAGGAATAATGTATTGACCTATTCAATCTTTCCTTGTAACCTTCAGACACAGCAATATCCATGTAAATTTTGGACCATAAGATATAGGAGCAGGATTAGGTTCATTTGGCCCTTCTAGTCTGTTCTGTCATTTCATCATGGCTGATCCAATTTTCCTCTCAGCCTCAATCCCCTGCCTTCTCCCTGCATCCCTTCACACACTGACCGATCAAGAATTTATCAACCTTTGCCTTAAATCTACATGAAGACTTGGCCTCCACAGCTGCCTATGATAAAGAATACCACAGATTCACCATCCTCTGGCTAAAGGAATTCCTCCTCATCTCTGTCTAAAAGGACACCCCTCTATTCTGAGGCTGCGTCCTCTGGTCTTAGACTCTTCCACCATAAGAAATAACATCTCCACATCCACTCTATCAAAGCCTTTCACCACTTGATAGGTCACCCCTCATTCTTTTGAATTCTGGTGAATACAAGCCCAGGGCCATCAAATGCTCTTCATATGACAAGCCATTCAATTCTGGAATCATTTTCGTGAACCTTCTTTGAACCCTCTCCAGTTTCAACACATTCTTTCTGAGATAAGGGGCTCAAACCTGCTCACAATACTCCAAGAGAGGCCTCACCAGTGCTTTATAAAGTCTCAACATTACATCCTTGCTTTCATATTCTAGTTCTATTGAAATGAATACTAACATTGCATTTGCCTTTCAGACCACAAACTCAACCTGCAACTTAAACTTTAGAGAATCCTGCACAAGGGCTCCCAAGTTCCTTTACATCTCAATTTTTGCACTTCATCTCCATTTAGAAAATAGTCAACTCTTTCATTTCTTCTACCAAAGTGCATGACCATACACTTCCCAACACTGTATTCCATTTGCCATTTCTTTGCCCATTCTCCTAATCTGTCTAAATCCTTCTGTAGTCTCTCTACTCCCTCAAAAACTACCTGCCCCTCCAGCTATCTTCATATCATCTGCAAACTTTGCAACAAAGCCATCAATTCCATCATCCAAATCATTGACATGCAACATAAAATAATCATCCCAACACAGACCCCTGTGGTACTCTTTCAACCTTATTTACAGAATTCCTGTAGGTAGCTGACCGAAACTATACACAGTTCTCCAAATTAGGCCTCATCAATGTCTTATACAACTTCATAACATCCCATCTCCTGTACTCAGTACTTTAATTTATGAAGACCAATGTGCCAAAGCCTTTCTTTCCAACCCTATCAACCACTGACACCGATATCAATGAGTTATGGACCTATATTCCCAGATCCCTTTGTTCTACCACATTCCTCAGTGCCCTGCTGTTCACTGTGTAAGACCTACCCTGGTTGATCCTCCCAAAGTGCAACATTGCGCACTTGTCTACATTAAATTCCATCTGCCATTTTTCAACCCATTTTTCCAGCTGATCCAGATCTCACTGCATGTCATGGTAGTCTTCCTTGTTGTCCCCAGTCTTGGTGTCATATGCAAATTTGCTGATCCAGTTAACCACATCATCCAGATCATTGATATAGATGACAAACAACAATGGACCCAGAACTGATCTCTGCGGCAAACCACTAGTCACAGGCCTCCAGTCAGAGACTTCTTCCACAAATCAAATGGCTAATACAATTTACTACCTCGTCTTGAATGCCAAGCAACTGGACCTTCTTGATCAGCCTCCTATGCAGGACCTTGCTAAAGTCAATGCAGACAACAGCCACTGCCTTGCCCTCATCAACTTTCCGGGTAACTTCCTTGAAAAGCTATAAGGTTGGCTAGACATGACCTACAATGCATGAAGCCATGCTGACTATCCTTAATCAGACCATGTCTAACCAAATATTCACATCCGGTCCCTTAGAATACCTTCCAATAACTTTCCCACATCTGATGTCAGGCTCACCGGCCTGTAATTTCATGCTTCTTTTTTAGGGTCTTTCACCATTGGCTATCCACAATCTTCTGGTACCTCACCTGTCTCTAAGGATGATCTAAATACCTTTTCTAGGGCCTAGCAATTTCTCCACTTCCCTCCCCCAGGGTACAAGGAAACACCTCGTCAGGCCTTGGGGATTTATCCAACATAATTTGCCTCAAGACAGCAAACTACTCTTCCTCTGTAATCTGTACTGTATAGAGTCCATGAGGCTGATGCTGATTTGCCTCACTTCTATAGACTGTCTCTTTAGTAAATACAGATTCCAAAAAATGCATTTAAGATCTCCCCATCTCTTTTGGCTCAACATATAGATTATGATTCTTATCTTCCAAAGAACCAATTTTGTCCATTGCAATCCTTTTGTTCTTAACATATTTGTGGAATCCCATAGGATTCTCCTTCACCTTGTCTCCCAAGGCAACCTCATATTTATGTAGCGCTCCTGATTTCTTTCAAGTGTTCTCTTGCATTTCTTATACTCCATAAACACCTCATTCATTCTAACCTGCTTATACCTACAATACACGTCCGTTTCTTCTCTTAAAAAGGGCCTCAATATCTCTTGAAAGTCAAGGATCCCTACAGCTGTTATCTTTACCTTACAGGCACATACAAGCTTTGTACTCTCAAAATTTCACTTTTGAAGGCCTCCCATTTACCAAGTACACCTTTGCCAGAAAACAACCACACTTTCTAGATCCTTTCTGATCCATCAAAATTGGTCTTTATCCAGTTTAGAATCTCAACCCGTGGACCAGACCTATCTTTTTGCATATTTATTTTGAAACTAATGGCATTGTAATTACTCGATGCAAACTTCACAAAATTCTGTCACCTGCCCTGTCCTATCCCTCGAAACAGGTCAAGTATCATGCTCTCTCATTGGGATTTCTATGTACTGATGAAGGAAACCCAGGAAATACGTGGCAAGTTAAAATCACTTACCATAACAATCTTATATTTCTTACAACAGTCTGCGATCTCTCTACAAATTTGTTCCTCTAAATCCCTCAGACTGTTGGATGTTGGTAATATAGCTCCATTAACATAGTCATATCTTCCTCATTAGTCAGTTCCACCCACAACTCCTCACTGGATGAGTTCTCCAGTCTGCCCTGGCTAAGCAGTGCTGTAACATTGTCCCTGACCAGTAAAATCACTCCTCCTCCTTTAATCCCCCCCACCCTGTCACCGGCATATCGATCTGGCAGTCCTGCCCCTCCTGCAACCGGGTCTTGCTGTGGCTTCAATATCATAATTCCAGGTGTTGATCCATGCCCTGAGCTCATCCCCCTTTCCCATGTTACTTCTTGCACTGAAATATACGCAGCACCAGCCATGAGTCGCACCATGCTCAACATTTTGATTCCGGACTTTGTGTGAACATTGTGCAATAACCCCTCCACTCTCTGTTCTGGCACGCTGGCTTCCATACCCCTGTAATTCTAGTTAACCCCCACCCCCGTGCAACACCAGCAAAGCTTTCTGCCAGGAATTCCCCTGTAATTCTATTTTAACCCCCACCCCCGTGCAACACTAGCAAAGCTTTCTGCCAGGAATTCCCCTGTAATTCTATTTTACCCCCCCCCCCCACCCCCGTGCAACACTAGCAAAGCTTTCTGCCAGGAATTCCCCTGTAATTCTATTTTACCCCCCCCCACCCCCGTGCAACACTAGCAAAGCTTTCTGCCAGGAATTCCCCTGTAATTCTATTTTACCCCCCCCCCCACCCCCGTGCAACACTAGCAAAGCTTTCTGCCAAGATATTAGAACCCCCTCTGGTTCAGGTTCAGGTGCAAACCGTCTATTCTGTACAGGTCCCACTTTCCCTGGAAGAGATGCCCCAAAAACCATATGCCCTCCCTCCTACACCAACTTCTTAGCCATGTGTTAAACTGTACTATCCTCCCATTTCTGCTCTCACTCGCACATGGCATTGGTAGCAACCCTGAAATCACAATCCTGGAGGTCCTGTCCTTTAACTTAGCACCTAACTCCCTGAAATCAGTTTGCACAACCTTGCTCTTTCTAACTATGTCAATGATACCGACATGAATCACAATATTTGTCTGTTCACACTCCCACATAAGAATGCAGAGGACTTGATCCGAGATATCAAGGACCCTGGCACTTGGGAGGAAACATATCATCCAGAAATATCATTCTTGCCCAAAGAACCTCCCTCCCTTCTGTTCTCCTAACTAATCAATTCAGATCATCTTGTCTACCTCCTTTCCCTTCTGGGTCGCCAAGCCAGACTCAGAGCCAGAGACCTTTCCTCTGCTAGGTCATAACCCCCCAAACAGTACCCAAGGTGATATACCTGTTGTTGAGGGGGTTGGCCACAGGGGTACTCTGCACTGGCTGTTTGCTTTGATCTACTCAAAGGATTGCAGGTGTTTGAAATATTGTAGAATATTGCTAGCTGGGGTTGGCTATTTGGAAGTCAACTGCACTCTGATAATGGCTTCTCGATTGGGGCTGAAACATCTGCAAATGGTTTGCTAGGCTGGCGATCAACCCAACTTCCAATTCGTAAAACGCAGTTACCTAGGCACAGATGTAAGATGGTGTGGTTACATAACTGGACAAGTAATGCTCGAATATCTTTACATGCTGAACCTTTGAGGATCAAATTCAGTCTGTGACAAAATCCACATATTTAAGCCGGTAAATAGTTGAAGTGACTGCAATGCAGTTGGATCGTCCATGAATGTGACTGGTTCAGTAAAATCCTTTGGGAAAGAAATCTGCCAATGTTACACAGACAGGTCCATGTAAACCTATGGTCCACGTGGCTTAGCAAAGCTTTCAGTTGTCTGAAACTGTTATCCCAGTTTGAAAGGACGTCACAATGCTGTCTCTACAGCTTAGCTCAGTTTTACATCTGGAAAATAGGAAACATGCCACACATTTTGCATGCAGGATGAGACAGAATGCAACGGGATGAGTTATAATCTGTGTTTGTTGGTTTGTTTGAAGAATGCTGGCAGGATGTTGGGCGAACACCTTGTTCCTCTTTGAAGAGTTCCATAGGCTCCTCAGTATCACCCATGCCACCCAGGCAGGCAGACAGCTTGGGTTAATCATGAAGGCCCCACTCAAAGGCCTCAGAGCTCTGGCTGAGATTACAAGCACAAACTTCAGCTGCAATGTTCAGTCATACAACCTCCTGACCCCAGGGGAAGAGAAAAGCTCTTTGAGCCAAGATAACACAGTCTTCCAGATGCCCTCCTGAAGACCCTGGGCAATGAAAGGCTGTGTCGGCTAGTCGAAATTCTGTTGCAGTTACAGAGCAGAGTCTGAAGGGTTTTCTGCGAAATTCTGCCAACACACTGAAGAAAGTTCCCTCACTTTAGAAACTGGACTTTGTGTAAGGCCTCAATATGAAGTTTATGTGTACTCCCTGTGACCAGCTGGGCTCTAGTTGGGCATTTGGTTTCCACCAACATCCCAGAGATAAGCCAGCGGGGCAGTTAGTCACTGCAAATTACCCTTTACTACCGTTTAGTGGTGATGGAATCAAGAGTGTTTATGAAAAGTGTGAGAGACTGCAGGGAAATAACGGACATTTACACTACACACTGCATCCACAAAGGAAACAGCATTATGAAGGACCCCACGCACCCCTCATACAATTTCTTCTCCCTCCTGCCATCTGGGAAGAGGCTCCGAAGCATTCGGGCTCTCACGACCAGACTATGTAACAGTTTCTTCCCCCAAGCTATCAGGCTCCTCAATACCCAGAGCCTGGACTGACACCTTGCCCTATTGTCCTGTTTATTATTTATTGTAATGCCTACACTGTTTTTGTGCATTTTATGCAGTCCTGTGTTGGTCTGTAGTCCAGTGTAGCTTTCTCTGTATTTTTTTAATGTAATTCAGTCTAGATTTTGTACTGTGTCATGAAATCACCATTCCATTCCCTTTACAACTTGCTTCTGAACTGACTTAATGACCTGCAGATTTCATGATCTTGTGAAGGATGTGGCAGACCTAATTCTCAAGCTAGCAGGTGTGGGAGAGATTAGTGGACAAAAGCTCATTACCTTGGCTAGAAGCCATTTCAGCCCTGGGAAAAAGCCTCTAACTATCCACATGATCAATGGCTCTCATCATCTTAAACACTTCTATCAGGTCACCTCTCATCCTCTGTTGCTCCAAGGAAAAAAGGCCGAGTTCACTTAACCTATTCTCATAAGGCATGCTCCCCAATCCAGGCAACATCCTTGTAAATCTCCTCTTCACCCTTTCTATGGTTTCCACATCCTTCCTGTAGTGAGGTGACCAGAACTGAGCACTGTACTCCAAGTGGGATCTGACCAATGTCCTAGATAACTGCAACATTACCTCTTAGCTCTTAAACTCAATCCCACGATTGATGAAGGCCAATACACCATACCCCTTCTTAACCACAGAGTCAACCTGCATAGCAGCTTTGAGTGTCCTATGGACTCTAACCCCAAGATCCCTTTGATCCTCCACACTGCCCAGAATCTTACCATTAATACTATACTTTGCCATCATATTTGACCTACCAAAATGAACCACCTCACACTTATCTGGGTTGAACTCCAACTGCCACTGCTCAGCCAAGTTTTGCATCCTATCAATGTCCCGCTGTAAACTTTGACAGCCCTTCACACTATCCACAACACCCCCAACTTTTGTGTCATCAGCAAACTTACTAACCCATCCCTCCACTTCCTCATCCAGGTCATTTATAAAAATCAGGAAGAGTAAGGGTCCCAGAACAGATCCCTCAGGCATACCACTGGTCATTGACCTCCACGCAGAATATGACCCGTCTACAACCACTCTTTGCTTTCTGTGGGCAAGCCAGTTCTGGATCCACAAAGCAATATCCCCTTGCACCCTATGCCTCCTTACTTTCTCAATAAGCCTTGCATGGGGTACCTTATCAAATGTTTTGCTGAAATCCATATACACTACATCTACTGCTCTACCTTCATCAATGTATTTAGTCACATCCTTAAAAAATTTAATCAGGCTCGTAAGGCACGACCTGTCTTTGACAAAGCCATGCTGACTATTCCTAATCATATTCTGCCTCTCCAAATGTTCATAAATCTTGCCTCTTCTCCATCAACTTAGCAACCACTGAAGTAAGACTCAATGGTCTTTAATTTCCTGGGCTATCTCTACTCCCTTTCTTCAATAATAAAACAACATCCACAACCCTCCAATCCTCCAGAACCTCTCCTGTTCCCATTGATGATCCAAAGATCATAGCCAGAGGCTCAACAATCTCCTCCCTCAATAGCCTAGGGTACATCCCATCCAGTCCCAGCAACTTATTCAACTTGATGCTTTCCAAAAGCTCCAGCACATCCTCTTTCTTAATATCTACATGCTCAAGCTTTTCAGTTCACTGTAAGTCATCCCTACAAACACCCAGATACATTTCCGTAGTGAATACAGAATGTCTCCTCCAGTTCCATACACTCTTTTCCACTGTCATACCTAATCGGTCCCATTCTCTCATGTCTTATCCTCTTGCTCTTCACATACTTGTAGAAAGCCCTGGTGTTTTCCTTAATCCTGTCTGCCAAGGCCTTCTCACGGCCCCTTCTGGCTCTCCTAATTGCATAAGCTCCTTCCTTCTAGCCTTATAATCTTCTCGATCTCTATCATTACCTAGTTTTTTTGAACTTTTCATCAGCTCTTCTTTTCTTCTTGACTAGATTTACAACATCCCTTGTACACCACGGTTCCTGAACCCTACCATCCTTTCTCTGTCTCATTAGAATGTACCAATGCAGAACCCCATGCAAATATCCCAATCATTTTGGTGCAGCATTTTGTTTCTACTTGAACAAGCCTAGCTGGCCAGTTCAGGTCTCAACATTTTAAAATAAACTATTTGTACAAATCTAGTTGGCCAGGTAGATCTCAGCACTTTACCATTAACTACTTATGGCCCAGACTAAGGAACTTAATGGGCAGGTAACTAACTACTGCGAATAAACCTTTTTCACTCATTCTATCACAGACATTCCCTTTGTTCTACGCATTTGTCCTTCACCTTCTCTCTTACAGTAAACTGACTTGCAGCTCTCTCTCTCTCCTAACTTAGATACAAAGCATCGAATGTTCCATTTTTCACAGATGCTTGCGTATTCTCATTATTTTCTGTTTTTTGCAGACTCATTTATCTATATGAATGGATCGCACTGTGCCATATACAATTGAGACCAAGTATTAGATAGGTAGGTCCACAGCAGTTACTATGTGTTTGAGTAACCAGGTCTGATAGGCCGCACTTGATCCCAGTAGCAGGAAGAGAGGAAATGTTCTGGGTCACTGCAAGCATTCCACTTTAACCTTAATTCTACAAAAACAAAACTTGCCTTTGGACTGCGCTGTCTGAGAAGCTCTCTACTGTAACAATAATATTCAATTTGAAAATACAGATGACTCTATAAGCATTTATTTGCAAATATCTAAAATTCATCTGAACGATGTGTGCGTCATTGTAAGGATGATAATGTATATTGGCCCGAGTACGGAAAGAAGAACAGATGGTGTTAGGGTTCTGATCCAAGATCAGAAAATGCTGACATCATTCAGCAGGCCAGGCAGCAGCTGTGACGAGGGTCAGATCGATGACTTTCATCAGAGCACCTCCTGTGGATGAATTCATTCATCTCCAGCTGTTCAGGAAGACAAGAGGAATAAGACATCGGAGCAGAATTAGGCCACTCGTGTCTGCCCCACCACTTCCACATGGCTGATTGAAATGGAATGACAGAAAGGCGTCACTTGTAGGCAAAAGGAAGGAACAGGATGGATGGAAAAGGAGGGGGGCGCAATGGTGAGGGGGAGGGAACAGAAGGAAAGGGAAGAGGAAAATAGGAGAGAAAAGGGGCAATCAAAACTAGGGAAAGGAGAGGAAGGGAAGGGGTTGGAGAGAAAGAAGAGAAAAGGACGGGGGAAAGAGAAAAGAAATGAGGGAGAGGGGAGATTTGGGGAGGTGAAAGACGTGAAGACTTGTATGATTTCACAACAGCAGGCTGTCAGAGAGCTTTGCAGCCAAAGGGCTCTTGACTTGTCGCCAGCATTATACCGTTGGACTCAGACATGTGTGAAGCGCACTCTGCTGGCCGTGACAGTGAACGGCGGATTATTACATTGACTTCTATTTCTCTACTTAAATACCAATGCAAATGAACTCTTTTACTTGTTTATTTCCTCTATCTTTCAGGCTCTTTAACAGATTCTGTTGCATTCTTCTTGCATGCTACATTATGGACAAACAGATACAGATACACAGCAGACAGGCGAGAAATTCTGCAGATGCTGGAACTCCAGAGCAACAAACACAGCTGCTGGAGGAACTCAGCAGGTCAGGTGACATCTGTGGAAAACTGTACACAGTTAACTGGGATTGCGATGGGGCCTTTAGATGGGGGAATGTGACAGCTCTCAGGGAAGCAGGAACTGTGCTTTCCTGCTCCATCAAGGCGACAAAACGAGAGCATTCTCAGAAAATTTACAGTAATTTCTGCGATAACAGAGACGTGAGGCGCATGTGGCAGGGAGTTCAGAGGATTACGGACTACAAGTCTAACCCACACGTCAGTGACCAGAATGCTTCACTCCCTAAGAGGTTGAGCGTCTCTACCCTGGCTTGATGGGTAGAACAATGTGCTGGCAAGGAGACACTCCGTCTGGCTAAAGACTCTGGCCAGAGTCAACCCACGCATGTGGAGTTCGATAATATACCACATCGGGTTCTGAAAGACTGTGCAGTCCAGCTGATGGATATACTCAACATCTCTCTGGAACAATCCATCGTCTCCTCAGTGTTCAAGGGAACAACCAGCATTCCAGTGCCAAAGAATGCAGCAGAAACCTGTGTAAATGACTATCGTCCGGTGGCATTAACATCAACCATTGTGAAAGTCCTTGAGCGGCTGGTCATGGAGCACATCAAAGCCTTTCTCCCAGATACACTGGACCCTTTCCAGTTCGCTTATCAGTCAAATCAATTCACTGACAATGCAGTAGCCTCTGTACTCCACTCTGTCCAGTCCCACCTGGAAAATGGGGTCTCATGTGCCAGACTGCAGTGTATAGACTTCAGTTCGGCATTCAACACCATCGTACCCCAGCAACAGGTGGGGAAACTGTCCTCACTGAGTCTCAACATCTCCCTCTGCAATTGGATACTGGACTTCTTAACGGTAAGGCCACAGTCAGTCCGTGTGGGCAGCAACGTCCCGTCCCATTACGCTGAGCACTGGTGCTCCCCAAGGCCGTGTGCTCAGCCCGCTGCTGTCGCAGGATCCAGCTCAAACCGTCTCTCCAGTGTGCGGATGACATCACAGAGGTTGGCCTTATCAAGGACGATGACGAGACGGAGTATAGAGAGGAAGTGGATTGGTGTGAGAAGAACAACATAAGCCTGAATGTGGAGAAGATGAAGGAAATTATTGTGGGCATCGTGGACTTCAGGAAGGTGCAGACACACCATCCCTTTTTGCGAATACTCAGCCCCTCCGTAGAGAGAGTTAACTGCACCAAGTTCACATCACAGACAACCTCACTTGGTCACTTAATATCACCTCCCTGAACAAGAAGGCACAGCAGCGCCTCCACTTCCTACAAAGATTGAGGCAAGCAAGGCTGCTACCCCACCCCCTCACCCCCATCTTAACTGCGTTTTACAGGAGCATTATTGAGAGCATCTCCATCCGATATGGGAGCAGTCAAGCATCGGACCAGAAGTCCCTACTAAAGGATGTGAGAACAGCTGAGAGGATCGTAGGGGTTTCCCTACCATCCATCGGGACATTTATCAGGAGCGCTGTGTACACAGGGTCCTTAGTATTGTTAATAATGCCACCCGTCCATCGGGACATTTATCAGGAGCGCTGTGTACACAGAGCCCTTAGTATTGTTAATAATCCCACCCGTCCATCGGGACATTTATCAGCAGCGCTGTGTACACAGGGCCCTTAGTATTGTTTATAATCCCACCCGTCCATCGGGACATTTATCAGCAGCGCTGTGTACACAGGGCCCTTGGTATTGTTAATAATCCCACCCGTCCATCGGGACATTTATCAGCAGCGCTGTGTACACAGGGCCCTTAGTGTTGATAATAATCCCACCCGTCCATCGGGTCATTTATCAGGAGCGCTGTGTACACAGGGCCCTTAGTATTGTTAATAATGCCACCCGTCCATCGGGACATTTATCAGCAGCGCTGTGTACACAGGGCCCTTAGTGTTGATAATAATCCCACCCGTCCATCGGGTCATTTATCAGGAGCGCTGTGTACACAGGGCCCTTAGTATTGTTAATAATCCCACCCGTCCATCGGGACATTTATCTGCAGCGCTGTGTACACAGGGCCCTTAGTATTGATAATAATCCCACCCGTCCATCGGGTCATTTATCAGGAGCGCTGTGTACACAGGGCCCTTAGTATTGTTAATAATCCCACCCGTCCATCGGGACATTTATCTGCAGCACTGTGTACACAGGGCCCTTAGTATTGATAATAATCCCACCCGTCCATCGGGACAATTATCAGCAGCGCTGTGTACACAGGGCCCTTAGTATTGTTAATAATCCCACCCGTCCATCGGGACATTTATCAGTAGTGCTGTGTACACAGGACCCTTAGTATTGTTAATAATCCCACCCGTCCATCGGGACATTTATCTGCAGCACTGTGTACACAGGGCCCTTAGTATTGATAATAATCCCACCCGTCCATCGGGACAATTATCAGCAGCGCTGTGTACACAGGGCCCTTAGTACTGTTAAGGATCCCATCCATCCACCCAGTATTCTCTTTGACTTTCTACCATCAAGCAGGAGACGACGATGCATAAAAACAAGGATGGTCAGGATGAGAAACAGTTTCTTCCCCCAGGCCATTAAGCTTCTGAACCCCCAGCCACATCATCACTGGTTAATCTGTTCCATACCTTACAATATTTAAATAACAAACTAAAGTGCATTAATATTATGTGTGATTCATCTGTAGATTTTATTCTTAACTTCACAAGTTATTATGTGTTATATATACTACTGTTCTTTACACCCTGGTTCAGAGAAACATTGTTCATTTTTATATACGTTGTATGGTTATCTACATTATATACATGTATATAGTTAAATGACAATAAACTTGACTTTCTTCCAGCATTTTGTGTCAGCTACACAGCAGCTTATCATCCAGACTCCTAAAGCAGAAATATCTTATCGAACACACAAAATACCGGAGGAATTTAGCAAGTCAGGCAGCATCTATGGAATCTAGGTTTCCGTCTGAGACCCTTCATCTTTCGTATTTATAACTATCCTGTGTCACTGATTCTAAATAGTTCACTAATCAAGCAGATCATTAACATAATTGCCCATTAAAGTGGTTTATTCTGTCAGTCAGTTCCATCAAAGGAGGAGAATTCATGATTCACACTGTAGATAACTTTAACCAAAATCTGCATTGCAAAGTATAGCGATTTAAGTTCACTGTGATGAAGACAGTATTGTCTGGCTTTGTCATACCAACGCTGATTCAAAAATTCAAGAGATTCTGCAGACGCTAGAAAACCAGAGCAACACACACAAAATGGAAGAACTCGGCAAATCAGGCAACCTCTATGGGGAGGAATAGAGTCAATATTTTGGGCCAAGCCCCTTCAGAAGGGCGCTGATGAAAGGCTCCGGCCTAAAACATGGACACTTTATTCCCGCATCCCCCCCCCCCGCCCCCATAGTTGCTACCTGACCTACTGAGTTCCTCCAGCATTTTGTGTGTGTTACATCAAAGTTTAAAATCTTACATAAAGAATGAAGTCACAAATGCATAAAACATAAAAAACCTACAGCACAATACAGGCCTTTGGCCCATAAAGTTGTGCCGAACATGTCCCTACCTTGGGAATTACTAGGGTTACCTATAACCCTCTATTTTTCTAAGCTCCTTGTACCTATCCAAAAGTCTCTTAAAAGACCCTATCGTATCCACCTCCACCACCACTGCCTTCAGCCCATTCCACGCACTCAACACTCTCTGCGTAAAAAACTTACCCCTGACATCTCTTCTGTACCTACTTACAAGCACCTTAAACCTGCGTCCTCTTGTCCTCTTGTGGCATTTCAGCCCTGGGAAAAAGCGTCTAACTATCCACACGATCAATGGCTCTCATCATCTTATACACTTCTATCAGGTCACCTCTCACCCTCTGTCGCTCCAAGGAGAAAAGGCCAAGTTCACTCAGCCTGTTTTCATAAGGCATGCTCCCCAATCCAGGCAACATCCTTGTAAATCTCCTCTGCACTCTTTCTATAGTTTCCACTTCCTCCCTGTAGTGAGGCGACGAGAAATGAGCACAGTACTCCAAGTGGGGTCTGACCAATGTCCTAGATAACTGCAACATTACCTCTTGGCTCTTAAATTCAATCCCACGATTGATGAAGGCCAGTACACCGTATGCCTTCTTAACCACAGAGTCAACCTGCTCAGCTGTTTTGACAGTCCTATGGACTCGGACCCCAAGATCCCTCTGATCCTCCACACTGCCAAGAGTCTTACCATTAATACTATATTCTGCCATCATATTTGACCCACCAAAATGAACTACCTCACAATTATCTGGTTTGAACTCCATCTGCCACTTCTCAGCCCAGTTTTGCATCCTATCAATGTCCCGCTGTAACCTCTGACAACCCTCCACACTATCCACAACACCTCCAACCTTTGTGTCATCAGCAAAGTTACTAACCAATCCCTCCACTTCCTCATCCAGGTCATTTATAAAAATCACAAAGAGTAGGGGTCCCAGATCAGATCCCTGAGACACACCACTGGTCACCGACCTCCATGCAGAATATGACCCATCTGCAACCACTCTTTGCCTTCTGTGGGCAAGCTAGTTCTGGATCCACAAAGCAATGTCCTCTCCGATCCCATGCCTCCTTACTTTCTCGATAAGCCTTATCAAATGCCTACAAAGAGACTTTTCTGTGAAGTGGATGATACACCAAGGAGTAACTATATCATACACTTCCCAAGAGCAAAAGCAGAATGGAAATCCTATCTGGACTCTAACTTGGGAAAAAGAGGTGCAAACCATCCTGTCCTCTGAGGCGGATTCCTGCATTCCTTCACTAGTAAACTCTGCACACACATTCGCAATGATTAAAGTATTGCAACTGTTAAATTAAATACAAGCTCCTGTGTTTCAGGAGGGGTGAGCTAGCTCAATTGTGATGGATATGGACATTGGTACAAATGAGAAACAAATATCTCTTTAATCTGAATAACAATTGTGACTGAGAAATCAGATATAATCAGTGATGTTTTCCAGTATTGATGTTGATTTTTTCATTGATATATTGACCATCCTGTCGATATCTCATTCCATTAACACTAAAGGAGGCAGAGGGTCGTAGACAGGCCAGGAGTGACAGCACAGGAACAGGACCCACTGAGCCCATACCATTTACACAAATCCTAACTGAACCCATTTTCTTCTCTTCATCTTCCCATCATATTCATTCTCCCCCCCCCCCACCCCCCCACCCGACCCCTTGGTTTATCATTCGTTACATACTGGGAGAAACTTATAGTGGACAATAACCGACCAGCCCACACATTTGGGATGTGTGAGGAAATCAGATCACCCGGAGGACTCCCAGGGAGAGCATGCAGATTCTGCACGGACAGCACCGGACGTCAGGATTTAGTTGAACACATTCACAGTCAGGAATACTCACCAGTGCCTCGACACTCTGAAGGGTTACGTACACCAGTACTCAGAACCTTCTGCAGATGTGCAGTTGAGAGTATACAAGCACACTCATCACTGTGGTAAAGAAACTGCACTGTGACAGACCGGGCGGCTCGATAACAGGGGCTAAAACTGCCCATTGTCTCACTGGCTCCACTCTACCCACCATCAAGGACCTATATACAGAAAGATGCCAGAGAGAAAGCCAGCAGTATCAAGGAGGATCTCATTTACCCGGCTCGTGGATTGTTTGCCCACTTCCGTGAGGGAAGAGGCAATGCAGCATGCACGCCAGGACCACCAGACTCAAAAATAGTTACTTCCCCCAAGGCCATCAGGCTGATCAACACCCCCACCTACTAACCCACCCCATCACCACTACTTTATCAGTTCCTGCTCATCACCTTCTGTACAGATACTCCCATAACTTTACATCCAGTACATACAATCCGTCTCCGGAGATAAGCTAAGCTTATGTATTTATACCTATTGTGTTCTTTACGCTGCAGCAGATCTGGGGTAACAATCACTTCATTCTCCTTCACATTTGTGAACTGAAGGAGGACAAACTACCTCGAATCTTGAAGCTGAGTGGCAGCACCTCCTCCAGCTGTGCCACTATTTCAGCTTACAAAGTGGTCCAACAGACACGTCATGTCAACATGCCCATTTGCAGAGAATTTCAGTTAGGAGTCATGGGTGTACACTTATCACCACTGTCCTAATGACAATGCAAGAGAAACTGGTGAACTGGAGTAGGCGACACTTGCTGCTCGGGAAGTACAGTAGTTAAATCCTGGCTAAGCACCACCCTGCACAGGCTCTTTATGAGGGAGAAAGCAGGTAGACTGGATTAGATGAAGTGGGGTGGGAGGAAGCACACCTACAACAGAAATACAACAAGGGACTATTGGGGTAAATGTTGTGACTCTATGTTGTAGATTTTGTGTAAGATCAGAGGCCTGAGGTAAATATTTTTGAAGTTCCGAAATCCTCCATTTCAGTCAAACATTATTGTTTTTAAAAAACATGATAGCCTATAAATCTTCTCCTTTCAGAGGAGACAAATCTTCTCCTTCCTGGAAAATACAGGTTGGCTTGTGGCTTTTGGTGACCTCACTAAACTTGGAATATTGTGTTCAGTTCTGGTCACCTCATTATAGGAAGGATGAGGAAGCTTTAGAGAGGGTGCAGAGGAGATTGACCAGGATGCCACCAAAATTAGAGAGAAGGAGGAACGTTTGAGTGAGCTAGGGTTTTTCCTCTTTGGGATGACGGAGAATGAGAAGCATCTCAGAGGTGCAGAAGGCTATAGGAGGCATAGATAGAGTGCACAACCCACACTTCCCAATGTGGCAATGGCTAATGCCAGAGGGCATCTGTTCAAGGTGAGAGGAGGAAATTTGAGGGATGTCTGAGGTAGGTTTTTATTTTAAATGAGTGTGGGCATCTACAACATATTGATGAGTGGGGTGATAGACGCTGATAGATTAGGGACAGTTAATTGACCCAGATGGGCACATGGACAATAGGAGAAAAAAATGAGGGTTATGGGCTGTGTAGGAAGACACAGATTGATTATGGAGTAGGTTTATGTAGGTTAGTGCAAGGGGCCAAATTGCCTGTACTGTGCTGTATTGGTCTGTGACCCATTCTCCATATCCAATTAGCAGTGCAGCTCTTGGTTACCTTACTAAATATACCAGCTCTCCCCACTCTGTGAGCAGGCTTCACTAAATGTTTGTGTTAAAACATGATGTTGTGTGTAAAAATGCTGTGTGTTTGTGCAACTTTGTCTCCAATCTCCACCCTGCTCTTAAATTCACTTGGTCCATTTCTGACTCCTCCCTCCCCTTTCTCAATCACCCCGCCTCCATCTCTGGAGCCAAACTGTCGACCGACACCTATTACAAACCTGCTGACTCCCATGCTTATCTCGACTATCCCTCTTCCCACTATCTCCTGTAAAAATGTTATTCCTTTCCTCAGATCCTTCGCCTCCGCCACATCTGTTCAAGATGCAGCCTTCTATTCTGTCCTCCTTTAAAGCACAGAGTCCTCCTCCCTCCACTATTGTTGCTGCCCTCACCCACATCTTCCCCATTTCTCAAGCATCCACGCTTAGCCCCATCTTCCCACTGCCTTAGCAGTAAGAGTTCCTCTTGTCCTTGCCCAACACCACATCCAAAGCATCATTCTCCACAATGCCCGCCATGAAACCGACCCCTACTCCCTCTCTTGGAGGGCTACAATGAGGCCATCCTCAGGGTGTCAGTACGTTATGGCCCAAGTGTGGAGAGAGACACTGAAGTGGGTCAATCATTCACTGACTTTAATGCGAACAGGATTTTAAAGGAAAGGGAAACAAACACTGGACTAAACAGGGCCGTTGACCAAAACTCTCAACTGGAAAATTAGATGCCAACACCACGGCTACAACGAAAAGGGAGTTAAATACGCCATAACAAAATAGTAATTAGCTGACATATTGACGAGAGTAATTGCTGAATCGTCTGTGCAACCCGCCCACGGGGGCACGTAGACCCTGCAGCAGAGTCCGTGTTGTGACAGGAGACCACCCACTAGGCGCAGCCTGAGGTGAGGTGCTGCAGACCTGTGCTCGCTGGACGTCCCGGATGAGCAGTTTGTTTAAGATGTCCTTCACTGGGATCCAACAATGTTCTTCAAGGCCATACCCTTTCCAATCCACTGACACTGGACCCTATACCAGACCCGGCGAGATGTTAGGAAGCACTACATTGTACATACCAGTGAACCATCTACCAAGCCGGGGAGTGGGGGATTGTCTGGGGCCAGGAAGGAGAGAGGTAGTAACAACCAGCATCAATGAAGATCTACCCAATCTATACAAGACATTGTTGACAGCCTTTTCCACCACAATCGGTCCCACGTAGCATGGAGCCAGTTTCCAGCTCTCGACTTCCAGGGGAAAATCCCTCGATGCCAACCAGACCTCCTCCCCTGGCTTGAATGGTGTTACCTGTCGATGGAGCCGATCAGCCTGCTGGGAATGTTGTTTCTGGGCGCGCAGCAGAGAAGCCCCGGCTCGTCTCCAGGTGAGCTTGTAGCTGGATCAGCTGTTCAGCAGCAGGAGCTCCTACGTCAAACCCCTGATCAGGGAAGAGCGGGGGCTGGAATCCCTTCCGGCATTCAAAGGGAGATACACCAGTGGAGGACGACTGGAGATTATTGTGAGGGATCTCTGCCCAAACCAATTGGGAGCTCCGGGACGTGGGGTTGGAAGTGGCAAGACAGCGCAGGGTTGTCTCCAACTCCTGGTTCACTCTCTCATTCTGTCCATTAGATTGGGGGTGGAAACCTGACGAGAGGCTGGTGTGGCTCCTACAAGAGAACAGAAAGCCTTCCAAAAGCGGGAAATGAGCTGGGGTCCATAATCAGACACTGTCTTGAGGAAAACCATGGAGCCTGAACACATGATGAACCGTGAGTGTGGCAGTCTCATGAGCCGATGGGAGATTGGAGAGGGGAATGAAGTGGGCAGCCTTGGAGAATTGATCAACAATTATCAAAATGGTGGTGTTCCCATGAGATGGCCTAGTGACGAAATCCACTGAGAGGGAGACCACGGGCGGCTGCACAGACAAAGGACATAGACCATCTGGCGTGACGTCTTGTTCTGAGCGCGCAGGTGGGACAGGTAGATACGAAGGCGTGGGCATCCTGGGACATAGATAGCCACCAAAATTGTCTCTTCAAGAACTGGGTCCATTGAATTCCTGGATGGCCAGCCGGACGGGAGGAGTGACCCCATTCCAACACTTTGGAGCACACTGTGTCAGGGACAAACAACCGATTGGGATGTTCCCCACCTGGGCCTGGATCTGATTGTCGGGCGGCCCTCACCTCTGCTTCTATTCCCCAGATCACCGGAGCAGCGATACACGAGTGAGGAAGAATGGGCTCTGGATCGGCGTTATCCTCAGATCCGGGAGAGAGTGTCAGCCTTTGTATTCTTACTGTCAGGCCGGTAGGCAAGGATGAAATTAAGCTGGATGAAGAAGAGAGCCCACCAGGTTTGATAAGAGTTGAATCTGTGTCCTGAATGGAAGAGGTTCTTGTGATCTGCCCAGACCAAGAATGGATGCTTTGCCCCTTCCAATCAGTCCTGTCCAATGGAATCCTGCCGAGGTCTTCCTGGTGAATGTGTTTATGGGAGCCACGATAGAGCCGGAATTCCAGATGAAGAGGCGATAAGCATTCGCAAACCCCATGAAGCGCTGTACCTGTTCGACTCCAGACAGTTTGGGCCACTCTGCAACTGCCTGAACTTTACTAGGATCCATTTGAACACTGGATGGGGTAAGTACATAGCCCAAAAACAACACCTGGTCTTTATGGAGCTCATTTTTTGGGCTTGGCTAGAGGTTAATTTCCAGGAGCCGTCTGAGACATGCTGGACGTGTTCCTGATGAGAGCGGGATGGATAAGGATGTCATCTAAATACACAAACTGGTTCAACATGTCCCTGAGCACATCGTTAACTAAGGTCTGGAATACAGCAGGGGCATTGGCCAGACCAAAGAGTACTCACAGTGGCCCGAAAGGTGTTGACAGCCATCTTCCACTCATCCCCCTCCCTCATTCGAACCAGACTGTAAGCATTGCGCGCATCAATTTTGGAAGATATGGTTGCTCCCCGGAGATGTTCAAACGCAGACGCCTGCAGGGGAAGAGGGTAACGGTTCTTCAGTGATGTTGTTCAGGGCCAATAATCGATGCAGGGACGGAGCTTGCTGTTTTCGTTGCTCACAAAAAAATGAGCCCGCTCCCGCCTGAAAGGTTGGCAGGCGGTTAACCCCCATGGCCAATGCCTCTGATGTATTCATCCTTGGCCACCGTTTCAGGACGAGAGAGGGGAAAGAGCCAGCCCCGGGGAGGACTAGTGCCAGGTAGGAGGTCTATGACACAATGGTACAGCTGGTGCCGTAAGACTCAAGGAGATCCACGTACTGAACCAGAATCCCAGACTGGTCCCCATCCTTTGCTGACACAGGAGGGGATTCATTAAACAGAGCTTGAGCTGGACCCAGACAGATAAGACAGGCATGCTGCTCCCCACTCTTGGAGTGTTTTCAGAGACCAATCAATCCATGGGTTATGTCGGGATAACCAATGGAGACCAAGCAGTGTATGTGAATCAACCATATAGGAGAGTTCTTCCCTATAGTTGCCTTCAAGCTCAAGTTTGAGGGGTTGGGTGGATCTGGTCAGTGCCAGAGGTCGACTGTCCAGGGCCTTTCCTCAATTTCTGGGTGGGAACTCCCCACCTTTGAGCTGGAAAGATATCCATTAGACTCCAGGCTGCACCAGAGTTGATAAATGCTTTAAGTTCATGGGTCGAGATGCCCACAACAAGGAAACTGCGAGCAGAACACAACTAGGTGAAGAGCAACAACCCGTCAAGACCCCTCCCTGCTGACGGGGATCCTCTTTTACCGGACGCTTGGGACATGCCGGCCGGAAACGGCCTGGATTACCACAATAGCGGCAGGAACCTGTCGCCTGCGGCACTCTCTCTCCTGCGTATGCGTCCCACTAGCATGGTCTCCGTGGATTGGGCACTGGGTGATTAGACAGCACTAGGAAGCCTATGACATTCTTGCCCTGCTCCATTCAGGTAGCCAGATTAATCAGGTCATCCAGACTATCCTGTTCGTCACAGACAGCAATCTCTTTCCAGCTTTTGCCCACGGTCACTCTCACCAATTGGATCGGCGCCTTTGGAAGCGGTGTCGCCTTGGTGTTGCTCTCGAGTCTGAACGTGCAGGAGGAGACAACAAAGGATATGAAGAGTAAGCCACCAGAGATGATCCTCTCCCTCAGTCCATACTTAACAACCGCACAGGGAGAAAATGCTGCTGTCAATGAAATCTTGATGTTCATGGCCATGGGAAGAGAAGAGACAGGAATCTGCGAGGACCCTGATGATGAGAAATATTAGCAAAGCACTTGACAGAGGTGGAAGCTCTGGTCCAGCTGGCTGATGAGTGTGACGATAGTGCAAAGGGACGTGAAAGTGAAAGCACCCTCTCTTCTCACTTGCTTTCTGTAGACACTCTGGACTCCCTGCCCCTATAATCTCTCTGTTGGTCCTCAAGCCATGTTGCAGGTGCAGGGACAGGTGGAACACATTCTTCCCACATTGATATTCCTTGCAACAAATAATTGGTGCTTCAGGCTTAAGCCTGGATGCATTGTGGTGCATCAGTTTTCATCAATTGTGGGATTGAGTTCAGGAGCTGAAAGGTAATGTTGCAGCTGGTCAGACCCCGCTTGGAGTACTATGCTCAGTTCTGGTCACCTCACAACAGGAAGGACATGGAAACCATAGAAAGGGTACAGAGGAGACTTACAAGGAAGTTGCCTGGATTGGGGAGCATGCCTTATGAGAATAGGTTGAGTGAACTCGGCCTTTCCTCCTTGGAGCGACGGAGGATGAGAGGTGACCTGATGGAGATGTATAAGATGATGAGAGGTATTGATCGTGTGGATAGTCAGAGGCTTTTTCCTAGGGCTGAAATGGCTAGCACAAGAGGACAAAGTCTTAAGGTGTTTGGAAGTAGGTACAGAGGAGAAGTCAGGGATAAGTTTTTTACGCAGAGAGTGGTGAGTGCATGGAATGGGCTGCCGGTGACGGTGGTGGAGGTGGATACAATAGGGTCTTTTAAGAGGCTCCTGGACAGGTATATGCTTAGAAAAATAGAGGGCTATGGGTAACCCTAGGTAATTTCTCATGTAAGGACATGGTAGACATAGCATTGTAGTCTGAAGGGCCTGTATTGTGCTGTAGGTTTTCTATGTTTCTAGCATTTTCCCATTTTATAAGACGAGCATGTCACCGTCTGTCAGTACATGTTCAAAGGTTCATTTTATTGTCACAGTATATATGCTGAATACAACTCTGAGATTTGTTTTCTCCGGGTAGCCATGGAACATGTGACAACACTGAAACAATTCCAATTCCACCCGTGTATATATTTCCATAATCTAACTATTTGCAACATTGGAAATTCAACACAAACACACAATTTGCTCCTATTCTCTGGCCCTAACATCTAAAGGTGTATTTGCTTTAGATGGGCTTGTTATATTTCATTCGATGTTTGCTGAGAGGCTGTAATCTATGCCGAGGAGGCCCATTAATGGAAAAGGCACAATGCAGTTGGCTGGGTTACTTGTGGTATTCAACAACTGCTGACTCGGGCAATCATATTGTTGCCACTAACCCACAAGGCTGCAAGGTTAAACGGTCTTCTGGGAAGTTATGCATAAAAGGAAGAGAAGAGATCCTGTTGCAAAGAAGAATATTGCCCAATATCTGGAAAATATGAAAAATATTTATTCCTTATTAAACATAACTAAAAACATATTACACTGGTTATTGGAGACAGAGCAAATACAGATGCTGGATTCTGGAGCAATAAACTATTGGCTTGGAGGAACTCAGTGGGTTGAGCAGTATCTGTTGGGAGGGGAAAGGTTGTTGATGTGTTGGGTTGAGACCCTGCATCAGGATTGAGAGTAGAGGGGGAAGGAGGCCCACAAGTACTGTGCAAAAGACTTAGTCACATATATACCGTATACAGCTATAGTAGGGTTCCTGAGATTTTTGCACAGTACTGTAGGCCACCTTCCCTCTCCTCTCTCAATCCTATTGCAGGGTCTCAACCCAAAAAAATAACCCAGGTGTTTGGAATCAAATAATCTTGCCTGGTGCATCAGGGCTGGGTGTGTCTGCATTCGCACCACCCCCTACCCCAGCACTTCTTCTCTACCTCTTGTCCAACACACCTCCCAGAGCGCTCTACCCTCACCATTCCCAACATCCTTTGCTCTAATCACATTTACAAACTTGCTTTCCTCTCTACATTGACAAATACAGACAAGTACTGTGCAAAAGTCCTAGTCACATATGTCCAGTAGGATACCTCAGACTGGGTGTCTAAGCACAAGACTGAGTGTAGCACACAGTTCCTCATTTCTGCTCATCTTCCTTAGGAGGAACTTGCACGCTCTCAAAAGCAGCTCTGAGCACGGGGTGAATGGGCCAAGTTTTCAAAAAGTTCTCTCCATTTCTCACCTTCCATGCTCCCACGAGCCTTCTCACAATGGCAGTATTTGTCACCGCAGCTCTACACTTTTCAACTGGATCCAAGCAGACTAACACTGGTGTGTCAATGGTCTCAGTTACTCCAACGTCTGCTTGGGAAAACTCCAGTTTCAATGACAAGTAACCATTGTACGAGTACTCATCAGTACTAAGCCCCTGAATCTCAAGGGCACTGAGTGGTGTCAATGGTAAATGTGTCAAATACTGGTTGTAAAGTAAAGTAACGTGAGAACCTGTGTCAAGTATGGCACTAGCATAAACACCTTCAATGTGTGTGGATGCTTCAAAACTTGGTCCCACTAAACCTTCAGAATAGCATTTTATACTTTAGTATTTCCCTTGATATCTTGATATCTTCTCCAAAACGTCAGGCCGTTCCTTTACTGAGTCCCTCCATATTTTACCTCTTTTCTTCTCTGTTTGATTTACCGCCGATTTACTTTTTGAAGATTTTCCTGTCCTTCACACTCCTGCTTGAAATGTCCATCTTCTGCACAGTTGTAACAGAAAACACCGATCGCATCCCTGGTCAAGCTCAGCCGTAGCCTTCAGTCTGGCACATCCCTCCAGTGGGTTAGGCTTCCTGTCGGCCTTGTCACGCCTGATGGCAGCACCAGCCAATGTCATCCGAAATACCTCGGCCCTCTGATCTTCCATGACCATCCTGCAAATACCCCCGCTTGAGGGGCATCAGGGGTGGCTTCAGCAACAGTGGCTACTACCGAGGACCTGCCCTGCTGACAGAGGCTTCCCGCTCCTCCACCGCGTTTTTCTCCTCTCTAACTTCTCAGAGTAACTTGGTAAAAGATGGAGGTGGGCGCATCTCACGAGTCATCGGAATACGTTGAGCAATCACGTCCTGTGACAGCACACCCTTCACAACCAGCTCCATCCTCAACAATTTCTCTCAGACAGTTGAATGTGGCACAAACTGTGCAGTAGCTTCTCCAACCTGAAAATGTAGGCAGACAGCTTCTCTCTTTCCTCTTGGAATGGATGCCAAAACTTCATCCTAAGATCGGCTACACTTCCAGTAGTGCCAAAAGCACCTTCCAGAGATTGCAGGTAATTAGCTGACGTGGCTAATGGGTTCTCTGCCCTGAGGAACCACACTATATCGCCAGCTCCTTTAAACTCTCAACCAGGTCTCAGGTTTTCTTTCATGTTATCTGAGAACTGCCATTCAGTTGAGCGCGCACTTTAAAAGGCAGGACTTCTTTTCAGAGCGGGCAGCGTCGAGCGGGCAGCGGAGTCCATGGAAGCAGAGTCCTGGGCTTTGGCTAAGTGGGCTTCGGCGTAAGGGGACTTCGGTAAGCCTGTGTGATTGCTCGCTGAGGGGAAGAAGGTAAGGTCGCTAGGTGCTTTTTAGACTTATTCTATTAATCCAGTTCAGGTATGGGGGAGACAGTCAGAGCAGTGGTGTGCTCCGTATGCAGTATGTGGGAAGTCAGGGTCAACATAGTTGTCCCTGATGACCACACCTGCAAGAGGTGCGTCCAGCTGCAGCTCCTATCAGACCGAGTTAGGGAGTTGGAGCTGGAGCTGGATGAACTACGGATCATTCGGGAGGCAGAGGCAGAGATAGATAGGAGTTATCAGGAGGTAGTCACATCAAAAAAACAAGAAGTAGGCAGATTGGTGACGGTCCAGAGAGGCAGGGGGAGCAGGCAGAGAGAGCAGAGCACCCCTGCGGCCATTCCCATTAACAATAAGTATACCGTACTGGATACTGCTGATGGGGATGACCTACCAGGAATGAGTTGTAGTGGTCCTGCCTCTGGCACAGAGGTTGAACCCTCAACTAGAAAGGGGAGGAGGGAAGAGAAGAGAGCGATAGTTTTAGGGGATTCTATAGTCAGGGGGGCAGATAGGAAATTTTGTGGGGCAGATCGGGAGTCTTGGATGGTATGTTGCCTCCCTGATGCCAGGGTCCGGGACATCTCAGATCGGGTGCAGGCTATTCTTGAGAACGAGGGCATGAACCCAGATGTAGTGGTCCATGTAGGGACCAACGATGTAGGTAAGGTGAGTGAGGGGGTCCTGCTTAGAGAGTTCAGGGAGTTAGGAGTGAAGCTGAAAGGCAGGACCTCCAGGGTGACAATCTCAGGATTGCTACCTGTGCCACGTGCGAGTGAGGCGAAGAATAGAATGATTATGCACATCAATACGAGGCTGAGAGCATGGTGCAGGAAGGAAGGGTTCAGGTTTTTGGATAATTGGTCTTTGTTCCAGGGACATTGGGATCTGTTTCGAAGGGACGGTCTACAGCTGAACCGGAGGGGTACTAACATTCTTGCAGGAGTGTTTGCCAGTGCTGCTCAGGGGGGTTTAAACTAGATGTGCAGGGGGCAGGGATCCAGATCCAGAGGGTTGGTCAGAAGGAGCATGGGGTTAAATGTGTAGAAGGTTTGAGTGATCTTGAGAAGGTCATCAAAATTCAGGGTGCAATTTGCCTGATGGAAGTTCAAGGAGCTGGGTTAGGTACAATAGACAGTGTTTTAAGCAAAGAGAGGAGGAATGGGCTCAGAATTCTATACTTGAATGCGCGTAGTGTCAGAAATAAGACAGATGAGCTTGAAGCTCAGATGAAAATGGGGAACTACGATATTGTTGGGATAACGGAGACATGGTTGCAAGGGGATCAGGCCTGGGAATTGAGTGTACCAGGGTATACGTGCTATCGTAGAGACAGAAATATGGGAAGAGGGGGTGGGGTGGCCCTGTTGTTGAGGAATGAGATTCAGTCCTTAGCAAGAGGTGACTTGGAAACAGGGGAAGTAGAGTCTGTGTGGATTGAGCTGAGGAACAGTAAGGGTAAAAAGACCCTAATGGGTGTTGTGTACAGGCCCCCAAACAGTAGAGTGGATATTGGGTACAAGTTGATTAGGGAGTTGACATTGGCATGTGCTAAAGGTAATGCAGTCATTATGGGAGATTTCAACATGCAGGTGAACTGGGAGAATCAGGTAGGTGCTGGACCCCAGGATAGGGAGTTTGTGGAGTGTCTAAGGGATGTATTTTTGGAACAGCTTGTGCTTGAGCCAACCAGGAACGAGGCTATTTTGGACTTGGTGATGTCTAATGAACAGGAATTGATAAGTGATCTTGAAGTAAAGGAGCCATTAGCAAGTAGTGATCATAACATGATAAGTTTTTATCTACAATTTGAGAGGGATAAGGGCAGATCAGAGGTGTCAATGTTGCAATTAAATAAAGGAGACTACGGAGCCATGAGGGAAGAGCTGGCCAAAGTTAAATGGGCAGATGCCCTGGCAGGAAAGACAGTGGATCAGCAGTGGCAGATATTCTTGGGCATAATACAAAAGATGCAAAAGCAGTTCATTCCAATGAGAAGGAAGGATTCAAAGAGGGGGAAGGGGCCACAGTGGTTGACAAAGGAAGTCAGAGATTGTATAGCATTAAAGAAAAAGAAGTATGACAGGGCTAAGATGAGTGGGAATACAGATGATTGGGAAAATTTTAAGGAACAGCAGATCTTAACTAAAAAGCAATACGGAGAGAATCAGGTATGAGCTCAGTCTAGCCAGGAATATAAAAGGGGATAGCAAAAGCTTTTTTAGCTATGTGAAGAGAAAGAAGATAGTTAAGAACAATGTTGGCCCCTTGAAGAATGAATTGGGAGAAATTGTTATGGGTAACAGGGAAATGGCAACAGAATTTAATGCCTACTTTAGATCTGTCTTCACCAGGGAGGACACAAGCAATCTCCCAGATGTATGGATGGGCCAGGATCATAAGATATCAGAAGAATTGAGACAGATTGACATTAGGAAAGAAACTGTGATGAGTAGACTGGTAGGACTGAAGGCTAATAAATCCCCGGGTCCAGATGGTCTGCATCCGAGGGTTCTAAAAGAGGTGGCTCAGGAAATTGCGGATGCATTGGTAATCATTTTCCAATGTTCCTTAGATTCAGGATCAGTTCCTGAAGATTGGAGAGTGGCTAATGTTATCCCACTTTTCAAGAAGGGAGGGAAGGAGAAAACGGAGAACTATCGCCCTGTTAGCCTAAAGTCAGTCGTGGGGAAGATGCTTGAGTCCATTATTAAGGACGAAATAGTGGCACATCTTGATGGCAGAAATAGGATTAGGCCGAGCCAGCATGGATTGACCAAGGGCAAATCATGCTTGACTAATCTGTTGGAGTTTTTTGAGGGTGTAACAAGGATGTTAGATGAGGGTAAGCCAGTGGATGTTGTGTACCTAGATTTTCAGAAGGCATTCGATAAGGTGCCACATAGGAGATTGGTGAGTAAAATCAGAGCTCATGGCATTGGGGGCAGGGTTTCAACATGGATAGAAAACTGGTTGGCAGATAGAAAGCAAAGGGTAGCAGTGAATGGGTGTTTCTCGGACTGGCTGGAGGTGACTAGTGGGGTACCACAGGGCTCTGTATTTGGACCACAGCTCTTTACGATTTATGTCAATGATTTAGATGAGGGCATTGAAAACTATATCAGCAAGTTTGCTAATGATACTAAACTGGGTGGCAGTGTGACATTCGAAGAGGACGTTAGGAGAATACAGGGAGACTTGGAAAGGCTGGGTGAGTGGGCAGATACTTGGCAGATGTCATTCAATGTGAATAAATGTGAAGTTATCCACTTTGGAAGCAGGAACAAGAGGGCAGAGTATTGTCTGAACAGTGTAGAGTTAGGTAAGGGAGAAATGCAAAGAGACCTAGGAGTCCTAGTTCACCAGTCAATGAAGGTGAATGAGCAAGTGCAACAGGCAGTGAAGAGGGCAAATGGAATGTTGGCCTTTGTTACAAGGGGAATTGAGTACAAGAGCAAGGATGTCCTTTTGCATTTGTACAGGGCCCTGGTGAGACCACACCTGGAATATTGTGTACAGTTTTGGTCTCCAGGTTTAAGGAAGGACATTCTGGCAATTGAGGAAGTGCAGCGTAGATTCACTAGGTTGATTCCTGGGATGGCAGGGCTGTCATACGCAGAGAGATTGGAGAGATTGGGCTTGTACACGCTGGAATTAAGGAGATTGAGAGGGGATCTGATTGAAACGTTTAAGATAATTAAAGGATTTGATAGGATTGAGGCAGGAAATATGTTCCAGATGTTGGGAGAGTCCAGTACCAGAGGGCATGGATTGAGAATAAGAGGTCAGTTATTTAAAACAGAGTTGAGGAAGAGCTTCTTCTCCCAGAGAGTTGTGGAGGTGTGGAACGCACTGCCTCGGAAGACGGTGGAGGCCAATTCTCTGGATGCTTTCAAGAAGGAGCTAGATAGATACCTGATGGATAGGGGAATCAAGGGATATGGGGACAAAGCAGGGACTGGGTATTGATAGTGAATGATCAGCCATGATCTCAGAATGGCGGTGCAGACTCGAGGGGCCAAATGGTCTACTTCTGCACCTATTGTCTATTGTCTATTGTCTATTGTTATCCCGTAACTGAGATGCCAGCTGAGCAGAAACCTCATATTCTTCTTCCCCATTGGGTGTGGGCTTGACCCCAGAGAGCTTCAGCTCTCCACATCCATCTACATCTTTGCCCCCCGTTTGGTCAAACTGCTGTTCCGTGATCGTAACTTTCACCAATACTGGAAACGAACTTAAAATTCAAATCAGCAGTTCCTCTGGGCAATGGATATCCAGCCCGCTCAGATCACAAGCCTTAGTTACAGGCAATCTCTCTGAATCACACTAACGCTTAATCCCTGTGGTGTCCATAATCACGTATCTTAATCACTTCCCCAGACATTAGTTTAAACCACAGGCTTAAACACATCGCCCACTTGAACAATTCTTACAGCAAATACACAGTATTCAGGGAATCAAATCCCAGACAAGCCCCCACAATAAACCCCATTGTTACCGGGCATCTATAGAAACAGGGCGCGTTCGCCCTTCACTAACAGCCAATAGGCTCAACTGTTTAAAAAAAACACCTTTCTCAAACTCCATGTGTCTTGGGTTGGTATGACTTGGATCCCACCAAAACCAGGAATTTCGGATGTTTCGACCACCAAACCCCAATCTGTGTGAAACTGTAAATACTGCCCCCATACAATTAGCCATCGGCAAGAAATAACAGTTCATGCACTTCATTCAATTATAAAGGAAGTATATTTATAAATTTCAGCTTTATTAAACAGTGAGTAAGAAAAGGAAAAGCAAAAAAAATAAAAGGATCCATTCCAGTTATCCATTGCCCAGCCCATATGTGCACAGAAGTTGGAGCTCATCTTGAAGTTGTCTTTAGTTCATGTGCTGCACCCGCGTTCGGCGTGAAAGCACACACCGTCTTCCGAACCTTGCCCAAAATGCATCTCGAACAAAATGGACTCCCCCACGGGAGTACTGGCCCTTTCTCCTTCACCTGTGTGCCAAAAGGACCTCAACCCCGAACAGTGTCCATCACAAAAACCTCTCTGCCCAGCGTCCTCCTGAACCTTCTCCCAGTTCCACCATCCTGACTGGCTGACCCAACATTCCTAAACTGTACATCACAACCCTTTGTCTCCAAATAATCAGCAGAACACACTGGTTATACAGAAATACCCTGCAGCATTGCCAGTAAAATCTTAACCAGGGCATTACAGTAAGTTTGGAGAACAAAAACCAACAAGAGGTGAGGATTAATTGGATAGCTCTGTTCAAGAGTTAGCCAGTCTATTATTCACTTACTATGAACATGCGAATTAGGAGCAGGTATTGGGCAAAATTGTGAGTGTTGGTGTGGAGATACATCTCAACCAAAGGAGGTGTAAGGCACTTCTTCCCACCGCTAACCTGCAAGGTCACCCTTGGGCAAGGTGTAGCACCTGCTTAGTCATGTGAAGCCATGGGAGCAGGTGGTGGATGGTCATATGAGCAGCCATTGCAGATCACAAGTCCTGGTTTTGTGACCACTGACACCAGGCGGACTGATAATGACTGGGGTCACCCGTCTTGTAAAGACACTGCCTAGAAGAAAGCAATGGCAAACCACTTCTGTAGAAAAATTTGCCAAGAGCAATCATGGTCATTGAAGGACCATGGTTGTCCATGTCATATGACAAGGCCCATAATAATGATGTCATATGACAAGGCACATGATGATGATGATGATGATGATGGTGGTTGTTGATGACTACACAGGCAGAATATGAGGTGTTGTTCCTCTAGTTTGTGCTGGGCTTCATACTAGCAGTGGAGAAGATCGATTAAAAAATACATGTTTGGGAATGGGAAGTGGAATTGATATGGCATGTAACTGGGAGCCTGATGGCCACTGATAACCAAGCATAGACAGTCTGCAACCAGTCGTTCAGTCTACGCTTTGTCTCACTGATGGAGAGGAGGCCATATTGGGAGTGCTGAATGTTGTAAATGAGGCTAGAGGAAGTGCGCGTGAACCTTTGCCTCATCTGGAAGGAATGTTTAGGTCTCTGGATGATGGTGAGGGAGGGGATCTAGGGACAAATGTTGCACCTCCTGTAGTTACACAAGAAAGTGCCCAGGGTCAGGGAGGGCTGGGTGGTGAGGGATGAGTGGGCCAGGTATCACAGAAGGAATGGTTGCTGATGAAGTTGGAAAGAGATAGAGAGGAGAAGATGTTGCTTGCAGTGGGATCTCATTGCAGATTTTGGAAATGACAAAGGATATGGAGACAGGTGTTTTGAAAGGTGACCCTGTCTCTGTTCTGCGTGGATGTGGGTGTGATGGGTGACATCAGAAGACTGGGAAGTGGAGAAAAGAAGGCTTCATGAGCTGCAGTAGAGGGAAAGCCACATCTTGAAAGAGGTCATTTCAGATGTCCTGGACTTGAAGGCCTTATCCTGAGAGATGATGTGGAAGAGATATAGATACAGTGAGAAAGGAAAAGCACCTTTACAAGAGACATGGTGGGAAGAGGTGTAGTCCAGCTGGCTGTGTGGGTTTAGAGTAAATGTCAGTGGACGATTTGACTCCTGAGATGGAGACAGATAGGTCCAGAAAATAGAAGAGGAGAGGTAGAAATGGTTCAAGTAAACTTGAGAATGGTGTGATAGTTTGTGGCATAAAATTGACAAATTCCAGATGGGTTCAGGAAGCTGCACTAATGTAGTCATCAAAATGTTAAGATTTTTACTGTTACGCTGTACATATTTCATTTAGCAGTTCTGTAAGAGCAGTCTGTTCTGCTTTCAGCCTGTTTGGGTTTAAGCTGGGATAGGAGGCTTTGTTGGTCGACTTAGGAATGTGCTGTCAGCCAATCAGGATGATAGAGTTGGGAGAGGCTTCTGGAGAACGCTGCGTCGAGGTCTTTTCTGACAGGAGGGAGGATGGCTGAGGATGCCGTCCCTGTTGCACAAGGTGCTTCCTGCAGGTGAATGGGTTCCAGGAGGAAGAACCATGTGGGAAACCCATTTGTTCAAGGTCAATGTTGAGTGACGTGTGCTTTCACGGAGACTGAGGGTCCAGCGCGAGAGTGACAGACAAGTGCAAGATGAACTTCAACTGAAGTGCACATTTGACTGTTTAAGAATAATGGGTCCTTTTTGTTTTTTGCCCTCTTTCCTTTAATAACTGTTGTGAACATTCTTAAATATACTTCTTTATAATTGTATGCCGTGTACAATCTGATATTTCTTGCCGGGGGCAGTAAATCACACAAAGCGGGGTTTGGGTGGGTGAGACATCCCAACCTCATGGATCTGGTCGGACCAAAGTCGTACATACCCTCGACGTTTCTCACCACAGAGTCCAGTGGCTGTTAGCGAGAGGCTAGTGAGCCGCATTTCCAGAGATGCCCAGTAAAAAGATGTAATAGTGAAAGGTTTGGGAAGTGGCACCAATGAAGATTTAGAGCAAGGAGTGCTCCACACAGCCAACACAGCTGTGCTCATGTGAGTGCCCATGACTGCACCTTCAGTTTGCAGGATGTGAAAGGAATCAAAAGGGAATTTGTTCATTGTAAGAACAAGTTCTGCCAGGCAAATGACAATGTTGGTGGAGGGGAACTGGTTGGCCAATTTTTGCACATAGTATTGACGAGCTTGATGGAGGTGTTTAAAGACCAAGGATGGCGCAAGGAATCAGAGAGTTCTAAAATGGTTGAGTGTATGCAGAGTATTGCAGACGTAAGTGTGTAGGGACTGGATATAAGGAGTCAGGATAGAGTCGAGGCATGAGGAGATCAGTTCAGTGGGAGGAAAGAAGGGGTCTACCAGAACAGCAGGAGTATTGACCCTTCCACCTTGAAGTCTTTTGTCTGCACAAAGCTCCCTGTACAACCAGGACAGCATCATTGGCCATCACTCTTGTCTCCCTCCAGCTCCCGCCAAAAAGACCACGATCCACAGCTGCGTCCATCAGAAAAACCTCTCCGCCCAGCTTCCTCTAGAACAGGGGTCGGCAACCTTCACCACTGAAAGAGCCATTTGGACCCATTTCCCACAGAAAAGTAAACACTGGGAGCCACAAAACCCGTTTGACATTTAAAATGAAATAACACCGCATACAACGTTTTTTTTGCCTTTATGCTATGTATAAACAAACTATAATGTGTTGCATTTATGAAATCGATGAACTCCTGCAGAGAAAACGAAATTACATTTCTGCATGCAACAAAAACTTTTTGAACTCCGAAAAAAAGATGTTGGGTTGAAGGTTACTTTTAAGTAAAATACTCAATGTCTACTTGAGTCCTTCTTGTATTTATGAAAAACGCTGAACTTAAATTGTCCACCAGCAGCAAACCAAAAATAACGTCAGCCAGCTGTCAACCTGAAAAATAAAAGGACTATTCCACTGAACAATAAAAAATATGAATATACGTAAAATAATAGGCAATTAAAATATTTATCATACTTGGTTAACGGGATTTCTGCTCCTGGACCTCAGCGCACAGTGTCTGCACATCAGGGCTGTATGACGTCACCTTCATCTTTACACAGGATCGCAAGCTGTCATCTGTGAGGCGTGCGCGATGTTTGTTTTTAATAAAGTTCATGTTGGAGAACACCTGCTCACATACATATGTGGATCCAAAGATCAACAGGACTCCAAGCAGAGTTTACATACCGGCAGAACAGCATTATTTGTTCAATATCACCTTTGTCTTTAGACTCGTCACAGGCAATCGAGTAGGCCACAGCTGAATTGATGTCTTTAATTTACTGTCTTGTGATGTCTTCTGCCATTTTTATGGTTCTATCTTTGACAGTCTTTGCAGAGAGGGGCATATCCCTGATTTTCTGCACAATTTCACTCTTGTTTTTAAAGTCCGTGAATAGATGATCTGAAATCTTAATGAAAGATTCTTTTATATATTCACCATCTGTAAACTGCTTCCCGTGCCTGACTATTTCCTGAGCGGCAACAAAACTAGCATATGTCATTGATTTTCCAGACATCATCCACTTCTTGAAATGATTTTTGCTCAGATCAACCTTCCGCATCAGTTCCGAAACAGCTTTTTTTTCTCTCATCTCCATCCGGATATTTTTGAGCAAAGGCTGCATGTTTATTCTGGAAATGTCTTGCGACTTTTGACTTTTTGTTGTTTGCTAGTTTCTCATTGCATATTAAGCATACCTGTAAACCAGTCTCGTCAGCAGTGAAAGCAAATGAATCTGCCCACGTATCATTAAACGTTCTGTTTTCTTCAGTCACTTTTCTTTTTTTAGAATTCTCCAGAGTTAGCCTACCTTGGATCGAAAAATTAAAGAAATTGCGCTTTGGTGGGTATCAGGCATTGGCAGTGGTGACGTATATTAATAGCGACAAAAAACACGTTTTATTTAGATTGTACAAGATCACCATAATCTTCAAATTTTGAATTACATTTCAAAAACTAACAAACCACGGGGAGCCGCAGCACAGAGATGAAAGAGGCGCATGCGGCTCCGGAGCCACGGGTTGCCGACCCCTGCTCTAGAACCTTCTCCCAATTCTACCATCTGACTGGCTGCCACCACATTCCTAAGTTGAACATCACAAATCCTCATCTCTAAATGAAACCCAACAACTATCAGAACACACTACAGCATAGCAGTAAACTCCCAACCAGGGCATTACAGTGAGATTGGAGAACAAAAAGCAACAAGAGGTGAGGATTAATTGGATAGCTCTGTTCAAGAGTTAGCCCGTCTATTATTCACTTAATACAAACATGTGAAATAGACATGGGAAGTGTGGGCGTCTGCCACTGTCAGTTTGGGAGCAAGGGGGTTGGGGGAAGATCTCCAAATGTGACGAGCTTTGTGTCAACATGGTGTTTGTTGTTGGGACCATGGTCCAGGTGTAGGCACCAAGTGGTATCTGGGAGCTGCTGCCTGGCCTCGGCAACGTTATTGTTTAGTTGTAGGCTCATTTGTGGTGGTTCAGAATTCTGAGATATCCTCCAGTCCTGAAATATGTATCTCTCTCCCTCAACCACTCTTCATCTTGTCTGTCTGTTTCACTGTCTTCCTCTCTTTTCTGCTGTCAGTCTCTGTGGGTTTCATGACTCGTTCCTTTTCTGTCCCCTTCTTTCTCCCTCTCCCCCTCTCTCTCTCTCTCTCTCTCTCTCTCTCTCTCTCTCTCTCTCTCTCTGTATATATATATATATATATATATCTCCCTCTCCCCCTCCCTCTCTCTCTCCCTCTCTCTTTGCTCCCACCCTGGCCCCACTTTCTCACACTCTCTTGTTCTCCCTCTCTTTCTCTTCCTCTAGTTCACCTTTATCCTTTCGATATTTGCCAGACAAATTGGAAAGGCAAGGAGATTCCTGTTGCTACCATGATAAATGGTCCATTATTGTTCCATACAATTCCTATGGTCCTTTCAGTTGGCAATTATTCAAACATTGGTCTTTGGATCTTTTCCAAGGTGACATATTACGCACCATATGGAAACACCAAGAACAAGAAAGGAACTCCAGATGTTGCTTTAGTAATAACCAGAATGGTCAAATTGTTGTTCGTTGATTTATACTGACTGAAATATTAATAAAACCTCTGCTAGAAATACTTTACAGTTGTCAGTGTATAGTAACACTGAATTTTTCTTTCTCACACTCTTTCAGTATTGTTCTGTGAAATAATTGGTTCTTATTTTCACCATATCAATACACATCACTTTATAACAGGAGTTCTTAACCTGGGGTCCACGACCCCTCCATGGATAGATTCCAGGGGTTCTGTGAACTTGGATAGGGAAAAAAAATTACACCATTGTGTTCACTAACCTCTAACTGAAATTCAGCATTTCCTTCAATTATGAATGTAAACAACAACTCACAGTGGTATTAGCAGAATCTCTTCTTTTTCTTCTTGTTTTATGGCGGCTGGCACCCAGTTTAATGGGGCATTACCTCCACCTTCTGCTCCAGAGTGTGGATCGGACGATAGACTTACATTTCTAAATCCCTTCACCCATTCACACACACACATACCCTAATCTACACTTTATCCTTTCTTCTTTGGCCTTCCTAGTACCCTATTTCTGTTTATCCATGATATCCTATAAAAAAACCCCTGTACCCCTTAAGAAAGCTAAAAATACCCTGACCTGTGTTCTCTCACCTATGCCCAGCAACCCTTTTAATGTGAATTCCTGCACCCCCAATTCCCTTAGATTAATTCTCATCATCTCTCTCTGTATCCCATACTTCCTGCAATTCAGAATTACTGACTTTGTCACCAAATCACGGATACTTTCATATCACATTACAGTTGTTTCAAATATCTGAAAATATCATTCAAGGCATCCTCATTGCTACTTTGAAATTACAGTAGATATTAGACCTACCACTAGATCAAACATGATCACAGTCTTCCTGTCTGCAGACACACATATGATATAGCCTGCCAATGATCGGGCAGCATAGCGACTGGACGTCCAACGTGACATGTGTGTTGCTTTGTCAAAGACCACCCCGCAGATCAATGTTTTTATTCAAACTATTTTATTCAAACAGTAGCGTTCCCACTGATATGTCAGCTTGCCTATATTTTAAATGTAGAGTCATGTTATTTAATGTGTTAATAAAGAAGCACACATATCACAAATTAGTTTTTTTATATTATGATTTCAATATAATTGGTTTCTTTTGTAATCCTATGTATTTTATTTTATATATTTAAACAAGCTTCACCAGACTGACGAAGGAGCCCATGGCATAAAAATGATTAAGAGTGCTGCTGTATATTTATCTAGGTGAGATTCCATTTGCTAATGAGAGTCCACACTTACATTTAAATTTGGCGGCTTTGATTGCACATGACAACTGTGGTATAGATTTTGGTGTGGCCTGCAGACTCAGACTCTCATTGCAATGAAGTATCTCATTTCGTTTCACTTTGGTCCCTTTAATATCAGAGGATGTATATGACATGCGATCTGAGATTTGTACTCTTCATGGACATCCACGAATCAAGAGAGCCCACACAACATCGATGCCCTGAAACCCACCCCCCCCCCACCCTCCACACTAGCAGCAGCAAAAGCATCAACTCCCTCTCCCCCATTCATGCCAGCAGAAGCACAACCCCCACTATTTGAGCGACAGCAAAAGCCACCAAAGAGACCTCGATCTAGAGCCCATCAAAACTGCCATCTATAACCCAGCACCAGTCAGGCTCCCTCTCTCCAGTGAGGGTGCTCCAGCAACAACGAGAGCCGACACCAGCACCTCACTGTCCATGTTGATCCAAACCAAACAAGTCAAAGGGTAGAGGTTAGACTAGAAGTGGTCCACCAGTCCCGTAGATATGTAGGATCAGCTCAGGGTTAGCAACTCTGATTGGTCAAAAAAAAATTGTTACAGAAACAGCAACGAAGATTCCTTCAATGTGGCCAAGGGCAGATGACAGATGGAGGACCTTCATTGCTGCCCTAAATGCCGGTGACATAAAGGACAATTAATTAATAATAATAATGTATGGGTGGTGGGGGAATTTATAGAATTGAAAGAGAAATTCTTGACCAATGAGGTCAAGAAGAATTTGGATTTGGCACCTTGTGTCAATTGTGCAGTAAAGACTTAGCTCCTGTTACAGTCATTCCTAATTCTCAATTCCCACTGAACTCAGTGGAAGTATATTGCACCAGTTACACTTCCATCCAGTATATTGCACCAGTTACACTTCCATCCAATGTAAAAATATTTCCCCCCTCTTTTCCACAATTTCCCACAATTTAGGGGAAAAATCTGAATTTGGGAAAAACTCTAAATTTGGAATGCTGAGTAGATGTTCAAGTTTAGGAACACAGCCGATGTGGAAACCTCTTTAACAGCTAGTGATAATCAAGGGAAGAAGGTTTGAAAGTAGAGATAAAATAAAAGTCATTGGCGTCCCAAGATGAATTTGAGCAATAGTGAGAGCTAGTTACATTTTATTTGTATTCTGGCCAACATTTATAGATAAAGCTAAAATTAGTACTCTTTCAACATGCTGATAAAATAGAATTAATATTGTACAAACAGAAGGGATCTAATCTTATGTAGCCTTTACTGAGGATGTTTATCCTGTGATTAGTTGAGCCCACATGACGCGGAGCTTACAGTGCACAATGAACCAGCAGATTTAAGCGCCTGTCCGTTACTGGTATTTATCAGGTACTTGATGTACTCCTCAAATTTATGATGAAATGAATCAAATTCGCAAGGGTATCTCATCAAAATTATGACAGGCCAAAAATCTAACTACTTTTCATATGTTTAGCAAGATGTTACTGCACTTGCATTTGTGGAGTTCAGTCCCGCAATTCTTAGTGAATGGGGAGAGCAGGAAAGAAGTAACGGGAGAGAGAAAGGGAGAGGCGGGACAAACAAAGCAAAAACTAAACAGTAACAGAGGAAATGTCAGAAGTTTTACTGAAAGTAACTGAGTGTCAGGAAACAGAATGTAGACAGTAGCAGAGAATCGTAAACCAGAGTGGTGCTGGAAATCCATAGAAACACACAAAACGCTGGAGGAACACAGCAGGTCAGGCAGCATCTATGGAGATGAATGAACAGTCGATGTTTCTGACTGAGACCCTTCTTCAGGACTGGAAAGGAAGGGGGAAGAAGCCAGAATAAAGAAGGAAGATAGCTAGAAGGTGATAGGTGAAGCCAGATGGGTAGGACCGATAAAGAGCTGGAGAAGAAGGAATCGATAGGAGAGGAGAGTGGACCATAGGAGAAAGGGAAGGAGGAGATGATAAGCAAGTAAGAAGAGGTAAGTGCCAGAGTGAAGTACAGAAGAAGAGGGAGATAGAGGGATTTTTTTTAGCAGAAAGAGATATAGATATTCCTACCATCATGAGTGTCAGAGATTAGGAAGAGGGTAACACTAAAAGGGGATCAGATTATGGACACAGATCAATTGGGAAGGAAAAAGTATCTGAGCAAGGAAGAGGCAAGAAAAAGAGAGATAGTAGAACAGAGGGGGAGAAAGAAAGGGATATTTCCACTGAAACACTGGCTGTGTCATAGGAAAAGTGTTTATTATAAATGGTTAAAGTCTAAGTGAGGGTTGCTTTACTCCTTTAGCCTCCCTACAACAGGACACTGCCTCAGATTAAATGATGAATGCAACAGCCCTTGCTTGAAATATCGATATATCCTTCCACAGATATTGCAATCTTATTCTACAGAAAATAAAGAAAGCTGGAACCTGCATGGTCAGGTGTGAAGCTTGGTGCACGAAGAATATCAGTATCAAGGAAAAAACTTGGTAACACCCCTTGATCTTTATAGACTGCAGAAAGCTGGCTTTACATAGAAGAGAGTGCTCAGGATAAAAGCACAGCTTTGACAGCTCATTTCTAGTTCAAGCAAATGCCTTCAAGTTGCGGGTGAATCTGAATCACACAACACCGGAAACTATCTGCTCTTTATCCATAGCCCTGAACATTCTTTCCTTTTCAATCACTTATTTAATACCCATTGAAACACCTTCCATCACCCCTCCGGCTGTTGCTCTCCTGACTGCAGCTGCTCATGCTATAATAAAATCCTTTGACCACGTCTCTGGATCTGAACCCACTTTCTTCCTCTCTTGGCTTCTTTTTGACCATCGCCTTCAAAGATTACCAAGGAGAAGATCAGATGGACAGATCAAAACGAGCACTTGCTGGGAAATGAGTCGTAAGAACGAATCTTCTTGGTAAAGAGTGTATTTGCCCTTTGTGGACTGACTCAAGCCATGGTGTGCATGTTGCGCTGAGTTACAGAGAAGCTGATATGAATGTGCGGGGAATAAAGAAATTGGATTGCTGTAGGGTAGGTTCGATGTTCACCACCTCAGACGTGATGTCCAGGGGCCTGTTCCTTTGCTATTGCCATAACCTGATGACGAGTTTTTATCTTCTTGTGACCACCCTCCACAACCTTGGATTATTCACTCCAGTTATAGACAATAGACAATAGGTGCAGAAGTAGACCATTCAGCCTTTCGAGCCTGCACAGCCATTCTGAGATCATGGCTGATCATCTACTATCATTGCTTGGATGCTGACCCCAGAACTAATGGCACTTAGATCCATGTGGAGTCACCTATTAATTTACCACTTCAGTGACCCTGTGGCTTTCTAGATTAAAGCCATAGGGTCATATAGTTTGGATACAGGGCTGTCACCCCAGCTGGTCCATGCTGACCCAGGCAGTCCCATTCACCTGTGTTTGGCCCATATCCCTCTAAACCAGGGGCTCCCCCACGGATCTCTTGGCTAATGGTAAGGGTCCCTGGCATAAAAAAGGTTGGAAGCCCCTGCTCTAAGCCTTTCCTACTCATGCCCTGTCCAAATATCTTTTAAATGTACCTGCCTCAACCACTCCCTCTCGCAGCTCATTCCATATACTGACTACCTTCTACATGAAGATGTTGTCCTCAGGTCCCCTTTAAATCCTTCTCCTCTTGCTTCAAAAACTATGCCCTCTAGTTCCTGATTCCCACAATGCTTAAAAAAGACTGTTCACATTCACCCATCAATGTTCTTCATGATTTTATATACCTCTGTGAGATTCACCCAAGCTCCATTGCAAAAACTCCCAACATGCTCCGCTTCTCTCCATAACCCAGTCCCTCAAGTCACAGCAACACCCTCTGCAACCTTTCCCATTGTGTGGTGACCAAAACTAGATGCAATATTCTAACTGCGGCCTTACCAGTGTCTTGTGCATTCCAGCTTCTACACTCAACGCTCTGACTGACAAAGAAGACCGGCTCTCCGATCACCAATGCTGCTCAGCCTACTGAGCTCCTCCAGGAAATTGTGTGTTGCTCCAGGTTGTAGGTTCTTGTGTTTGCCAAAAGCTTCTTTCACCTCTGTGTGACGACCATGGATTTGTACTGCTAGGTGCCCCATTTGCACAATGCTTTCCTGGGCCTGATGCACCATCAATAACTCACACTGAGACGTAGGCGAGATATCGGCTTTTATTGACTGGAAGAAGGAACCAGGAGTGAGTGTCTATCATACAAGGTCTTGAAGACTGAGGCCGAGCGTCAGGCCGCAGGTCTCCTTTATACAGGGGCCTGTGGGAGGAGCCACAGGAGCAGTCAGCAGGGGCGTGTCCCGACAGGCACATAGTTCACCACAGGGCCCTCCACCCACAATGAAAGACTTCCCAAACTGAATACCTCACACCTATCCAACTTGAACTCATTTGCCATTCGTGGGCCCGCTTACCGAGCTGAACAAGGTCCTTCTGTATATCGTGAAAACACTCGACAGTATCACTTGTTATTATCACCTGCAAACTTACTGACCTACTTACTGATTTGCCTCTCCTTAGTGCTCAGGCTGCCTCCTCAGGAAAGTAATGCTGAAAAAGAGTTCATAGTTTTATATGTAAGGATGAACTGTGCCAGGTGCCTGTGTAAAACCCTCCCTCCCCATTGCTGTGTGCGGCTGTAGCCGATAGCAAGCTAATCTGTAACAAAATGGTTTAAGGTGTTGGCATAGCTCGGAGTGCAGAGAGACAAAATAAAACAAACTGATAGGATTAACTACCAACCAGAAATATATTAGCACTGCAGCTCATCCAGTTAATCCTGTACAAAACACGTTCATCAATGCAGTGAAGGTAATCACTCCAGACAAAGGTGCCAGAATAGTGTTGCTGTCTCTTGTACCTTCAATGAGGGTGAAAGCTGTATTTCACTAACAGTTGTAGACAACTGCATTGAAGATTCCCATTTACACATCCTCTGACCCTTTGAGGGCATAATCTGAATGGACACTTCAGATTTTGAGGAAATTTGCTGTATACTGGGCTTTACTGTGCACAAACGAAATTAATTGGTGCCATTGGAAAGGACACTGAACAAAGCTAGAACTTTAGGAACTCCCAGAAGTTTGGAGTACAAACTATTTTGAATGTGAATTTGTTGTTACTCCCTCTCACACTCTAGTGGAGTGGCTGGGTAATAGCAGCTGCAGACAAGAGCCACTCTACACTGATTTAATGGATAGAAGAGAGAAAAAGTAATAAATAAAATAATAATAAAAAATAAATTACAGTATAAGTATATTAAATAGATTTTAAAATGTGCAAAAATCAGAAATACTGTATAATAAAAAGTGAGGTAGTGTCCAAAGATTCAATGTCCATACAGGAATGGGATGGCAGAGGGGAAGAAGCTGTTCCTGAATCGCTGAGTGTGTGCCTTCAGACTTCTGTACCTCCTACTGATGGTAACAGTGAGAAAAGGGCATGCCCTGAGTGCTGGGGTTTCTTAATAATGGAACTGTCTCAGTATTTTTATATTTGTGTGCTGTAGCACTTACTTTTTATTCACAGTTATTTTGTAAATAACACTATTCTTTGCATTTCTGGTTAGATGCTAATTGCATTTCATTTGGCTTTGTATCTGTACTCGGCACAATGACAATAAAGTTGAATCTAATCTAATCTAATAATTGTTGCCTTTTTGAAGCAAGTGGAAACTTCTGCCCGTAGTAGTGAGAGATTGAATATGTCCTTGAATATTCTTGCTAGTTGGTTGGCACAGGTTTTCAGAACCTTGTCAGGTACTCCATCGGGACCTTCTGTCTTGCAAAGGTTCACTCTCTTTAAAGACAGTCTAATATCAGCCTCTGACACGGAATCACAGGGTCATCAGGGATTTTCATAGCCAGGTATCATTCCACAGTATCGTTCAGCTCAGCCAAGGAGATTGCCTGTGAATGTTTTGTCATGTGAGAAGAAGATGGACTGTGACCTTGGCTCCTACAATTTATAGTTATCATCCCATCTTTAAAGCAGTTTTAAACTCAAATAGCCAAAAGGAAATTCTCTGAATTGAAATTGCACCCAGCAGGAAAATCCCCCCCTTACTTCTTATTAGACCACAGGAGGTTAGTCAGCCCATCAGGATGATGCTAGCTCCCACAAGTGTGATCCCATCCATTGAATTCTTGCTCTCCTTATTTCCTTGGATCCTGCAACTAATTTCCAGTAGCTCTCCCTTGATACTTCTGCCGTTTACACTTTGTGATCGCCAATTAAATACCGACAGATCTTTGGGATGTGAGGAGAAACCAGAGAACCCGGGATGATCCACGTGGTCACAGGAACATTCCACACTAGGGGTAGGATCTGTCCTAGTTACTGATGCCAGCCCGAAATCCACACTCAAAACTGAATGTAAATATAACAAACTGTGACAGGAGAGTATCGTGGTTCTGGATTAGCATTACGGCATCTGCTGACTTCCTCAGCATTTTATGTGTGTCGCTTTGGATTTCCAGCACGGCAGAATTCCTTGTGTTTATCATATTCCTATGTTGGCCTCTTTTCACAGAGTTTAGAGGAATGAGAGGTATTCTCATTCAAACATGCAAAGTTTTGACAGGGCTGGACAGGGTGAATGTAGGAATAGTCTTTCCCCTGGCTGGGGGCTGGAGATCAGAAACAAGGGGTCACAGTCTGCAATAGACTGTAGAGGGAAAGGTTAGATTGATCGTAGATTAGGTGGAAAGGTTGGCACAACATCACTGGCCAAAGGACCAGTACTGTGCTGTAGTGTTCTTTGTTTGAAGCAAGGCACTGAGAACTGAGATGAGGAAAAATTTCTTTACTCAGAGGGAAAAAAAATGTAGAGGTCAAATTGATGAATATATTTAAGGAAGAGAAATATTTCTAAACACAAAAGAGGGCATCTCTGATTGAGATAGAGGATTAAGCATGATTGTAGTGAATGATGGAAAAGCAAAGACTCCCTACAGTGTGTGGTATTTTTCTAATTTCATCTTGCTATGATTTCAAGCTCCATGATGATTCTGCTGATGAGTTATAACTGTCATAACCCCTTCAGACCAGCGAGGGGCAGCAAAGGCAGCAGCATGCGTTGTAATAATGTCATTCATTTGTGTTTATTAGAGATCTTTAATGACCATGGTTATCACTATGCTGTCACTCTGTTTCTTCCTGATGCTCATTGTGCAAATATGGTTTCCTTATGCTTCTCGTTCTCATGTAATTAGTGTCTGATATTCCATTTAAGGTTAATCTGCAGCAGTGCTCATTGGGTCTGAGTTCTGTGTGAACTATCATTCCTGTGTGCGCTCTCAGTTTGATTAGTCCTTGCATCATTCTCCAAACGAATCCTTGTCATTAATTTCCACTATCGAATCCTGAGTTTACTTCCCACCGGGCTCCTCTCGTCTGAAGGCCGTTACAATAAGTATGGAAAGATATCAGTGATGATTTTTATCTGAACAGCTCCACCAGCTGACTGGAGTAAAGCCCACTCTAGGGGGTGAAGAACATTACTGGTCAGAGAGAAAGAATGAAGATATGGCTGTGAGTCATCTATTTATTTAGATACAGCCCTTCGAGACGTGCTGACTCGATTTAACTCTAGCCTAATCACAGGACAATTTACAATGACCAATTAACCTACGAACCTTCCACCTGCTCAATAGCAGCAGATCGGGTCTCTGCTCCGCTGGGATCGCAGCCCTCATGAAGGCAGTTCTGAGCTGCTCTCGGGGTGGTGAATATGCTCTGTGTTATACAAGGAAACACTTTGTAGAGTGGGTTGGGTCCTGAAGGGGAACATGAAAGTGGTGGTGCTTCCATGTGCTTTCTGCCTTTTTCCTTCCAGACAGGCTTGAGAAGTACATATAGGAAATCAGGCTGAGTGGTGCCATAGCAATAACCTCTTACTCCATGTCCAAGGCCAAGGAGCTGATTACTGACTTCAGGAGGAGGAGGCCAGAAGTCATGAGACAGTCCTCATCAGAAAGTCAGAGTTGCAGAGGATCAGCTACTTTAAATTCCTTGATATTATAATTTTGGGAGTGTTGGCAAGTGGCCTAGTGGATAAGGCATCGGACTAGTGATCTGAAAGTCACTGGTTCAAGCCTCAGCTGAGGCAGTGTGTTCTGTCCTTGAGCAAAGTGCTTAACCACACTTTGCTCTGCGATGACACCGATGCCAAGCTGCATGGGTCCTAGTGCCCTTCCCTTGGACAACATCAGTGACGTGGAGAGGGGAAGGCTTGCAGGTTGGGCAACTGCCAGCCTCCCATACAACCCTGCCCAGGCCTGCGCCCTGGAAACCTTCCAAGGTGCAAATCCATGGTCTCACGAGACTAACGGATGCCCATAATTATTTTGGGCCCAGTATGCAAGGGCAATTATAAAGAAAGCACGGCAGCACCTCTACTTAGGAGTCTGAGAAGATTCGGCATGACATCTAAAACTTTGACAAACTGCTATAGATGTGTAGTGGGCAGTATATTAATTGGCTGCATTGCAGCCACTGGAAACACCAATGTCTTGAATGAAAAATCCCACAAAAAGCAGTGGATACGCCCAGTCCATCACAGGTAAAACCTTTCCCATCATTGAACACATCAACGTGAAGTGTTGTCGCAGGAAAGCAGCATCCACCATCAGGTACCCTCACTATCCAGGACACGCTCTCTTCTCACTGCTGCCATTAGGAAGAAGGTACAGGAACCTCAGGACTCACACATCCAAGTTCAGAAACAATTATTACCCCCAACCATCAGGCTCTTGAACCAATGGGAATAACTTCACTCAACTTCACTTGCCCCATCATTGAAGTGATCCCACAGCCTATGGACTCACTTTCAAGGACTCTTCATCTCACGTTCTCAATATTTATTGCTTATTTATCATTATTTATTTTTGAACTTGCACAGGTTGTTCTCTGTTGAACACTAGTTGGAAGTCCAAATTGATGCAGTTTTTCAATGATATAGTGAATTTATTGTGTAAAGAAAATGAATCTCAGGGTTTTGTAAGGTGACATGTATGTACTTTGAAGCATTTTTGTAAATCATTTTACGGGTAGTATACTGTTATCCCCAACTTCATTCTTATTCCTAGCTATAGCATCCACAGTTGGAACAATTTCTGCACAGAAAATCAACATCAATATTTGGAGATTTCAAAGTTCAGAGCCCAGGTATCTAGGTAAAATAATTTCTGCTGATTTCAAGTAAATACAACACTTATTCAATTGCATTCAGTTTTGGTAGCCGTGTTATAGCAGAAATGTCTCAAACAAGAGAAATCTGCAGATGCCGGAAATGAAAGTGCTGGAGGAATTCAGTAGATCGGGCTGCATCTATGGAAAAGAGTAAACAATTGACATTTTGGGCTGTGACCCTTCATCAGAGAGGATGTGGAGGCTTTGAATGTGCAGAGAGGTTTATGAGGATACTGCCTGGATTAGAGGGAAAATGCTGTGAGTAGAGGTTGGACAAACCTGGGTTGTTTCCTCTGGCTGATAGGAAACCTGAAAGAAGTTTATAAAATTAGGAGAGCTGTAAGCAGCCGCCACGCGATTGTGTGATCTAAATGCCTAACACTAAACACCACACTTTTAATGTTGGGGGGTGGCAGCTGGGATAGAGGTACTGAAGAGACCTGTAGATAGGTTCAAGAACATGCAAAGAATGGAGTGATGTGGATTGCAGGCTGGTAGAGGCATTAGTTTAATTACTTCAGCACAACGTCGTGGGCTGAAGGGCCTGTTCAACAGCTGCACTGGTCCAAGTTCAATGTTCGGTTTAATCCTGCTACTCCATCCCCAACTGAGCAGGAAGCATGGATCAAACAACTGAACAAGATGTAAGCAAGCGTTGCGGACTCTTCATGCAGCAATAGCCCGTCAGCGGCATTTACAATCAGTGGCGACTTTATAAAGAGGCTGTTGATGTCACGCCTGTGGTCTTCTGCTGCTGTAGCCCGTCCACTTCAAGCTTTGATGTGTTATGCATTCAGAGGCACTTTTCTGCATACCACCGTCAGAATGCATGGTTATTTGAGCTGATTCTGTCACCTTCCTGTCAGCTTGAACCATTCTCCTCTGACCTCTCTCATTAACAATGCATTTTTGCCCACAGAACTGCCGCTCACTGGATGTTTTTTTTTGTTTTCTGTTCCATTCTTTGTAAACACTAGACGTGCGGGGGTTCCCAAACTGGGGTCCACAGACTCCTTGCTTATTGTCCATGGCAAAAATGAAGTTGGGAACCCCTGCAGTAGAGACAGTTGTGTGTGAACCTCAGGAGTTCATCAGTTTTGAGATATTTAGCTTATCCTGTCCAGCACGAACAATCATTCCACAGTCAAAGTCACTTGCGTTGATGACATTTGTTGCCCATTCTGATGCTTGGTTTGAACAATAACTGAGCCACGTCGTCTGCACACTTTCATGCATTGAGGTACTGCAACATGATTGGCTGATTAGATATTTGTATCAATGAGCATTATTTGCATTATAAGACCATAAGACATAAGAGCAGAAATAGGCCATTTGGCCCATCAAGTCTGGTTGATCCTTTTCTCCCCCCACCTCAATCCCACTCCTCAGCCTCCTCGCTGTAACGCTGTACCTATCAATCTCTGCCTTAAGTTTACCAATGACCTGGTCTCCACAACTGCCTGTGGTAACAAATTCACCACTCTCCATGTCTCTGTTTTAAATGGATGACCCTCTATCCTGAGGCTGTGCCCTCTTGGCCTAGATGTCCCCACATGGGAAACATCCTTTCCACATCTACTCTGTCTAGGCCTTTCAACATTAGAAAGTTTTGATTTGATCTCCCCTCATCCTAAATTCCAGCAAGTTCAGATCCAGAGTCATCAAATGCTCCTTGTATGGTGACCCTTTCATTCCCAAAATCATCTTTGTGACCCTCCCCTGAACCCTCTCCAATGCCAGCACATCCTTTCTTAGATGAGGAGCCCAAATCTGTTCACAATATTCAAGGTGAGACCTCACCAGTGCCTTATAAAGCCTCAGCATCGCATCCCTGCTCTTGTATTCCAAACCTCTTGAAACAAATGCTAACATTGCATTTGCCTTCCTCACCACCAACTCAACCTGAGGGTTAACCTTTAGGATGTTCTGCACAGGGACTCCCAAGTCACTTTGTATCTCAGATTTTTGGATTTTCTCCCCACGTAGGAAATAGTCTGCACATTTATTTCTACTACCAAAGTGCATGACCGTGCATTTTCCAACATTGTACTTCATTTGCCATTTTCCTGCCCATTCTCCTAATCTGTCTAAGTACTTCTACATCCTACCTGTTTCCTCTACACTACCTGCCCCTCCTCCAGTCTTTGTACCATCTGTAAACTAGGCAACAAAGCCATCTGTTTCACCATCTAAATCATTGACATACAGCATAAAAAGAAGTGGTCCCAACACCGACACCTGCGGAACACCACTAGTCACTGGCAGCCAACCAGAAAAGGATCCTTTTATTCCCGATCACTGCCTCCTACCAATCAACCAATGCTCTAATCATACCAGTAACTTTCCCGTAATCTCATAGGCTCATAACTTGGTAAGCAGTCTCATGTGTGGTACCTTGTCAAAGGCCTTCTGAAAGTCCAAATATACAACATCCACTGCATCCCCTTTATCTATCCTACTTGTAATCTCCTCAAAGAATTCCAACAGGTTTGCCAGGCAAGATTTTCCCTAAAGAAAACCATTCTGACATTGTCCTATCTTGTCCTGTGTTACCAAGTACTCCATAACCTCATCCTTAACAATTGACTCCAACATCTTCCAAACTACTGAGGTCATGCTAATTTCCTTTGTGCTGCCTTCCTCCTTTCTTGCAATTCTCCAGTCCTCTGGCACCATGCCAGAGTCCAATGATTTTTCAAAGATTATTTCTAATGCCTCCCCAATTTCTAACGCGATCTCTTTCAGAACCCTAGGGTGCAGTACATCTTGTCCGGGTGATATAAGTACCCTTAGGTCTTTCAGCTTTTTGAGTATCTTCTCCGTTGTAATAGTAAGTGCACTCAGTTCTCATCCCTCACACCCTTCAACACCAGGCACTCTGCTAGTGTCTTCCACAGTGACAACTGATGCTTTCATATTTCATCTTTGCCCTTCTAATGATTCTTTTATTTGCTCTCTATAGGTTTTTAAAAGCTTCCCAATCCTCTATCTTCCCAATATTTTTTTGCTTTGTTATAAGCCCTCTTTTGCTTTTACATTAGCTTTGACTTCCCTTGTCAGCCACAATCTGTAATACTGTAACAAGATCATTCATCTTATTTCTTATACTTAGAGTGCTGTATTTGCATCCCTAATGCACTGGTACTGCCCTACTGGCTACAATTTTGTCATATCGCCTGCCTGCCCTTCCTGACACTATCTTTGTTTTTTTTACCATCCATCCTATCCTGAGTCTCCTCACTCTGGTTCCCTCACCCCTGCCAAATTAGTTTAAACCCTCCCCAGCTCCAACAAACCTGCCGCACGAGATTATTGGTCCCCCTCGGGTTCAGGTGCAACTCACCCTCTTATACAAGTCATACCTCCCCAAGAAGAAGTCCCAATGATCAAAGAACTTAAAGCCCTGCCTCCTGCACCAGCTTCACAGCCACTCACTTATCTGCCAAATCATCCTGCTTCTACCCTCACTAGCGCGTGGCACAGGCAGCAATCCAGAAATTACTACTCAGGAAGTCCTGCTCCTCAGCTTTCTGCCTAGCTTTCTAAATTCTCTTCTCAGGACCTCTTTGCTTTTCCTTCCTATGTCATTGGTACCAATATGTACCAAGACATCTGGCTGCTCTCCCTCCCCCATCCAAAATTCTGTCGAAGCGATCCAGGATGTCCCTTTCTTTCTTTCTTTTTCAATCTTTTTATTGAATTTCATATATACATATAAAAAAACATAACATAATAATGAGTAAATTATGAATACAATAGACTTGAAGTCGCGTTAATAATAAGATAACAATATCCTATTAAACATCAACAGAAAAAAATACCTTAATCAATCAAGTCCATATGATTATATATGAAAAAAAACAAAAATAACCGTTAAAAGAAGAAAAAATTTGAAAATATGTGAAAAAAATATATATTAAGAAAAATAAAACACTAAACTAAACTAACATGGGCAATAATAATAGCTTACAAGTATATGATAGTGTCAAAAAACTCCAGAACTCCATACCTGAACATGAATAAGCAGAAAGAAGGTCTGGAAAAGGCCAAATTAATTCATATGAAAATGTCGAATAAACAGTCTCCAAGTTTCTTCAAATTTAATTGATGAGTCAAAAATAGTGCTTCTAATTTTTTCCAGGCTCAGATAAGAAATAGTTTGAAAAAACCACTGGAACATGGTAGGAGGATTTACTTCTTTCCAGTTTTGTAATATAGACCTTCTGGCCATTAATGTTACAAAAGCAATCATTCGTCTGATTGAAGGGGAAAACTGATTACCATCTTCATTTGGTATGCCAAAAATTGCAGTAATAAAATGAGGTTGTAAATCTATATTCCAAATTGAGGAAATGGTAGTAAATATGTCCTTCCAATAGTTATGTAAAGTGGGACATGACCAAAACATGTGGGTCAATGAAGACACTTCTGAATGACATCTGTCACATTGAGGGTTAATATGAGAATAGAATCGAGCAAGTTTATCTTTAGACATATGAGCTCTATGTACAATTTTAAATTGTATTAAAGCATGTTCAGCACATATAGAAGAGGAATTAACCATTTGCAAAATTTTTTCCCATTTATCTGTTGATATATTATATCGAAGTTCTTTTTCCCATTCTTGTTTAATTCTAACTGATATTTCTGGTTGTATCTTCATAATCATATTATAAATAAAAGCTACTAATCCCTTCTGACAAGGGTTTAAGGTAAAAATCAAATCTGTAAAATCCACTAAAGTTGAATTAGGAAAAGATGGTAAAACTTTATGTAAGAAATTTCTAATTTGTAAATATCTGAAAAAATTAGATTTAGGTAATTCAAATTTGTTGGAAAGTTGGTCAAATGACATCAAAGATTCTTCAAAGAAAAGATCACGAAAACATTTTATACCTTTCCTTTTCCATATGTTAAAAGCTTGATCTGTCCAAGAGGGTTTGAAAAAGAAATTAAGTAAGATAGGGCTATCAAGAACAAAGTTTTTCAAAGTAAAAAACTTACGAAATTGAAACCAAATTCGTAATGTATGTTTAATAACAGGATTAGATATTTGTTTATTAAATTTAACTAAATCAGCAGGAAGACAAGAACCAAGAACAGAGAATAGAGAATATTCCTTTACCTCATTACATTCCAAATTTACCCACTGTGGGCACAATGGTGAATCCAAATCTAGTTTCCAATACATTAAATTACGAATATTATTTGCCCAATAATAAAATCTAAAGTTAGGTAAAGCTAAACCACCATCTTTTTTAGATTTTTGTAATTGCCTTTTACTTAACCTAGGGTTTTTATTTTGCCACACAAATGAGGAAATTTTTGAATCAATGTTATCAAAAAAAGATTTAGAAATAAAAATTGGTAAGGCTTGAAATAAGTATAAAAATTTCGGTAAAATCATCATTTTAATAGCATTAATCTGACCAATTAATGATAAAAATAAAGGAGACCATCTTGTAGTAAGTTGTTGAATTTGATGAAGCATAGGTAAAAAATTCAGTCTAAATAAATCTTTATATTTCTTGGTAATTTTTATACCTAAATAGGTAAAGTTATCAGTAACAACTTTAAATGGTATCCTATCACTCAATAAAGTTTGTGCATTTAAAGGAAATAATTCACTCTTATCTAAGTTTAGTTTATAACCAGAAAAAATACCAAATTGAACCAATAAGGATAAAATAGCGGGAATAGACCTATCAGGGTCAGAAATATATAACAGCAAGTCATCAGCATAAAGTGATAATTTGTATAACTTCTCATTACGGGTAATACCAAAAATATTAGGAGATTCACGAATAGCAATAGCTAAAGGTTCTAATGCAATATTAAATAATAAAGGACTTAAGGGACAGCCTTGTCTCGTACCACGAGATAATTGAAAAAAAGAGGATCTATAGTTATTTGTAAGAACAGAAGCAACAGATTTATAATATATTAATTTAATCCATGATATAAAGTTAGGACTAAAATTAAAATTTCTCAATGTATTAAATAAGTATGTCCATTCAACTCTATCAAAAGCTTTTTCAGCATCTAATGAGATAACACATTCTGGGATTGTGGGTGGTGAAGTATGAATTATATTAATCAATTTTCTAACATTAAAAAAGGAATACCGATTCCTCATAAAACCAGTTTGATCTTCTGAAATAATCTGTGATAGTACTTTTTCTAATCTAATGGCTAAAATTTTTGTAAGAATCTTAGAATCTACATTTAATAGTGATATAGGGCGATAAGATGTACATAAAGTAGGATCTTTATCTTTTTTGAGAATTAGAGAGATATTAGCTTCATAAAAAGATTGAGGTAATCTCTTCTTAGCAAACACATCATTAAAAATTTCACATAAGGGATGTCCCTGACCATGGCACCTGGGAGGCAACATTCACGCCCATTCTCATCTCTGTTCATGTCTACAGAATCTCCTGTCAATTCCTATTGAGTCCCTAACACTACCGCTCCCTTCTTCTCCCTCTTTCCCTTCCTCACCACGGACCCATGCTCAGTGCCAGTAGCCTGGTCTCCATGGTCATCCTCCACAACAGTATACTTATTATTGGAAGGAATGGCCACGGGGTGTAAAGCGCTAACTGTCTATTCACCTTTCCATTTCTCCTGACAGTCACCCAGGTACTTGCCTCCTGTAACTTGGAGGTAACTACTTCCCTGTAACTCTGAACGATTATCTCCTCACTCTCCCGTACAAGCTAAAGGTCATCCAGCTGCTGCTCCAGATCCTTAACATGGTCTTCAAGGAGCTGCAGCTGGGTGCACTTCATCCAGATGTACCTAATAAAGCATATCTCAGCAGAGGACAGAGATACACCACACCAAGGAAGAGCGCTCACCTTATATATCTTGATGACAGAGGAGCAGCATGCAATGAAAAGGGAAGAGACCCCAACCTGAGGGCTCATACCTAAAACCAACAGTAAATTAAAATAAAACATCGCCGTAGATACTAGAAATCCAAAATTAAAACAGAAAAAACTGGAAGAACTTAGCAAGTCAGCACATCTGTGGACAGCAAAGTGGTTAAATGATTCCGGTTTGAGCTCTCAGACAAAACTGAGAAAGGGATTTAAAAGTACTGTCATTCTAAGTTGCAGAGAAGACAGCAGGAGGATAGAGGGAATATTTATGATAGGATGAGTCTGGGTTAGAATTAGAAGCAGGTGTGGGTGTCATGGAATTTGTTATTTTGTGGTCGCAGACATAAAATTACTATAAATTATAAAAATATATAAGCAGTATAAACAAAGGGAGGTAATGTTGAGGAGTTTGTGGAGCATTCAGAAAGCTGATGGCAGAGGAGAGGAAACTGTTCCTGATTACTGAGTGCTGGTCTTCAAGTTCTTGTCCCTCCTCTTTGATGGTAGTGATGAGAAGAGGACATGTATTGACCGGTGAAGGCCCTTCATGATGGAATGTGCTTCCTTGACGCACCGCTTCTTGAAGATGCCCTCAAGTGTGGGGAGTGATTGAGCTGCCAGAGTCTACAGCTTTCTGCAGCCTTTAGTGATCCTGTGCTTTGGAGCCTCCAAATCAGCTGGTGGTAAAACCAGTCAAAATGCTTCCCACTGTGCATAAGTAGCAATTTTCAAATCAAATCTCTTCAAACACATAACAAAGCAGAGCCACTGGCATGCCTTCTTCCTGATTGCATCAATGTGTTGGGCACAGGATAGATTCTCTGAGAATTTAAATCTGCTCAGCTTTTCCACCGCCGATCCCTCGGTGAGGACTGGTCTGGTCTCTCCTGAGATCTGCAATCAATTCTTTGGACTTGCTGACATGGATTGCAAGATTACTGTTGCAACACCACTTAACCAGGCATCCCATCCTTATCCACTCCTGTACTTCCCTTCATCTCTGTCTGAGATTCAACCAGCAACCGGAGTGCCAGAGGTGAGTTTGTAGACGGCATCTTAACTGTTTAGAAATGTAGTGATGATTGCTGAAAGAGTAGAGCAACAAACCAAGTACACTGTACACCCTTAAAACACAACTTAAGTTGGTTAATGGGCTTTAAATGGTTTAGTGGGGCAGTTTGATGACTGTGCCTCTTTGTCTGTGTTATCTGTTGTTGATGAAGGGCTGTGGGATGTGCCTAACAGGTCAGGTGGTTCCATTGGGGAGAGGAAACCTGAGCCAAAATCACAGATGAATTCTTACAATAGAAGCTTCCACTTCTGATACAAACAAGGAAGCTAAGGCACCTGAAGTGGGAGCATTTGATATTGGGGAAGCAGTGTCCAGATGGCAGAAAAGGAGTTGTTCCTCAAGCATGCGTTGGGCATCGTTGTAACATTGCAGAGGGCCACAGACAGAAGGGTCAGAGTGGGAGCTGATAGAGAATGAAAGTGGTGAGTAACTGAAATATTCCACAGAACCATCACCCAGTCTGTGTTTATTTCCCCCATGCAGGAGATACCACTTTGTGAACACCAAATGAGAAACACTCGATTGGAAGGTTTGCACATAATGAAGGGTCTTTGACATGAAAAGTTAATGCTGTTTTGCTTTCACAAATGCTGCCTGACCTACTGAGTGTTTACGGAGTGTCGTGTAGAAAATATTTGAGTAATGTTGTAAATATATTGTTTGATTGACTAATCTGTTTGTTTACATAATTCATTAGGGGTTATATGTAAAAAGTATGTGAATGGCATACGTTATTAAGCCACTAGCATGTTTTTAGACAAATGGGAAAAAAATATTTGAGTTAAAACAAAAGGCAGAAAACAGACAGAATTAGCAAGCAACAAGTACAGCCATAGGTTCACAAACAATGAGAAGCAAGTGATATAATAATAAATAAATAAATAAACAAGAAATGGCTGGCTATATGGGAAAGATAGACACATCCAACTGCACAACTTGATTGGAGATTCATCTGCCAGTTGCATACCCATCCCCTGATGCAGAGTCAGCTGAAAGTGAATTAGGAAAGGTACTGGGTGAAGCCACAGCAGTGTTCAAGGATGACAGTGGAAAACTCAAACATATCGAGGGTAAAACAGTGTTAAATGAAAATGCCATACCCAAGTTTTACAAAGCCTGTCTGATTCCTTATCACATTCATGATAAAAGTAGCCAGTGAGTTAGATCACATGGAAGCTGAAAGAATTCTTTCCCAAGTTGAGTGAAGCTCAGGAGCAAGGCCAAATGGTCCCAGTCGTCAAGAAGGATGGGTCTGTCAGGATCTGTGGTGATTGTAAGGTCACCATCACCCAGTACTGAAAGTAGATCAATACTCTCTTCCCAGGATAGAGGATATCTTTGCAAATATTTCTGGAGGAAAACACTTCAGCAAAGTGGTTTTATCTGAGGCCTACCGACAGATGAAGATGGAAGAAGAGTCCAAAGTGTTTCTCACCATAAACACTCACAAAGGGCTTTATTGCTATGATAGGCTTATTTTTGTAGTAACATTTACACCTGCACTCTGGCAGAAAGCTCTGGACCAGGTGCATCAAAGCTGCCCAGGGACTTAGTGTTACCTGGATAACATCATTGTTTCTGGTGAGGATGACAAGGAACATTACCAAAATCTCAGGACCATGTTAAAAGTATTAGAAGATTATAGGCTTATAATATAATATAATATAATATAAGATTATAATAATATAGTATCTTATATTATAAGATTATAGCACAATGCAACAGTGTGAAATGTTTCAAACTAAGCATCACTTACTGCGGTCACACCATTGACACACAAGAATTACACAAGTATGCTGAGAAAATTCAGGCAATAGTGGATGCCTGGAGGCCAAAGGATATGTCACAGCGGCAGTCCATTTTTGGATTTGTCCTTTACTATAACAGATACCTGCCAAACCTGGCTACTGTGCTCCACCTCTTGAACTCATTACCACAGACTAGGAAGAAATGGCAAAGGACAAAGCAGTGTGAAGTGCTATAAAAAAGGTAAAGCCAATGATGATGTTAGACACTGTACTCAAACATTATGATCTACACTGTCCAGTGAAGCTTGCTTGTGATGCCTCGCCTCATGATACAGGTGCAGTCATGTCACATGTTATGAGTGATGGAAGTGAATAATCCATAGCCTTTACATCATGTTCCCTTATTGCTGCAAAGAAAAATTATGCACTGACTGATAGGCTTTGAGTCTGGTTTGGGTGTACTTGTAAGGCAGACAGATTACCCTCATAGCTGATCATCGACCACTAGTGTCCATTTTCAATCCACGGAAGGGTGTTTCACTAACAGCAGCAGCACAGATGCAGAGACAGGCTCTGTTTCTTGGAGGACACAATTACAAGACTGAATTCAAGAGGACAACTAATCATGGAAAAGAAAATACCTGAAAAATTGACCTCTTGACGAATTTTCCCTATTCCGGCAGAGATGATCCAATGGAAACCAGAAAAGACCCCACACGGTCTCAGGTCTGCATGAAAATCCAGAATGACTGGAATATGCAGTGGAAATTCCTCTTCCATTTTATCATTGCTGGGATGAACTTGCCTTTAATGGAAGTTGCCTTATGTGGGGATCAAGTGTTGTCGGTTGTTGTATCATCCAAACTGTGAGCTAAGGTTTTAGAGGAGCTACTATACATGTCAGTGATCTAGGCATGTTCAAAATGAAAGTGTTGGCTTGAATCTTTGTCTGGTGGCCAGAGATGGATCAGTTGATCGAGCAGCTCTGTTTGGGATGCCATCACATCCACAAAATGCCAAGAGCAAGGCCTCTCCATCCCTGGGAATGGCCTGCATTGCCCGGCAGAGAATTCATGTGGATTTTGCTGGACCATTCATGGACACAAATTTCCTGCTAGTGGTGAATGCAGTTACAAAGTGGCCAGAAGTGTTCCCAATAGCCTTGGCACGCTGTTGATGAGTTGAGAAGCCATTTCTCAAGGACTGGTGCTCCAGAACGCTTTGTCAGTGACAATGGATCACAGTTTGCTGCTGAGCAATTTCAGTCATTCCTGAAAATGAATGGAATAAGACCAGTTACATATGCATTGTACCACCCAGCTACACATGGTTTGGCAGAAAGGTTTGTACAGAGACCAAAGAACACACTGCAAGTAACATTGGCAGAATACACTATACCGACACTGAACCAGAAACTTGACCATTTCCTTCTTGCATATTGCAACGCAGCCACTCCAGGAGCAACAACTCACCAGCTGTGCTCTCCCTGGGTTGCCCATTGCTCTTACACTTGGATCTCCTCAAACCCAATTTCAGAAGGAACTTTCAGGACAAACAGATGAGATAAACTGAGTTCTCCTCAAGCAAGGGCATATTGTTAGAGAGAGCCTGTGTTACGTCAAATACCAGGTGAATGAGCGGTCTTTGGGGTAACTGCAAGTCTATGTCTTTGCTATTGCTTTGCTCATGCTTGAGTGCTTGGTGGCGGGTGCTGATGATTTTTTTTTGCCAGTGGGGAAAGGGGGGTACTGTTGTTTGCTGCCGCGGGAGGGAGGGGAGCTGGGGGGTACTTTGGGGTTCTAACATTTAACTGTCATTCATTCTTTGGGGGCACTCTGTTTTTGTGGATGGTTGCAAAGAAAAAGCATTTCAGGATGTATATTGTATACATTTCTCAGACGTTAAATTGCACCTTTGAAACCTCTGATATTTCACTCCTGGAGAAGCAGTCCTGGCGAGGGACCTCAGAGGTGACCAAATCTGGGTACAGAACTGGTTAAGGACAGAATTAATCATGATTAAGGACAGAAATGGACCCCACCCCTACACAATGGAAGCTCTGTCTGATCTCAACGGGGGATGACAGCATCGATCAGTTGAGGATGGCAAAGTTAGAGAAGAAAGGTGTTCAGAGCTGTCAGAACCACTTCCTGCAGTCCCAGAGTCAACTCCTACAACCACCACGGAGCAGGCCCCAAAACATGAAGTTGGTTCAAGTCTCACCTGCCAAGACTTGTCAGGAAAGACGTTATCCCACAAGAGTATGAAATTCTCCACAGTGATTAAATCTTTAGGACTGAATGGGATAGTATAAAATTTTCTCTCCTTGGATTTCCATATGGTAGTTGTACTATATAGTAATCCGTGTGTAAAAGAGGACTGGACAGCGATGTGTTATATATTTCTGTTGAGATGCATTCCATGTTGGGCTGGAGTTTATAGCTAAGCAGATAAGTGTGTAGGGTATTTAATATTTCAGTAACGTGTGAGTAATATTGTAAATATATTGCTTGTGTAACACGCTGTAAGGTTTCACTGTTAAATGTAATGGTTTCTCGGTAGCATTAAATTTGGGTTACAACTAGAGATAACGGGCTTTGGAATGTGGGCAATCCAATGAGAAGGGTGTTGCTCTTTCTCGTGGGTCTGGGAGCAGGGATTGCAGTCTTTTGCCGGGGAGAGATGAGGAGAGAAGACATGAATGGAGAGAGCTGGTAGACCGCCAGACAGAGTGGACTTGGAGCGAGGGTCCGAGGGTCGGCTATGCTCGGAGGAGGTCGATGGGAAACCGGTGGACTAAACCGTCAGACTGTTTCATGAGAATGGGCCCTTTTCTTTTTTTTGTTTCTTTACTAACCCTATAGTCAAATTAAGAAATATAAAGCTCAATCGTTTAACCGCATATCGTGTACTGTTTGTTATTTCAGGGTACTGATTTGTAACAGGGGACATATCACACAGCATCCACCCAAATGAGATTTGTCTGTCTTCCCCTAGATTAAACCATTAGCCAAAACAACAGCTTTACACTTGATTAAGCATTCTTTATTTATGAACATAATTTATTATGGGTTGTACATAACGAGTACATGAATGGCATACGTCATTATACCATCATGTCATATGTCTGCACCTCACTAAAAACAACAAAGTAGACCAGTATCCCAACTTCTGTGTTTTCCTTTTGATTTGCTTCCGGAGTTCAAAACATAACATCTGACCGCTGAATGCCAACAGCAGCTTCTGTTCTTACATCTAAAATCTTCCAGAGGAAGGGAAGCAGACAGAAGTTGTGACATAAGCAGAGAGGGAGACCAGGTCCTGCCAGGTGAGATCAGAGGGCTAGGTGCGAAGTTAAAAGACAGGACCTCCTGGATAGTGGTCTCAGGATTGTTACCCATGCCATGTGTTAGTGAAGTGAGAAGCTAGTGTAGTTTTGCAAGTGGCTAAGGGGAAGGTTCAGGACATATATTGTAAATGCGGGTTCAATTGTAACATTTCAGAGAAGTTTGGACAGGTTTGTGGTTGAGAGAGGTTTGGAGGAGTATGGTATTGATGCAGGTAGATGAACTAGAGGGGCTGAAGGGCCTGTTCCTGTGCAGTAGTACTCTCCAATTCTATCATAGGAGTCTACTCTAATCAGTCCTCTCACCTGTCTGAATGAAGCATCCCTAAAGACTCCTCTTGGGACAACGTGGAGAATATCATTGGTGGAGAGATCCTGGCTTCTGTTCTGTATACCAATCCATTTCACTCCTCTGAATGCAAGTGTCAGAGCTGAAATCTTTACTGCAATTTCACCCAGAGATCCTCAACAGTTGCAAAGCCATTGCGCTCTTCCCAGACCGGACAGATGGAGATACTATGAGCTTCTGCCAGCCCACTAGTCATCTACAGTCAATTTGCTAATGAAATCTTATTAATAGTTGGCCTGCTAATCGGATCCCTCCATCTGCTTTCTGGTGTCAAAGTCTGGGTCTGAGCGGCACACAGTCCCTGAGCGATGCCTCTTCAATCAGACACACTGCACGAAGTCTGGGCATCAGAACTGTGAGTCCCTACTTTTAATAATTTCCAGTGAATTAGTGTGCAAATCTCTGGCAGATGTAAACAAGTCCAAAGTCACCTGCTTTAGACATAAAATAAATGCAAGCATTCATAAACAGGGAGAAGGCAGAGGTCATGGAAAGTCACAAAGCTGGTCAAAAGGAGCAAGGGGAATGAGAGAGGCTAATGCAATGGTTCAGCCATTCCAGTGAGATAAAGATGCTTCAATTGTATTGAAGTGTCTTTATACCCCACTCTGAGTCCCACTTTCAAAACTTAGGTCATTCCAGGTCAGGATCCTGGAACAGATTCACAGCAATAATCCCAGCACCTAAAGGGTCAAATGAAAAGGGCAAGTCTCAGAACGTTGTTAATTGAAACATAAAGGACTTTATGGAAGGAAGGGTTAGATGAACTGCATGCTCTAGTAGGTCAGAACGAGCGGACTTAATGTATGTTTCCTTGGCCGAATGCAGAGGCAACAATCTGGTCCCAATACCTTGTTTAATGATATTGGTCTGGCATCAAAAAGCTTAGGGACCCCTGGTCAGCTGAAGACCTAGAATTAAGTGTGAAAATGGTAAAAGGCTGCACCAGATTTGGCAGGATTCCAAGCTTTCATCTGATCAAAAGGTGTGGGACCATTTAGTTTGTTTTGTGGTCCATTTAGCATGGTGAGTTCACTCCTGACTTAGGGATTGGGCAGAATTTACATCTTCTCCCTGTGAGAAGATGGTGACTTGGCGGGTTTCTGCTGTGTTCTCCAGTTTTCTCCCACATCCCTACGTTGTGCAGGTAGGTTAAATGGCCACTGTTAATAACTCCTTGGCATTAACATCATCTTTATGTGCATGGTTGACGTGGGTGATGATGGTTTATCCTGACCATGATTATTCTTGGTAAAATTTTCTAAAGAAGTGGTTTGCCATTGTCTCTTCTGGTACTCTTCTGAGGTTGCCTGCCTGGCATCAGAGGTCGAATAACCAGGACCTGGGATCTCCACCGGCTGCTCATACAACCATCCACTACCTGCTCCCATGGCTTCATGTGACCCTGATCAGGGGGCTACGTAGGTGCTACACCTTGCCCCATGGTGCCCTGCAGATTTGCGGAGTGAAGGAGCACCTTCTACCTCCTGTGGCAGATGTGAGCCCCGATAGTATAAGGAGAATCAAATGCTTATTGATGGCTATGTACAAGAATATTTTTTAGCATTTTTAACTGGTTTAGTATTGTCAGGTGTAGCAAGGTACAGTGAAAAATATGCCTTGCATACCATCCATACAGGTCAGTGCATTGAGGTAGTACAAGGAAAAACAATAGCAGAGTGTTGGACAGTGTTGCAGTCACAGAGGGAGTGAGCTGTATGGGAATAACAATGTTGATTGTCAGATCAGGAGACTATATTATTATACTTGAGAACTATTCAATGGATGTATAACAGTGGGATATGTGTTCCTGAGCCTGCTGGTGCATGCTTTCCAGTTTTCGTATCTTCTGCCCAATGGGAGAGGGGACAGGAGAGAATGACGGTGGCGGGTGCAGTTTTTGATGAAGTTGGCTGCTTTACCAAGGCGGTGAAAAGTGTAGATAGTGGAGTCCTGGAATAAAGGCGACCTTTTCTGGCTGGCTGCCAGTGACTAGTGGTGTTCCGCAGGGGTCAGTGTTGGGACCACTTTTCACATTATATGGTATATCAATGATTTTGATGACGGGATTGATGGCTTTCTGCCCAAGTTTGTGGATGATATAAAGATAGGTGGAGAGGCAAATAGTGTTGAAGATGTCTGCAGAAGGACTGACAGATTAGGAGAATGGGCTAAGAAGTGGCTGATGGAATACAGTGTGGGAAAGTGTATGGTCATGTATTTTGGTATAAAGGTGTGGGCTATTCTTGAAATGGGGAGAAATTCAGAAATCAGAGGTGCAAAGGGATTTGGGAGTCCTCGTGCAGGATTCCCTAAAAGTTAACCTGCGGGTTGGGTTGGTGGCAAGGAAGGCAAATGCAGTGTTAGCATTCATTCCGAGAGGACTGGAATATGAGAGTAACAATGCAATACTGAGTTTTTATAAGGGATTGGTCAGAACACACTTGGAGTATTTTGAACACGAGGAAATCTGCAGATGCAGGAAATTCAATCAACACACACAAAATGCTGGTGGAACGCAACAGGGCAGATGCTGCCTGGCCTGCTGCATTCCACCAGCATTTTGTGGAATATTGTGAGCAGTTTTGGGCCCCATATCTAAGAAAAGATGTGTTGGCATTGGAGAGGGTCCACAGGAGGCTCACAAGAATTATTCCAAGAATGAAAGGGTTAATTATGAGATGTGATTGATGGCTCTGGGTCTATACTTTCTAGAGTTTAGAAGAATGAGGAGGATCTCACTGTTAAATATTGAAAAGCCTGGATAGAGTGGATGAGTTGAGCCTATTTCTATGCTGTGTGGTTTTATGGTCCTCTATCCTCCTATAATTCTTTATCTCACTTTTCAATATATCCTCTATTTCTTTTTCACTTAGCTGTCTTCTGCCAAAATGCTTTTACACTTCACTATGAATGCTCCATTGTTGGCAGAATCTCAGATGGAGATGAGAGGGTGTACAGGAGTGAGATATACCAGGTCGTGGAGTGGTGTCACAGCAACAACCTTGCACTCAACATCAGCAAGACCAAAGGGCTGATTGAGGACTTCAGGAAGGGCAAGACAAGGGAACACAAACCAATCCTCATAGAGGGATCAGAAGTGGAGAGAGTGAGCAATATCAAGTATCTGGGTGTCAAGATCTCTGAGGATCTAACCTGGTCCCAACATATCGAAGCAGCTATAAAGAATGCAAGACAGCAGCTATAGTTCATTAGGAGTTTGAGAAGAATTGGTTTGTCGCCTCGAAAACTTCTACAGATGTATTGTAGAGAGCAGTCTGACAGGCTGCATCACTGTCTGGAATGGGGCGGGGGAAGGAGGCTGCTGCACATGATCATAAGCTACAGAAAGTTATAAACTTAGCGAGCTCCATCATGGGTACTAGCCTCCATAGTACCCAAGACATTTTCAAGGAGTGGGACCTCAGAAAGGCAGCGTCCATTATTAAGGACTCTGTCACACAGGACATGCCCTCTTCCCACTGTTACCATCAGGTAGGAGGTACAGAAGCCTGAAGGCACACACTCAGCGATTCAAGACCAGCTTCTTGCCCTCTGCCATCGGATTTCTAAAAGGACATTGAACCCATGAATACCTACATTTTCTCTGTTTTTTCACTATTTTAACTATTTAAAATATATATATACTTACTGTAATTGTTTTTTTTCTTCTATATTATCATGTATTGCACTGTGCTGCTGCCACTAAGTTAACAAATTTCACATTTGCTGGTGACATTAAACCTGATTCTGGTTCCGTGTGGTAGTAGTGAGTCCTGAATCGTGTCCCTCCTGTGTTACCCGTTAAAGCAAGCAATAACTTCTCAGCCAAATTTTCTGCCTTTTAATTTAATTGAGAGATACAGCCCAGTAATGGGTCCTTCTGGCTCAGTGAGTCCATGCAGCCCCATTACACCCATGTGACCAGTTAACCTTCTAGTCCTTTGTTACATGGGAAGAAACCCAAACACCAGGAGGAAACCGCAGGGTCACAGGCAGAACATACAAACTGCTTACAGGCAGCAGCGGGAATTGAACTCACATTGCTGGTGCTGCAAAGAGTTGCGCCAACCACTACGCTACCCATTGACTAGTTTGTTGACTAGACAGGGTTATTCTCATGCAACAAACTATCCACTGAAGATACTTAGCGGGTGGAGGAACTGTTGATGTTTCAGTTCAGGACCCTGCATCATCCTTCTGGGAGTGGAGAGGGGTGGCCAGAATTAAATGGGGAGAGCAAGGGGTACGTCAGGGGCCTGTAGGTGATAGGTGGACCAATGTGGGGTGAAAGGTGACAGGCAGGTGGAACCAGGGAGGGGAGCGGTGGAGTTGGGAGACAGAGGTAGGAGGGTGATTGGTGGAAACAGATATTTGTAAACCTTCATGGAGAGATTTTCGTACCAGAGGGATAGATGATATTCTCTCCACTGTGAATGCAGACATCTCTCCTCAAACAGTAGAGCATTCAAAAGCCAGTCGCCAAACTGAAACATTAACTGTGTCACTGTCTCTGCTGACCTGTTGAGCATTTCCAATATTTCCTGTTTCTATTTAAGGAACAATTCCTCGGCTCTTGCGTTATCCTATATTGTGCGGCTGGGTACCTGCCATTGTGGGAGAAACTATAGATGCTGGAATCTGGAGCAACACACGTTGTGCTGGTAGAGGAACTCAATGGATCTGCTGGCATTCATAGAGAGAAATGGTTGAGACCCTTCATCTGGACTAGAAAAAAGAGGAGAGATAGCCAGTATAAAAAGGTGGGAAAAGGGGGTGGAGCAAGAGCTGAAAGGTGGATCCAGGTGAGGGGTGGGCTGATAGACAGAAAAGGGAGAGGGGAAGAGTGGGAATGAGATTAGGAATATCGATTTCTCCTTCCAGTTAACAGAAGTTCCCTCCCCCTCCCCTCTTCTTGTAATCTCCGCTCTGGCCTCTTCTTCTCACCTGCCTATCACCTCCTCCTTTCCTTTCTCCCATGGTCCACTCTCCTCTCCTATCAGATTCCGTCTCCAGCCCTTTACCTTCCCCACCCACCTTCATATTCTGACATCTTGCCCTTCTTTTCCAGTCCTGAAGAAGGGCCTTGACCCAAAACGTTGTCTGTTTGTTCATTGCCTGACCTGCTGAGCTCCCTCAGCATTCCATGTGCGTTGCTTTGCTTTCCCAGCATCTGCAGAATCTCTTGTGTTGACTGTTGTCAGAAGCTAGGAGCTGGCAGGCAGGAGTGACGAAGAGCTGGAGAAGTTTGAATCTGACAGGAGAGGATGGTGGAATATGGAACATAGAGAAAGAGGTTGGGAGGAGATGAAGACACATCTAACTGATAGTAAGCAGCAAATGGGATTCAATTTGAGTGCTAAATCTACATTTTAAACCAGGCCAATTTCATCAGTGTCTGTTTTTAACCATTGGGATGTGATGAACAAATGGTTACAAAAAAGCACGTGACATTTTTGCTCTTACTGACAGAGGAACAGAATACAAAGCATGACATTATTCCAAATTTTTAAGAATTACTTTATGTTCATTTCTAGCTCTGCACTTCAGGAAGACCTTAATCAAGATGCAGGGAAGGTCTATCAGAATGGCTTAGGGTTGATGGCCTTTAGTGGCCTTTAGTGGCCTTTTCCTCTACAGAACAGAGAAGGTTAAGAAAAGTCTTGTGGAAATGTTCAAAATTATCAACTGCTTTGAAAAAACAGAGCGAAGAAAAACCATTCCCTTGGGTAAAAGTTTCAGCAACCAAAAGGGACAAAAGGGCAGAAACTATATGACAGTGCAAAAGCCTGAACAAGTGACTTTGCCCCATATAGATTACAACGCTATTATTGTCTTTAATTAACACCCAACAGCACAGATGGTCAATTAATATTTCAAGAGAAGAGTAATTGCCTTTCTGGTTATCAGGCCTTGCGGTGGAGAAAGGGGGAATTCACAGTAACATTGGTGGCCTACTGCTTCCCAGTGATATCTCTTTACTCTCCGCAGTGGATCAGACGTCCTCTCAGGAAAAATCAGCTCCATAAAGATTCGAAGTACAGTTATTATCAAAGTACGTATACAGTATACGATCCTTCTTCCACACAGACAGCCACAAAACAAAGAAAGCAATGGAACTCATGCAATGAAAAACATCAAACCTCCCACACCCACACAAAAAAAAATCAAATCATACAAACAGCATCAAAACAATTGAGTGCAAAACCCGGAATATAAAAGACAGAGTTGAAAAGAGACCAGGCGTATTCAGTTCAGCTCAGTGTTTGTTATCTGCAGGCCACCCTGATTCAATATCACCCAACATAGCAACAAAAAAAGGGGCCAGGCACAAATTGTAATGTGAACGACAGAGTCCAATCAACAAATTGCATCAATTAAACCCTTCCCGAGACCCAGAACTCTGCCACCTTTCTCCAGCAGCGGTGAGGAAGACATAAGCCATTCAAATGCAGACACCTTCCTTCAGGAGCAGCAAGCAAGAGGGGGAGAGAGAGGCTGTCCCACTCTGCCACCTTTCTCCAGCAGCAGTGAGGGAGAGGCTGCTAGACGGTGCTGGCCACCTGCTCGCTTCCATTTTCTTCTTCCAGAAGATCATGAGGCTCTTTCACTTCTCCTTGCTGGCTGCTCAAATAGGAGAATCAAATTCAGTGCATTGAACCGCAGAGGGTCAGATACAGCCACTTCCACTTCCAAAGTGGCTCAAAACATTGACCGCTTATTCATTTCCACTGATGCTGCCTGACTTGTTGTGTTCTTCCAGCATTTAGTGTGTGTTGCTCTGTATTTCCAGCATCTGCAGAATTTCTTCTGTTTATTAATTGTTAATTAATTTGTTACTGTCACGTGTACTGAGGTATAGTGAAAATCTTAGCTTTGCATGCCTTTCATGTAGATCACTTCATCACTTCAGTGCCTCAAGGTAACAAAGGAAAAAGCAATAACAGAATGCGGAATGTGTTGTACTGTGACAGAACGCATGCAGTCTAGACAAACAGTAAGGTGAAGGCCATGATGAGTCAAGAGCCCATCCAAAGTATGATGCTAGATGACTCACGGAGCCATACAGCACAGAACAGGCCTTTTGGCTTATGACAATAGGATACCAATTGAATTATGGATTATCCCATTTTCCTCCCATATTCCCATCAGCTTTCCCAGATTCTACGCAATCTGCTGGTTAGCAGGAGCGACCTACAATGGCCAATTAACCTACCAAGCCAGATACTTTTGGGAGGTGGGAGGAAATCCACACAGTTGTAGGGAGTTGTCCGTGTGAAGTTGGTGTGAGCCAGCAGCTTGTGCAGTCTGCCTGTTGGACAACAGCGATGTGTAACCTGCCCTGCTCTGTGTCTGGAAACTCAGGTACCCAGCTACACTCCAGAGGCACAAGCACAAGATCTCAGCAAACGTATCAGCACAGTACTGGAGCGTGGAACACTTATGGAGTAAGTGAGAAGCCAAAGAGAAGTCTGCCCTCCTTCCTCAAATGGAAACACTTCATTCCTCGTTCTCCTAGCCTCTGTTCTAGAGCTAAAGGGTCTGAAGCAGTGTGGCCAAATTGGCTGCCATGCTCCCTACTTGAGAACAGGACTGAGCCTTAATACATTTTGTGTTTAGGACTTTGAGGAGCACGAAATTTGCTTTATTAATCTAAGTCCTCAAAGTTCATTTAACATCAAAGTGTGTATGCTACCTTGGGATTCGTCTCCTTACCAGCAGCCTTTAAACAGAGAAACACAGTAGAAGCATTAAAAATGATCGTCAAACACCTGATGTGCAGGGGGAAAAAAAATCATGCAAACATAAAAGTAAGCAAATAATGTTCAGAACTAAAGTTTAGGAAAGTGGGTTCACAGTCACGAAGCCAGTCACCGGCGATCGAGGAGTCCATTAGTTGCCTCAGTTCCATGCTGAGATGAGTAAACCACGTGAAGCAGTGAGCTGCACACTGTCCTGTCCCTCTCCTCTGGTCTCAACACACTGGCCTTTACGATTTGGCTTGGCATTTAAATTGGCCAAACATTGGGTTATTCCTCTCTCTTAAGCCTGGGCCTCGCCACCTCAATACACTGTTGGGCACAGCCTTTCTAATCTGCCCTGGCACTTAAACTGGTCAAACAGTGGGTCAGTCCTCGCTCCTGGGCCCAGGCCAGTTCGACCCTTCCTCGCCTCGATTCAACCGCTTTGAATTGCCCCCAAATCCGCTCCAGCAATGGCTCATTCCCTGCTCTCAGGCCTAGGCCCCACCGCTTGATTTGGCTCGTACCTGCCATGTCGCAACCATCCTGTACCTTTGAGAATCCAGATCGCACTGCAAAATTGCCAGGTCATACTGGCGGTTCAAAAGCTCAACTCCAAAAGTCTGCAGTGATTGCTTCCGAGAAAAAGTGAGAATACTTAGTTGTGACAATCACACATTGAATTCAAGCTAGCCTTCAAAGGAGGCTACTTGTTTGCCTCTGGTAGCATAAGACCATAAAGTATGGGAGTAGAATTAAGCCATTTGCCCCACCAATCAATAATACCTAGCTATTTTTCAACCCCATTCTTCTGCTTTCTCTCCATGACCCTTAACCCCCCTTTCTAATTAAGAACCTGTTAATCTCTGCCCAAGGACTTGGCCCCCACAGCCCTCTGAGGAAACAGACTCCTCAGATTTGTTATCCTCTGGCTGAAGAAGTGCCTCCTTATCTCAGTTTTCAAAGGATGTCCCTATGTTCTGAGGCTGTGCCCTTGGATCCCAGTGCAGAGCTTAAACTCCTCATTCTAATAAAGGCCACTTCAGCTTTAAAGAGGGTCAGATCTCTATGAAAGGGTTAAAGTTTTGAGTTTCAGATTTATGAACAGGAAGCAAGACTGCTGCCCAGCAACATGAATATCTTAGAAAGCAAACGGGTGTCATATTCTGCTGAATTCCCACCGGATCGGATGAACTGCCGTACCGTTGCCCGTTGGCCCATATTCTCTCACTGTCAGTGTTAGGTGGTGCTGATGTGAGCCACCAACAGATCTGCCCAGTGTCATGGCTGGAGCCCTGGCAGAGTATACCATCTTCTGGGCGAATTTCGTGGAGAATCCAAAGTCAGTAATTCATGTTTTGGATGAACCATATTGTTGTAGGAGCAACATGCTCGTCAATAACAGGGGGTAAGGAACTACAAGCATGCAAAAGGATAATCTGTTGTAATCAATAGGCACTAATTGATTGCTTTCAGACAGTGTTAATTTATCACTAGTTATGTTAGCCAATGTTTAATGGAACTAACCAATTGTGCTCAATTATCTAATGATCACTCAGTTTTAGTCACTTACACTAATCCTACCTGATCAATAATCATTGAATGATTAGATTTATTAATTAACTGGTTACCGGATGATAACATACATTTAAACCCGTTTCTGCACTAAGGTACTAAAAGAGGAATGGAATGTTCTCCACCCTGATGAGATTAGGAGGGAGGAAACGTTCCTGCACTTGATTGCTTTTGGGTAACGCTTTCTCCGAATGTATTGAGAGCAATGGACTCGTCTGCCTGACTGTAACATTCACAGTGTGGTGTCACACAGAAAGAGTGACTAGAGAGGACAGGAAAACGTAGGAAAACTGCACAATGAGCTGCAATGCAAATTGGAGCATCGTGTGCAGTCCTGGATGGCCCATACAGGAGAGATGTAGAAGCTTTGGTAAGGGGGTGGAAGAGGTTTACCATGAGTAGAGGCTATGGGTTATAAGGGGGAGGTGGAGTATCAGGGGCTGACAGAGTTTATAAAATTATGAAAGGTGTAGGCAGGCTTAGTCAGTCTGAACTGTTTTCACAAAGTAGAAATGTCAAGGACTGGAGGGCATATGCATTTAAGATAAGATAGAGAACATTTGAAAGAGATGTACGAGGCAGGTATTTTACACAGAAAGTATTACCCACTTGGACTGGGTAGTGGCGGAAGGTGATATAATGATAGTGTTGAAGAGGTTGTTAGACTGACACAAGAACATGCAGAGAATTAGAAGATAAACAGGCAGAAGAGCTTGAGTTTGATTTGGTATCATGTCTAACTTGGCCATAGGGGCCTAAGGGTCTGCTCCTTGTGCGGTTGGTTCTATGTTCTGTGTTCTAAGTATGGTGCGAGGGGGAAAGCGGCTAACCAGAGAGCGCACAATGGGACTGGTTACGTGGCTGAGCATTAGAACGGAGATACTCACCAGGATAGGCAGTGACTGTGGAAAGAGAGCTGTCAGGTCCAGGAGTTTCAACTTTGCTCCACTTTAACCCTGCAACAGAACTCTCTTGACCTGCCACTTCTAGTGATTTTTGCACTGACATATCAGGACATATACTCCCCACCTACAGAACTTTTACATCTGTTCCAATTCATTTACCATTGCTTTTCTGTCAACTTCACACATCTCTGACCTAAACATCATCAGCCACTAGCCTGTCAGTCTCCTTGACATCTATTCGCAGTTTAACACCAACACTTCACTATTGACCACATCTCTAGTTTTGTGGTCATCTGCAGATTTCGAAATCTTACCCTATATACTCACATCCAGCTCATTAGTCTTTGTAACATGAAAAAAGCAGTGCTCTCTATTTGTACAGTACTTGTGCAAACTCTTAGGTGCATGCATATATATGGCTAGGGTGCACAGAACTGTATATGTCAATGCGGAGCGGAGAGCGAGTTTGTAAATCCGGTGGGAATGGCGAAGGTAGAGCGCCGTGAGTGGGGTGTGGGACAGGTGGCAGAGAAGGAGTGCTGGGGTGGGGGTTGTCATATTTGCAGACACACCGAACTCTGAGACACAAGATAAGGTCAGTTGACTCCAAATAATTGGCTTATTGATCTCTGCTGAATGTCTTTCTGGTGCTTCCCACCCCCGTCTCTTTTCCAAACCATGATTTCCCCTCTCCTTCCCCCCTTCCCATTCTCAACCCACAACAGAGACCCATATCAGAATCAGGTTTATCATCACCTACACATGTCACGACTTTTTTTTTGCAACTGCGGTACAATGCAATACATAAAATTACTACAGGACTGTGCAAGAAGACTTAGGCACTCTGGCTATGTATATATGCCTAAGACTTTTGTACAGTACTGTAGGTTCTCACATGGTCACAAGGTACTGAGTAAAACCGTGCTGTGGTTTTATCTGGGATTATGATGTTTTGTATATTGAAACATTTACTGGACCATCAGTCATTGCTTATTTGGACACCTGTGGTGCCTGCAGCTTAGTCCTAGCTGGAAAGCCCTTCCTCAGAGTAACCTAACCAGACACCTCCAGATCAGCTCATTAGCTGGATTCATAGCCAACAGTTTGATCTTTATTAACCAGGGTTTACTCTTTATAACTAAATACAACCAAACTTGAATACATCTGCAGAATCCCTCCTGGCTGAAAGAAGGTAGTTTTAGCCAATAAGTGTGGACAAACATTGTCAATGTACCTTCTTGGCCACTCGTGGTACTGCCTCTGGTACGGTGTTAATTGGCTAGGAGAGTATAAGAAGAGATTACTTGCTGCTGTAGTAAGTTATTCTGCCTCTTTGCCACCCCCAGTGCAACAGATTGTAGCTGATGGTATTTGTTCTTCTTTGTAGAGTTCTTGTTAATGAAGCGGAGAGTCCCCAGAGGAGACTGGAGCAACAGGTATCTCAGTCTTTCAATGTGTTCTTCAGCAATCACATAAAAAAGCAACAACTGACAGGAGTTGCCTCTTTTAAAAAAATGTCCACTTCTGCTTTGTTTGACAAGTGATTTAAATCTTGAACAACACACAAAATGCTGGAGGACCTCAGCAGGTGAGACAGCACCTATGGAAATGATCAAACAGTTGCCACTTTAGACAATAGACAATAGACAATAGGTGCAGAAGTAGACCATTTGGCCCCTCGAGTCTGCACCGCCATTCTGAGATCATGGCTGATCATTCACTATCAATACCCAGTCCCTGCCTTCTCCCCATATCCCTTGATTCCCCTATCCATCAGATATTTATCTAGCTCCTTCTTGAAAGCATCCAGAGAATTGGCCTCCACCGTCTTCCGAGGCAGTGCATTCCACACCTCCACAACTCTCTGGGAGAAGAAGCTCTTCCTCAACTCTGTTTTAAATAACTGACCTCTTATTCTCAATCCATGCCCTCTGGTACTGGACTCTCCCAACATCTGGAACATATTTCCTGCCTCAATCCTATCAAATCCTTTAATTATCTTTAACGTTTCAATCAGATCCCCTCTCAATCTCCTCAATTCCAGCGTGTACAAGCCCAATCTCTCCAATCTCTCTGCATAAGACAGCCCTGCCATCCCAGGAATCAACCTAGTGAATCTACGCTGCACTTCCTCAATTGCCAGAATGTCCTTCCTTAAACCTGGAGACCAAAAGTGTACACAATATTCCAGGTGTGGTCTCACCAGGGCCCTGTACAAATGCAAAAGGACATCCTTGCTCTTGTACTCAATTCCCCTTGTAACAAAGGCCAACATTCCATTTGCCCTCTTCACTGCCTGTTGCACTTGCTCATTCACCTTCATTGACTGGTGAACTAGGACTCCTAGGTCTCTTTGCATTTCTCCCTTACCTAACTCTACACCGTTCAGACAATACTCTGCCCTCTTGTTCCTGCTTCCAAAGTGGATAACTTCACATTTATTCACATTGATTGACATCTGCCAAGTATCTGCCCACTCACCCAGCCTATCCAAGTCTCCCTGTATTCTCCTAATGTCCTCTTCGCATGTCACACTGCCACCCAGTTTAGTATCATCAGCAAACTTGCTGATATAGTTTTCAATGCCCTCATCTAAATCATTGATATAAATCGTAAAGAGCTGTGGTCCCAATACAGAGCCCTGTGGTACCCCACTAGTCACCTCCAGCCAGTCCGAGAAACACCCATTCACTGCTACCCTTTGCTTTCTATCTGCCAACCAGTTTTCTATCCATGTTGAAACCCTGCCCCCAATGCCATGAGCTCTGATTTTACTCACCAATCTCCTATGTGGCACCTTATCGAATGCCTTCTGAAAATCTAGGTACACAACATCCACTGGCTTACCCTCGTCTAACATCCTTGTTACACCCTCAAAAAACTCCAACAGATTAGTCAAGCATGATTTGCCCTTGGTAAATCCATGCTGGCTCGGCCTAATCCTATTTCTGCCATCAAGATGTGCCACTATTTCGTCCTTAATAATGGACTCAAGCATCTTCCCCACGACTGACATTAGGCTAACAGGGCAATAGTTCTCCGTTTTCTCCTTCCCTCCCTTCTTGAAAAGTGGGATAACATTAGCCACTCTCCAATCTTCAGGAACTGATCCTGAATCTAAGGAACATTGGAAAATGATTACCAATGCATCCGCAATTTCCTGAGCCACCTCTTTTAGAACCCTCGGATGCAGACCATCTGGACCCGGGGCTTTATTAGCCTTCAGTCCTACCAGTCTACTCACCACAGTTTCTTTCCTAATGTCAATCTGTCTCAATTCCTCTGATATCTTATGACCCTGGCCCATCCATACGTCTGGGAGATTGCTTGTGTCCTCCCTGGTGAAGACAGATCTAAAGTAGGCATTAAATTCTGTTGCCATTTCCCTGTTACCCATAACAATTTCTCCCAATTCATTCTTCAAGGGGCCAACATTGTTCTTAACTATCTTCTTTCTCTTCACATAGCTAAAAAAGCTTTTGCTATCCCCTTTTATATTCCTGGCTAGACTGAGCTCATACCTGATTCTCTCCGTATTGCTTTTTAGTTAAGATCTGCTGTTCCTTAAAATTTTCCCAATCATCTGTATTCCCACTCATCTTAGCCCTGTCATACTTCTTTTTCTTTAATGCTATACAATCTCTGACTTCCTTTGTCAACCACTGTGGCCCCTTCCCCCTCTTTGAATCCTTCCTTCTCATTGGAATGAACTGCTTTTGCATCTTTTGTATTATGCCCAAGAATATCTGCCACTGCTGATCCACTGTCTTTCCTGCCAGGGCATCCGCCCATTTAACTTTGGCCAGCTCATCCCTCATGGCTCCGTAGTCTCCTTTATTTAATTGCAACATTGACACCTCTGATCTGCCCTTATCCCTCTCAAATTGTAGATAAAAACTTATCATGTTATGATCACTACTTCCTAATGGCTCCTTTACTTCAAGATCACTTATCAATTCCTGTTCATTACACATCACCAAGTCCAAAATAGCCTCGTTCCTGGTTGGCTCAAGCACAAGCTGTTCCAAAAATACATCACTTAGACACTCCACAAACTCCCTATCCTGGGGTCCAGCACCTACCTGATTCTCCCAGTTCACCTGCATGTTGAAATCTCCCATAATGACTGCATTACCTTTAGCACATGCCAATGTCAACTCCCTAATCAACTTGTACCCAATATCCACTCTACTGTTTGGGGGCCTGTACACAACACCCATTAGGGTCTTTTTACCCTTACTGTTCCTCAGCTCAATCCACACAGACTCTACTTCCCCTGTTTCCAAGTCACCTCTTGCTAAGGACTGAATCTCATTCCTCAACAACAGGGCCACCCCACCCCCTCTTCCCATATTTCTGTCTCTACGATAGCACGTATACCCTGGTACACTCAATTCCCAGGCCTGATCCCCTTGCAGCCATGTCTCCGTTATCCCAACAATATCGTAGTTCCCCATTTTCATCTGAGCTTCAAGCTCATCTGTCTTATTTCTGACACTAAGCGCATTCAAGTATAGAATTCTGAGCCCATTCCTCCTCTCTTTGCTTAAAACACTGTCTACTGTACCTAACCCAGCTCCTTGAACTTCCATCGGGCTAATTGCACCCTGAATTTTGATGACCTTCTCAAGATCACTCAAACCTTCTACACATTTAACCCCATGCTCCTTCTGACCAACCCTCTGGATCTGGATCCCTGCCCCCTGCACATCTAGTTTAAACCCCCCCCCGAGCAGCACTGGCAAACACTCCTGCAAGAATGTTAGTACCCCTCCGGTTCAGATGTAGACCGTCCCTTCGAAACAGATCCCAATGTCCCTGGAACAAAGACTAATTATCCAAAAACCTGAACCCTTCCTTCCTGCACCATGCTCTCAGCCTCGTATTGATGTGCATAATCATTCTATTCTTCGCCTCACTTGCACGTGGCACAGGTAGCAATCCTGAGATTGTCACCCTGGAGGTCCTGCCTTTCAGCTTCACTCCTAACTCCCTGAACTCTCTAAGCAGGACCCCCTCACTCGCCTTACCTACATCGTTGGTCCCTACATGGACCACTACATCTGGGTTCATGCCCTCGTTCTCAAGAATAGCCTGCACCCGATCTGAGATGTCCCGGACCCTGGCACCAGGGAGGCAACATACCATCCGAGACTCCCGATCTGCCCCATAAAATCTCCTATCTGCCCCCCTGACTATAGAATCCCCTAATACTATTGCTCTCTTCTCTTCCCTCCTCCCCTTTCTAGTTGAAGGTTCAACCTCTGTGCCAGAGGCAGGACCACTACAACTCATTCCTGGTAGGTCATCCCCATCAACAGTATCCAGTACAGTATACTTATTGTTAATGGGAATGGCCGCAGGGGTGCTCTGCTCTCTCTGCCTGCTCCCCCTGCCTCTCTGGACCGTCACCCATCTGCCTACTTCTTGGTTTTCTGGTGTGACTACCTCCTGATAACTCCTATCTATCTCTGCCTCCACCTCCCGAATGATCCGTAGTTCATCCAGCTCCTGCTCCAACTCCCTAACTCGGACTGATAGGAGCTGCAGCTGGACGCACCTCTTGCAGGTGTGGTCATCAGGGACAACTGTGTTGACCCTGACTTCCCACATACTGCATACGGAGCACACCACTGCTCTGACTGTCTCCCCCATACCTGAACTGGATTAATAGAATAAGTCTAAAAAGCGCCTAGCGACCTTACCTTCTTCCCTTCAGCGAGCAATCACACAGGCTTACCGAAGTCCCCTTACACCGAAGCCCACTTAGCCAAAGCCCAGGACTCTGCTTCCACGGACTCCGCTGCCCGCTCTGAAAAGAAGTCCTGCCTTTTAAAGTGCGCGCTCGACGCTGACGTCACTCGTGCCTGCGCAGTTCCCCCTCCTCCACAGGTATTGACCAGGTAGGCTTAAATCCTACCTACACGGTCGAATTCTCTGAGCTCCCAGCTGAATCACAAGCTGTAACTTGCTCCCGATTCAAATGACCACTCTGAAAAGAAGTCACTTTGAGCCAAGACCCTTCTTTAGGACTGGAAAAGGACTGGAAGGAGGAGGATGCCAGTGCAGAAAAGTGAGGAGAGGTGAAGGGAGATAGCTAGGAGGTGATAGGTGTGGCCAGGTGGGTAGGAAATATAAAGTACTGGAGAGGAAGGAATTTGATAGGAGAGGAGGGTGGACCATAGTAGGAGAAGGATGAGAGGACAGGGAGGAAGTGATAGGCCGGTGATAAGAGGGAAGATGCCAGATAGGGAATAGAAGAAGAGGGGAGGGAGAAGGAATTTTTTTTTTACCAAAAGGAAAAATCAATATTCATGCCATCAGGTTGGAGGCTACGCAGATGAAATACAAGGTGCTGCTCCTCCACCCTGAGGGTGGCCTCATCTTGGCACAAGAGGGGGCTGTGCTCCAACATGTCGGAACAGGAATGGGAATATGAATTAAAATGTTTGGCCACCAGCAAGTTCCACTTTTGGCGGATGGGGTGGAAGTGCTCAACGAAGCGGTCCCCCAATTTACAACAGGACTCTGCTTCAGGAGCACTGGATACAGGAGACGACCCCAACAGATTCACAGGTGAAGTGTTGCCTCACCTGGAAGGACTGTTTGCAGCCCTGAATGGAGCTGAGGGGGAAGCTGGTGGCCAGCTGTAGCATTTAGGCCACCTGCAGATAAGAGCCTGGAGGGGAATTAGTGGGGAGGGCCGAATGGAAAAGGGAATCACAGAGCGGGCAATCCATGTGGAAAGTAGAGGAGGGAAGGTGAAAACATGCTTGGTGGTGGGATCTCTTTGGAGATGGCGGAGGTAGCAGAGAATGATGTGTTGGATGAGGAGGCTCATGGGCTGGTAGCTAAGAACAAGAGGGTCTCTATCGCTGTTAAAGCAGCAGGAAGATGGGGAGAGTGCAGATGTATGGGAAATGGAGGAGATGCGGGTGTGGGCAGCATCAATGGTGGAGGGAGGGAAATGTGTTCTTTGAAGGAGGAGGACATCTCTGATGTCCTGGAAAGGAAGGTCACACCTGGGTCAGATGCGACGGAGGAGAAGAAACTGAGACAAGGGGATGGCATTTTAAATTTAAATTTAAATCTTTGTCTTTTGTTTTGTGACCTTCCTCATTTAAACCTGACATGAGTTAGCACTGTATCTCTTCATTTATCAACTCCCCTGTTTCATTGCCCTTTAGCATTCTGTACTCTAATATGATTTCTGGACAATCTCGTGCTGAATAATGCTTTTTTTTATTAATACAGCATACTGAGCTTTAACTGAAGGATAGCACAATATAATCAATGGAAAACCATACATAAACAGAGATGGATAAACAATCATTGTGCAAAAATCACAAATTGTGCAAATACAAATAGAAAAACAAAATATAAATAACAGACAGATAAGGATCTAGTGAGAACTTGTGTTGTAAATTTCTGGAAGGCAGATCCATAGTATGTAGAATCAGTTCAATGTTGGGCTGAGTAAAGTTTTCCACTTTGGTTTGATCCTGAACTTTATGGTGTGGGACAAGGCTCCTGTACCTCCTTGCTAATGGCAGAGGTGAAAAGGAAGCAAGAAAAAATGAGCTGGGTGATGGGAGTCCTGAATAATAGATGCTGTTTTCCGGTGCCAGCGCTCCTTGTAGATGCACTCAGTGGTGGGAAGGGCTTTATCTTGATCAAAGGCATTTCCCTATCCAGCTGTGAAACAACCAGTCAGGATACTCTCCACTCTGCATTTGATGACATCCTGAATCTTCACAAACTTCTAACAAAGTAGAGGCAATGTATGCCTTCTTCATAATGGCACTTATGTCCTGGACTCAGGACAGAACCTTTGAAATGATATCATTGAGAAATTTAAAGTTACTTACCCCCTCCATCTCCGACCCCTAATGAGGACTGGCTCACGGACCTCCAGGGTCCTCCTCCTACGGTCAATAAATTAGTTTTGTTGATGTTGAGTGGGAGGCTGTTGTGGCACCAATCAGCCAGATCTTCAGTCTCCTTCCTCCTATATGCTGATCTGTCACCACCTTTGATTCAGCCAACAACAGAAAGAGAAAGATCTCTGTGGAATGCCACCTAGTCATGGACCTCCAGCTGGAGTAAGTCTGCTGAGCACTGAATATGGCACTGGGGCTGTGCTTAGCCGCACAGTTGTAAGTATAAAATGGGTAGAGCAGGAGGCTAAGCACACAGCCGGTGGTGCACCTGTACTGATGGAGATTGTGGAGGAGACGTTGTTGCCTGTCTGAAATAACTGGGATCTACAAGTAGGAAATTGTGGATCCATTTGCACAAGGGGGCTTTGAGGCAGAGGTCGTGGAGCTTATTGATGAGTTTTGAGGGGATGATACTGTTGAATGCAGAGCTGTAGTCAATGGAGAGCATCCTGATGCATGCATCTTCATTGTCCACATGTTCGAAGGCTGTGTGAAGACCCAATGAAGTGGCATCTGCTCTTGACCTATTGTGGCAGTAGGTAAATTAGAGTGGATCCAAATTCCTCCTCTCACAGGAGTTGATAATTTAATCACCAACCTTGGAAAGCACTTTATAACAGTGTATATGAGCACTACTGGATGATAATCATTGAGACAGGTTACCACATTCTTCTTGGGTACCAGTATAATTGAAGCCTGCTTGAAGCAGGTGGGTGTCTCACTGCTGAAATGAGTGGTTGAAGATATCAGCAAATTCTCCAGCCAGTTGATTAGCACAAATCTTCAGTACCCAGCAGAATGCTTTCTGTGTGTTCACCCTCCTGAAGGGTCCTGTCACCTCAGCCTCAGAGACTGAAATCACTGGGTCATCAGGGGCTGTGGGAGTTCATGAAGCTGCTCCCATGTTCTGCTGGTCAAAGTGAGCATAAGACACATTGGGCTCATCAGGGAGTGAAAATGTGTTCTTGGTTTTATTTTGCAAGAGGTGACGGCGTTCAAGCTGTTGAGCATCCTCCTGTGATTCAAGTTGGATCCACAATTGCCATTGTGCACGTGAGATGCTTCCCAAAGGTTCTACCTGGACCTCTTGTACTTTCCTTGGTCACCAGACCTGAGCCACTGAGATGGCCCTCAGCAGATTGTAAATCTCTTGATTCATCCAGAACTTCCGGGCGGAGAATACACTGAGTGGTTTTGTGGGGACACACTGGTCCACAAGTGTCTTTATAAAGTCTATGATGGCCCTGCTGCATTCATTCATATCTTTGGACAAGTCCTTGAACACGACCCAGTGCACTGACTCAAAGCAATCCTGTAGCCAACCATCATCCTTTCACGACCACCTCTTCATTGTCCTTGTATCTGGTGCCTTGCTCTTTAGCCTCTGTTTATACTCAGATAGGCGGAAAACAGCCAGGTGATCAGATTTCCCTAAATCTGCTGTCTCTACACCCATGGCTGTGTGGCTAGGCACATCTCAAATGCCATCTATAAATTCTGACAGCTATTGTTGTCAGAATTTTAGAGGGTGATGTGAGGATGTACAGGAGTGAGATATATCAGCTGATTGAGTGGTGTTGCAGCAACAACCTTGCACTCAATGTCAGTTAGACCAAAGAACCGATTGTGGACTTCAGAAAGGGTAAGATGAGGGAACACAAACCAGTTCTCATAGAAGTATCAGAAGTGGAGAGAGTGAGCAATTCCAAGTTCCTGGGTGTCAATATCCTGGGCCTTGCATATTGATACAGTTACAAAGGAAGTGTGACAGCAGCTATATTTCATTTGAGGAGATCTGGTTTGTCACTAAAGACACTCGCAAATTTTACAGATACACCGTGGAGAACATTCTAACTGGCTGCATCATCGTCTGGTTTGGGGTGGGGGGAGGGGGACTACTGCACAGGACTGAAATAGGCTACAGAGGATGTAAACTTAGTCAGCTCCATCATGGGCACTAGCCTCCGTAGCATCGCCTCAGAAAGGCAGCATCCATCATTATGGATCTCCATCAGGTCATGCCTTGTTCTCAGTGCTACCATCAGGGTGGAGGTACAGAAGCCTGAAGGCACACACTCAGTGATCCAGGAACAGCTTCTTCCCCTCCACCATCCGATTTCTGAATGGACATTGAACCCATGAGCACCACATCACTACTTCTTTACTTCTATTTTGCACTACTTACTTAACTATTTAATACATATATACTTACTGCAATTTTTACAGCTTTTTTCTATTATTATGTACTGCAATAGATTGCTGCGACAAAGACAACAAATCTCACGGCACATGCTGGTGATATTAAACCTGATTCTGATTCAGATGCCACAGCTTCAACCTAGTGGCCTGAGAGTGACTTCCTTTTGCAATCACAGTCAAGGAACTAACCCAAGAAAAGCATCTGCCTCATGTTACTAATAATCAGCCTAAAGAAAATGACTTAATCAAGCATATCAGTTCAGACTGGAGGGTGACTGTAGACCTCAAGGGATCTGTGTCCATTACATCAAGGGTGAAAGGCTTTCTAGTTAACCTTGTGGCTGACTTTCATCTGTGGAAGCTGCTGGGACTGACCTTGGGGTGCTGAATCATTCAGACTCCATTCCTGAAGATCAGTGTAGTTTAATTGGTGATTCCAGTTGCAATTGACAGAGTTCTTGACTGCCTCATCTACAAATGTAATATTCAAGTCCAATCCTCTCAAGACTACATGGAATCAAGTCACTACTCCTTCTTCTAAACACCAGATGACACAAGACAAGTCTGTTCATTTTCCTGAAGCGACAACCCACACACCAGTCAAGTAAATTTCTCTAAAGTAGTGTTGATCAAGCCCCCAGATAACTATGGATCAAGATTATGACCCATGGACAAATGTTGCTGGGACACAAGCTGGGGCCTGATCAACCCTGGCTGGGTTGCCTGGGTGAGGGTACCTGGAAGACCCAAAACACCCGATGACCCCAGGTTACATCACTGATTATGTGTCCCAGTGCATTCTAGTACGTATCTCAGTATCATAAGATATTTATAGCCTTCCTTAAATAAGGGTGGCAGGGTGGAAGTAGGTCTCTACCAAAGGAGGTGTAAAACACTCCTTCCCTCCACTAGCCACAGGCCACCTTTGGGCAAGGTGTAGCACCTGCTTAGACCCCAGTCAGGGTCACGTGAAGCCATGGGAGCAGGTGGTGGATGGTTGAATGAGCAGCCGGTGCAGATCACAAGTCCTGGTTATGTGAGCATTGACGCCAGGCAGACAATCTCTGAAGAGTATTGATAATGGCTGAGGTCACCATCTTGTAAAGACACTGCCCAGAAGAAGGCAGTGGTAAACCACTTCTGTAAAAAACTTTGCCAAGATCATAGACCACGATCGCCTATGTCATACAACATGGCACATAATGAGTGATGAACGAACAGACCTTAAGCAAGGGAACCAATACTATCTGCAGTGTTCCAGATGGGACCCCTCTACTCCGTATAACTAAAGCAGAACTCCCAGCATTTGTATTCAATTCCACTGGTAATAAATTATCACATTTAATGAGTATTCCTAATCACTTCTTATATTTGCATTTGGGTCTTTTGTAAATTTTAGTACTGAGGTACACAGATCCTTCTGCATCTCAGATTTTTGCCGAAGTTAGGCAGGCCTGGAAGGTCAGAGCCCACGGCATTCGAGGCAGGCTAGCAAATTTGATTGGTAACAGAAGGAGAGGATGACGGAGGGGGGTTGTTTTTCTGATCTGAAGTCTGTGACTAGTGGGGTATCAGAAGAGTCCATGCTGGATGCTCGGGATACACTTTACTGTGAATGTCAGGCGCAAGACAGGATAGTGAGGAAGTTTGTCTAAGACTGCAGTATGGGAAGTTGGGCAATGGAGGTGATGCAGTTTGGGAGGGCAAGTGAGCGTAGGTCACACATGGTAACTGGGAATACTGATGAACATTGGAGTACAGGTCCATGGATCAAAGTGGCAGCAATGGTGGATGCATTGGTAAGGAGGGCACGTGGGATGCCAGCCTTCACTAATCATGATGTAGAATATAAGGGCTGGGATGTCATGTTAAAAGGTTCTAGAACATAGGTTATAGAACCTGTAGTACTGTGTGTTGTCCTGGTTGCCACACTATAAGAAGGATGCCCTTGCACTGGAATTGGTTTATTATTGTCAAATGTACTGAGATACAATGAGAAGCTTGTCTTGCACACTGTTCATACGGATCAGATCAGTACACAGTGTGCTGTGGTAGAACAAGGTCAAACAATTACAATGCAGAATAAAGTCTAACAGGAAAAGAGAAAGTGCAGTGCAAGCAAACATTAAGGGGTGAGGTCATAACAAGAGTCCATCATATGGTACCATGGAGCCATTCTGGGTGCACGGGAGATACACTAGAACCTTTCCTGGGTTGGTTTCTTTTTATATTTAAAGGGAGACTGGATAGGCTGCGCAGAGGGAGCTGACAGGTGTTCTGACTGAGATATGTAAAACTATGAGGGGATATCATTGACATCATCATCTGTCAGGTCGTGACACGGGCAGTTTTGGTCTTTCCATGACCATGATTGTTCTTGGCAAATTTTCCAACACAAGTGGTTTGCCATTGCTTTCTTCTGGGCAGTGTCTTTACAAGACAGGTGATTCCAGCCATTATCAATACTCTTCAGAGATTGTCTGCCTGGCGTAAGTGGTCGCATAACCAGGACTTGTGATCTGCACCAGCTGCTCATACGACCATCCACCCACCTGTTCCCATGGCTTCACGTGACCCTGATCGGGGGGCTAAGTGGGTGCTACCGCTTGCCCAAGGATGACCTGCAGAGGGAAGGAGCACCTTATGACTCTTTTGGTAGAGACATATGTACACCCCGCCACCCAACGAGGGGGGCAGATAGGGTAAAATATTATTTTCTCCTTACTGGGAGTGCCTAAGACAAGAAGGCACTTTAAAGAAGGGGGTCCCAATCTTTTTTTATGCCATAGAGCCTTTACCATTTACCAAGGGGTCTGTGGGCCCCAGGTTGGGAACCCCTGCTTTAAGGTGAGATGTAGAAAACCGGAGGAGGGATATTTTCACTCGGTGGGTAGTTGCCTGAGGTGAAAGTGGAGGCAACATCTGGAAAGCATCTAGAATAACAGTATAATTGCCAAGGCCTAGGAAGCTTTGGATCTTCAAAACAAAAGTTCAAAAGTACATTTATATAAAAGGCAACATGAGTGAATCTGCAGATGCTAGAAATAAATAAAAAACACAAAATGCTGGCAGAACTCAGCAGGCCAGACAACATCTATGGGAGGAGGTAGTGATGACGTTTCGGGCCGAAACTCCTGATGAAGGTTTTCGGCCTGAAACGTCGTCACTACCTCCTCCCATAGATGCTGAATGGCCTGCTGAGTTCTGCTAGCATTTTGTGTTTTTTATTTATATAAAAGTATGTATACTATATACAACCTTGAGCTTTGTCTGATTACAGGGAGCTCACGAGAAAGATACCCAATGTTCTCATTAAAAAGAAAGTCATCAAACACCCAGCGTGCAGGAAAAAACCGAATCATGCAAACAAAAAAAAGTAAACAACTAACATTCAGAACTGAAGATCATGAAAGTGAATGGACAGCCACGAAAACAGTCATCACTGAAGTTGGTTTAGGAGCCTGTTAGGTGCAGGCCACTGCCTCGGTTCAGTGCAGAGGCAAGAAAACCATGCCAAGCAGCGAGCTGAACACCAACCCATCCTTCTCCTCCAGTCCCAACGCCATGATCTTCAATGTGGCATGGCACTTGAACTGCCCAAACATTGGCTCGTTCCCTGCACTCGGACCTGGGCCGTGCTGCTTCAATATGCTCTCAGGCCTGGGCCCCACTACCTTAATTCAGCCGATACCCAACCTTTGCAACCTGGCCCGGTCATTCCTCACTCTAGGACCCAGACTTCGACTCTGCTTCGCCTCCAAGTACCCTCCAACAATGGCAAAACTTATGCATATAAATGGGGTTAGAAACATAGAAACACAGAAATATAGAAAACCTACAGCACAATACAAGCCCTTTGGCCCACAAAGTTGTGCCAAACATGTCCCTACCTTAGAAATTACTAGGCTTACCTATAGCCCTCTATTTTACTAAGCTCCATGTACCTATCCAAAAGTCTCTTAAAAGACCCTATCATATCCACTTCCACCACTGTTGCCGGCAGCCTGTTCCACACACTCACCACTCTCTGAGTAAAAAATTTACCCCTCACATCTCCTCTGTACCTACTCCTAGCACCTTAAACCTGTGTCCTCTTGTGGCAACCATTTCAGCCCTGGGAAAAAACCTCTGACTATCCACATAATCAATGCCTCTCATCATCTTATACACCTCTATCAGGTCACCTCTCATCCTCCGTCACTCCAAGGAGAAAAGGCCGAGTTCACTCAACCTCATAAGGCATGCTCCCCAATCCAGGCAATATCCTTGTAAATCTTCTCCGCATGCTTTCTATGACTTCCACATCCTTCCTGTAGTGAGGTGACCAGAACTCAGCACAATACTCCAAGTGGGGTCTGACCAGGGTCCCATATAGCTGCAACATTACCTCTCGGCTCCTAAATTCAACTCCACGATCGATGAAGGCCAATACACCACACGCATTCTTAACCACAAAGTCAACCTACGCAGCTACTTTGAGCGCCCTATGCACTCGGACCCCAGGATCCCTCTGATCCTCCACACTGGCAAGAGTCTTACCATTAATACTATATTCTGCCAGCATATTTGACCTACCAAAATGAACCACCTCACACTTATCTGGGTTGAACACCATCTGCCACTTCTCAGCCAAGTTTTGCATCCTATCAATGTCCCGGTGCAACCTCTGACAGCCCTCCACACTATCCACAACACATCCAACCTTTGTGTCATCAGCAAACATACTAACCCATCCCCCCATTTCCTCATCCAGGTCATTTATAAAAATCACGAAGAGTAGGAGTCCCAGAACAGATCCCTGAGGCACACCACTGGTCTCCGACCTCCATGCAGAATATGACCCATCTGCAACTACCCTTTGCCTTCTGTGGGCAAGACAATTCTGGATCCACAAAGCAATGGCCCCTTGGACCCCATCTCTCCTTACTTCCTCAATAAGCATTGCACGAGGTACCTTATCAAATGCCTTGCTGAAATCCATATACACTACATCTACTGCTCTTCCTTCATCAATGTGTTTAGTCACATCCTCAAAAAATTCAGTCAGGCTCATAAAGCATGACCTGCCCTTCACAAAGCCATGCTGACTACTCCTAATCATATTATATCTCTCCAAATGTTCATAAATCCTGCCTCTCAAGATCTTCTCCATCAACTTACCAACCACTGAGGTAAGACTCACTGGTCTATAATTTCCTGGGCTTTCTCTACTTCCTTTCTTAAATAAAGGAACAACATCCGCAACACTCCAATCTTCCAGAACCTCTTCCATCCCCATTGATGATGCAAAGATCATTGCCAGAGGCTCAGCAATTTCCTCCCTTGCCTCCCATAGTAGGCTGGGGTAAATTTCATCCATTCCCGGCAACTTAACCAACTTGATGCTTTCCAAAATCTCCAGCACATCCTCTTTCTTACTATGTACATGCTCAAGCTTTTCAGTCTGCTGCAAGTCATCACTACAATCACTAAGATCCTTTTCCTTAGTGAATACTGAAGCAAAGTGTTCATTAAGTACCCCTGCTATCTCCTCCGGTTCCATACACACTTTCCCACTGTCACACTTCATTGGTCCTATTCCCTCACATCTTACCCTCTTGCTCTTCACATACTTGTAGAATGCCTTGGGGTTTTCCTTAATCCTGTCCGCCAAGGCCTTCTCATGGCCCCTTCAGGCTCTCCAAATTTCCTTCTTAAGTTCCTTCCTAGTAGCCTTATAATCTTCCAGATCTCTAACATTACCTAGCTCTCTGAACCTTTTGTAAGGGTTAGAAAAAATAGGTGCAATGAGGCATGTGGCTATTATGGCTGAAGGGACTGATTCTGGGCAGAATGATTTTAAGGTTGTATGTCTCCTCTGCCTTCACACACTTGTACAGTAGGTTTCTGACTCCTCCCCACTGCTGAATAATAACTCCTACTTTGTCAGCTGTTCCATTTGGTTTGGTTCCCCCTTGAAGAATCGCAGCAGAACAGGCAGCATCTATGAAAAAGAGTAAACAGTTGACATTTTAGGCTGAGACTCTTCATCATAACTGGAGTATAAAGATGAGAAGTCAGAGTAAGTAGCTGGGGGGGAGGGGAAGAAGAAGTACAAGGTAGCAGGTGACGGGTGAAACGGGGATGGGGAGGGATGAAGTAAAGAGCTGGGAAGTCGATTAGTAGAAGAGGTACAGGGCTGGAGAAGGGAGAATTGGACAGAAGAGGAAAAATCCATGGAAGAACCGGAAAGAGGAGGAACACCAGAGGTAGGTGTTGGCCAGGTAAGGAGAGAAGGTGAAAGAGGATAACAGGAATGGGGAATGGTGAAGGGGAGAAGGGCATTATTGGAAGCTTGAGAAATCGATGTTCATGCCATCAGGTTGGAGGCTGCCCAGACAGAATATAAGGTGTTGCTCCTCCAGCCTGAGTGTGGCCTCATCGTGGTGATAGAGGAGTTTGTGGACTGACATGTCGGAATGGGAATACGAAGTAGAATTAAAAGGCATGACCACTGGGAGATTCCGCTTTTTCCGGCAGACGCAGCGTAGATGCTCAGCAAAGTGGTCTCCCAATCCAGGTCGGGTCTCACTGACACACAGAAGGCCACAACGGGATCACTGAATGCAGTAAATAATCCCAACAGACTCACAGGTGAAGTGTCGCCTCACCTGGAAGGACTGTTTAGGGCCCTGGACGGTAGTGAGGGGGAGGTGTAGGGGCAGGTGTAGCACTTGTTCTGCTTGCAAGGATAAATGCCAGGAGGGAGATCGGTGGGAGAGGATTGAATGAACACCCTACCCTCAAGCTTACCTGGTCCATTTCTGACACCTCCCTCCACTTTCTCAATCACTCTGTCTCTATCTCTGGAGACAGTTTATCTATTGTTGTCTAGAATAAACCCATGGACTCTCACAGCTAGCTGAACTATGCCTTGTCCCACCCTGCTACTCGTAAAAACACTATCCCCTTCTCTCAATTCCTCCGTCTCTGCCACACTCGCTCTCAGGACAAAGGAAATGCCTTCCTTCTTCAAAGAAAGGGATTCCTTTTCTCCACCATCAACCGCATCTCTTCTATTTCCCAGACATCTGCCCTCACCCCATCCTCCCACCACCCCACCAGGGATTGGGTTCCTTTCATCCTCACCTACCACCCCACCAGCCTCCACATCCAGCACGTAATTCTCCGTAACTTCCGCCATCCCCAATGGGATCCCACCACCAAGCACACCTTTCCCTTCCTGTTCACCTTCTGCTTTCGGCAGGGATCGCACCCTACGCGACTCCCTTGTCCATTCGTCCCTCTCCACTGATCTCCTTCCTTGCAAGCGGAACAGCTGCTACACATACACCTACATCTCCTCCCTCATCAGCATTCAGGGCCCTAAACAGTCCTTCCAGGTGTGGAGACACTTCACCTGTGGGCCTTTTGGGGTCATTTATTGTGTTCGGTGCTCCCGGTGTGGCCTCCTGTACATTAGTGAGACCAGACCTGGATTGGGAGACCACTTTGCTGAGCTCCTTCCACCAGACTAATTGGGAGCTCCCCGTGGCCACCCATTTAAATTCCGCCTCCCATTGTCATTCCGACATGTCATTCCAAGGTCTCCTCCACTGCCACGATGAAACCACGCTCAGGTTGGAGGGGCAACATCTTATATTTTCACCGGAGATTTTAACCACACGAACCTCAAGTCAGTGCTCCACAAATTCCATCAGTATGTGGGCTTTACGATGAGGGGGGAGAACATGCTGGACCTGGTTTACACAAACATTCCCGACGTGTACCGGGCGGAGCCCCACCCCCACCTCGGATACTCAGACCACATCTCTGTTGTGCTAATCCCAGCATACAGACCGCTCATCAGGCGCTCCAGGCCAGTTCTGAAGCAGGTGAAAACCTGGCCAGCAGGAGCCATCTCTGCTCTTCAAGACTGCTTTGGGCACACTGACTGGCACATGTTCAGGGAGGCTGCAACCGATGGCGACTCTATCAACTTAGGGGAGTACACAGCATCAGTGACCAGCTACACCAGCAAGTGCATTGATGATGTCATTGTGTCCAAGATCATCACTACATGCGCTAACCAAAAGCCATTGATGATAGTGGAGGTGCGTGCGCTGTTGAGGACCCGTGACTCCGCCTTCAGAGCCAGTGACAAGACAGCCCTAACAATAGCAAGGACCAAACTGTCCCGAGCCATCAGAGAGGCAAAGTGTGCACATGCCCAGCGAATCCACAGCCACATCCAGGACAGCTGTGACACGCAGCGCATGTAGAAGGGCGTCCAGGACATCACCAACTTCAGGGCAACATCACCGGACTGTGCCGGTGATGCCCCCTCCCAGATGCGCTGAATAACTTCTACGCTCATTTTGAAGTGGAAAATGATGTGGCGGCGAGGAAGTCCACCCCTCCTCCAAATGACCAGGTACTGTGTCTCATTGAGGCCGATGTGAGGAGAACCCTGTGCAGGGTCAACCCACGGAAGGTTGCTGGACCAGACAACATCCCTGGTAGAGTGCTCAGAGGATGTGCAGACCAGCTAGCAGATGTTCTCACTGACATCTTCAACATCTCCCTGAGCAGCGCCACCGTTCCAACGTGCTTCAAGGACATCACCATCGTCCCCGTGGGGAAGAAGTCTTTAGTGTTCTGCCCAAATGACTACCGTCCCGTTGCACTCACATCCATCACCATGAAGTGCTTCAAGAGGCTCATCATGAGGCATATCAAGACCCTGCTGCCCCCCTCACTGGACCCCCTGCAGTTTGCGTACCATCCCAACCGTTCAACAGACAACACCATCACCATGACCCTCCACCTGGCCCTAACCCACCTGGACAAAAGACACATACGTTCAGATGCTGTTCATAGACTTCAGTTCAGCATTCAACACAATCATCCCTCAGAAACTGATTGGAAAGCTGAACCTATTGGGCCTGAACACCTCCCTCTGCAACTGGATCCTAGACTTCCTGACTGGGAGACCTCAGTCAGTCCAGATCGGGAGCAGCATCTCCAACACCATCACACTGAGCACAGGGGCTCCCCAGGGCTGTGTGCTCAGTCCACTGCTGTTCACTCTGCTGACCCATGACTGTGCTGCAACACACAGCTCGAACCACATCATCAAGTTCGCCGATGACACGACTGTGGTGGGTCTCATCAGCAAGAACAACGAATCAGCTTACAGAGAGGAGGTGCAGCAGCTAACGGACTGGTGCAGAGCCAACAACCTGTCTCTGAATGTGAACAAAACAAAAGAGATGGTTATTGACTTCAGGAGGGCACGGAGCGACCACTCCCCGCTGAACATCGACGGCTCCTCGGTAGAGATTGTTAAGAGCACCAAATTTCTTGCAGTTTACTTGGCAGAGAATCTCACCTGGTCCCTCAACACCAGCTCCATAGCAAAGAAAGCCCAGCAGCATCTCTACTTTCTGTGAAGGCTGAGGAAAGTCCATCTCCCACCCCCCATCCTCATCACATTCTACAGGGATTGTATTGAGAGCATCCTGAGCAGCTGCATCACTGCCTGGTTCGGAAATTGCACCATCTTGGATCGCAAGATCCTGCCGCGGATAGTGAGGTCAGCTGAGAAGATCATCATGGTCTCTCTTTCCGCCATCAAGGACATTTACACTACATGCTGCATCTGTAAAGCAAACAGCATTATGAAGGACCCCACGCACCCCTCATACAATCTCTTCTCCCTCCTGAAATCTGGGAAAAGGCTCCGAAGTTTTTGGGCTCTCACGACCAGACTATGTAACAGTTTCTTCCCCCAAGCTATCAGAATCTTCAATACCCAGAGTCTGGACTGACACCAACTTACTGCTCTCTACCATGCCCATTGCCTTGTTTATTATTTATTGTAATGCCTGCACTGTTTTGTGCACTTTATGCAGTCCTGGGTAGGTCTGTAGTCTAGTGTAGTTTTTTTTTCTGTGTTGTTTTTACATAGTTTAGTTTTTATACTGTTTCAAGTAACACCATGGTCCTGAAAAACGTCGTCTCATTTTTACTATGTACTGTACCAGCAATTATGGTCGAAATGACAATAAAAAGTGACTTGACTTGACTTGATATTCTGTCTGGGTAGCCTCAAACTTGATGCACAAAACATCAATTTCTGAAATGTCCAGTAATGCCCCCACTCCTCCTTCACCAGTCCTCATTCCCATTTCTCTCTCTTACCTCACCTCCTTACCTACCCATCACCTCCCTCTGGTGCTCCTCCTCCTTCCCTTTTTTCCACGGTCTTCTACCCTCTCCTATCAGATTCTCCCTTCTCCAGCCCTTTATCTCTTTCACCAATAGACTTTCCAGTTCTTTACTTCAACCCTCCCCGTATTTCAGTTTCACCCATCACCCACCACCTGCCCTTCCCCCCACCTTTTTACCCTGACTACTTCATCTTTCTTCTCCAGTCTTGATGAAGGTCTCGGCCCAAAACGTCGACTGTTCACTCTTTTCCACAGATGCTGCCTGGCCCATGCAATTCCTCCAGCATTTTGTGTCTGTCACTTGGACTTCCAGCATCTGCAGATTTTCTCTTGTTTGCACTTTGAAGTGTGATTCTTCTTGTTAAAGCTGCCACACAAATACAAATGGAGTTGTAACACACACAAAATGCTGGTGGAACGCACCAGGCCAGGCAACAACTATAGGAAGAAGCACTGTCGAAGTTTCAGGCCAAGACCCTTCGTCAGGACTAACTGAAAGGAAAGATAGAAAGAGATTTGAAAGTAGGAGGGGGAGGGGGAAATGTGAAATGATAGAAGCTAAGGAGGGGTGAAGCTAAGAGCTGGAAAGTTGATTGGGAAAAGGGATACAGAGCTGGAGAAGGGAAAGGATCATGGGACGGGAGGCCTCGGGAGAAAGAAAGGGAGAGGGGAGCACCAGAGGGAGATGGAGAACACAGAGAGAAAAAAAGAGGGAGGGCGGAAAATAAATAAATTAGGGATGGGGTAAGAAGGGGAGGAGGGCATTAATGGAAGTTAGAGAAGTCAATGTTCATGCCATCAGGTTGGAGGCTACCCAGCCGGTATATAAGTTGTTGTTCCTCCAACCTGAGTTTGGATTCATTTTGACAGTAGAGGAGGCCATGGATAGACATATCAGAATGGGAATGGGACGTGGAATTAAAATGTGTGGCCACTGGGAGATCCTGCTTTCTCTGGCGGACCGAGCATAGGTGTTCAGCAAAACGGTCTCCCAGTTTGCATCGGGTCTCACCAATATATAAAAGGCCACACCGGGAGCACCGGACGCAGTATACCACACCAGCCGACTCACAGGTGAAGTGTCGCCTCACCTGGAAGGACTGTCTGGGGCCCTGAATGGTGGTGAGGGAGGAAGTGTAAGGGCAGGTGTAGCACTTGTTCAGCTTACAAGGATAAGTGCCAGGAGGGAGATCGGTGGGAAGGGACAATGGTTTTTGCTCTTTACAATAGAAAGTAGAAACTTCACTTTAAAAACTAAACTGCGTCCTGAGACGAATATGCAGCAAAACTAATTAACAAACTACCCCTGAACTAACTGTGTCACAGCAGGGGCTTCCCCTTGTATACCTGTTGTATACACCGGCGGGAAAATTACATCATGTGACCTCACACTGGCAGGAAAATTACATCACCCCACCATCACAAGACGATTACATCATGCTCACAAGATACTCAATTACATCATGGGGTATGTAACAAATGTGATTAACTGGATTAACTGCAGATGACACCAAGATTGGGGGTGTAGTGGATAGCGAGGAAGGTTACCGTGGCTTGCACAATTGATCTGCATCAGCTGGAAAAATGGCAGTGTGAGGTGTAGCACCTCGGGAGGACTAACCAGGATAGGTCTTACACCGTGAGTGGTAGGGCACCGAGGATCTGGAAATACAGGTCCAAAATTCATTGGAAATGACTTCACAGGTTGATAGGTTTGTAGAGAAAGTTATTGTTACATTGGTCTTCATAAATCAATGTATAGAGTACAGGAGATGGGATGTTATGTTGAAGTTGTATAAGATGCTGGTGAGGCCTAATTTGGAGTATTGTGTGCAGCTTTGGTCACCTACCTACAGGAAAGATGTAAACGAGGTTGAAAGAGTACAGAGAGTACAAGATTGTTGCTGGGTCTGGAAGACCTGATTTATAAGCAAAGATTGAATAGATTAGGACTGTACTCTTTAGAACGTAGAAAATTGAGAGGAGATTTGATAAAGGTATACAAAATTAAGAGGGGTTTAGCAAGGGTAAATACAAGCAGGCTTTTTCCACTGGGGCTGGGTGAGACTACAACTAGACATAATGGGTTAAGGGCGAAAGATGAAAAGTTTAAGAAGGGGAACTTCTTCAGTCAGATGCTGGTGAGAGTGCAGAAAGAGCTGCCAGCTTGATTTCAACATTTAAGAGAAGTTTGGCTATGGTCCCACAGCAGGTCGATGGGAGTAGGCAGTTTAAATAGTTTTGGCATGGAATAGATGGGCTGAAGGGCCTGTTCCTGTGCCGTACTTGCCTATGACTCATGACACATGGTCTTTGGGATTTGATATGAATTCCACGTCAAGTAAAGCATTAATCCTCTGTCCCCAGAGATGTAATGCACCACCAAACCAGCTCAATTCCCTGGAGTTCACTTACTGAAAACTAAGGTCAGAAGGTGGGGTGGAGATACATCTCTACCAAACAAGATGTAAGGAACTCCTTCCCTCTGCTAACCTGCAGGTCACCCTTGAGCAAGGTGTGGCACCTGCTTGAGCCCCCCCCACCCCACCAATTAGGGTCACATGAAACCATGGGAGCAGGTGATGATGGATGGTTGTTTGAGAAGCTGGTGCATATCACAAGTCCTGGTTGTACGACCACTGACACCAGGCTCTGAGGAGTATTGATAATGGCTGGGGTCACATGTCTTACAAAGTCACTGCCCAGAAGGCAACGGCAAACCACTTCTGAAGAAAAATTTGCCAAGAACAATCATGGTCATGAGACCATTATTGCCCACATCACATGACGCAGATGCTGATGATCTGCCAAATGCCCAAACCCGTTACCACCAATAAAGTCACATTCCCAGATAGGGTAGCTTTCAAAATTCTGGTTGCACTAAATTATTGGTGATTTGTGGACTGCACCAGAACTGGGTCCGTCGCTGGGCAAATATTTTTGAGGAAATAGAGAGACCAAACAGATTAGGAGAATGGGCAAAGAAGTGGCAGATGGAATACAGTGTCAGGAAGTGTACGGTCATGTACTCTGGTAGAAGAAATGAAAGGGTTGTCTATTTTCTAAGTGGAGAGAGAATACTAAAATCAGAGGTGCAAAGGGATTTGGGAGTCCCTGTGCAGGATTCCCTAAAGGCTAATCTGCTGGTTGAGTCAGTGGTGAGGAAGGCATATGCACTGTCAGCATTCATTTCGAGAGGACTAGAATATAAAAGCAAGGACATAATGCTGAGACTTTATAAAGCACTGGTGAGGCCTCACTTGGAGTATTGTGAGCAGGTTTGAGCTCCTTACCTTGGAAAGGATGTGTTGAAACTGGAAAGGGTTCAAAGTAGGTTCACGAAAATGATTACAAAATTGAATGGCTTGTCACATGAAGAGCACCTGATGGCTCTGGACCTGTATTCACTAGAATTCAGAAGAATGTAGGGCGACCTCATTGAAATCTATAGAATGGTGAAAGGCCTTGATAGATCAGATGTGGAGAGGATATTTCCTGTGGTTGGAGAGCCTAAGAGCAGAGGAAACAGCCTCAGAACAGAGGGATGTTCTTTCAGTATGGAGATAAGGAGGAATTTCTTTTGCCCCGGGGTAGTGAATCTGTGGAACTCATTGCCACTGGTAGCTGTGGAGGCCAAGTCCTTATGTATATTTAAGGCAAAGGTTGATTCATGATTAATCAGGCCATGAAGGATACGGAGAGAAAACAGGAGATAGGCCTGAGAGGAAAAATAGATCAGCCATGATGAAATGACGGAGTAGATTTGATGGGCCAAATGGCCCAACTCTGCTCCTATGTCTTATGGTAACCCCATGTTGTCATGGAGAAGTATCTGGGTGATAATTGTTATTGGACAAATCAGATAGTTTCCTCCTGACCCTTCTCCCTTCCCATTTTCCCTTCTACTGACTTCACTAAGAATTAAAATCAATCTGATATTGACCAGTCTGCACCGTTAATTTACCTGCTACATCTCACTCAAGCTGTTATTTGCTGCCACTGACATCACTGGGGGCTGAAAATTACTTCAGGACCCCCTCCTGCATGGCATCTGAGGGTGGGAGGGGGGCAGGGGGAGTGGAGGAACTACTCAAGGACACGCCTGTCAATCTGGCACCACTAACTTAAAGAGTTAAGACACTGCGGAGGGTGGAGTCTATCCAATGCGCAGTTTAATCCGCTTTACCTGCCCCCACTCCCTGCACGCAGCTCTACCGAGCATCATGCTGGTGGGTCTTACGTGAGGAGATTTCCCTCAGCAGACTATTAGGTCCTGAGTGATTGGTGACCCAGCTACCCAGCACTGGGCTCATGCAGCCTGCTGAACTCTTGGGTTTAGCTCATTATCTGCCGAGAGTTTGCTAATTTCCCACTTATCATTTTCCCTTTGCAATGGAACAGCTTTTCTGAGGAACTGACTGAACCCTAAGGACCTGGGTCTGACAGGGTTGCCCATCACCGTCTTTGCCAATGATGTCTGGAGAGAAGGTGAGATACTAAAGGACAGTTGGGGCTCTAGCAAACCATGCAGAGTTGAAAGGGAAATGATAAGAATGTTTTTTATGAGAAGGAGAAGCGGTTTCTTATTCAGAGGAGCACCTTGCCGACAGTTAGGAATGATAGTAATATTACTGTGTGTCAGATCTGAAGGATTTATCTTTCCTTGTCTTCTAAGAGGATTGAGATTTAGTATGTGGTGATTATTAACTCTCAAGCTACTAATGACCTTGCCTTTATGAAGCGTTTGCCTCAACACAGTTCCTTTCAGACTTAATGTGAATTAAATCAACAGCATGAAGGATTTATACTCTATGGAGCCATTAACAAAGTAAAATATGTCAAGGTGATTTGCTGGAGAGTTATCAAAGTTTGGCGGCAGCAGACAAGCTGCTGGAGGAAGTCAGCAGCTTGAGCAGCACCCGAGGGACGAGAGGATTTGTCAACATTCTAAAACAAAACATCGACAGTTCATCTCCTCCCTCAGGTGCTGTTGGACCTGCTGAGTTCCTCCAGCAGATTACCTGTGGCTCCAAGTTCCAGCATCTGCTGTTCCTTGTGCCTCTAAAGTTTGGCAGAAAACTGCACCTAATGTTGTGTAGACAAATGTTTAAAAACATGGCAGAAATGTAAATTTTGAAGTTCAAGGTATGTTTATTGTAACAGTACGTATACATTACACAACCTTGAGATTCGTCTCCTCACAGGCAGCCGTGAAACAAAGAACCCCAATGGAACCCATTAAAAAACCATCAAACACCCAACGTGCAGGGGAAAAAGATAAAAGTAGGCTAATAACATTCAGAACTGAAGTCCACACAAGTGAGTTCACAGCCACGAAGCCAATCCAGGAACACGTGTCTTAACGGAGGGGACAAGAGATGGGAGAGCCTCAGAATCTTCTGGGCTTAGGCTGCTGATGCCGGAACGATAAAAATCAGAGAGGTGAGAATTAGAGGAATAATCTTAGAGCAAGTTTCCACAGACACCTCAGTTCATGGCAGGGGTCCGTAATGTAAAAAGGGCTGGGAACCCCTGTGGGAAGAGATTGTTCAGAGGGGAGGGGCATGATTTTGTTCTGAAACCAAGAAGGAGCATTTTAAGATCACAGCATTGCTCATTTGGGACTGAGTGTGATCGATGGGCCATGATATGAGTGTGAGTAGGAGCTGGTGCAGTTGAGATGGGAACAGTAGAGTTTTGGGTAAGCATGGTTGGGAGCTCAGATGGTTTTATTTAGTTAGTTAGTTAGTTAGTTTATTGAGAGATACAGTGCCTTCCAGCCTTTCAAACCACGCCATCCAGCGACCCCCCGATTTAAACCAATAACGGGACAATTTACATTGTCCAATAACATACTAACCAATACGTCAACACGGCAAGGTAGCGTAGTGGTGAACACAGCACTTTACAATGCCAGGTACCCTGGTTTAGTTCCTGCTGCGGCCTGGAAGGAGTTTGTACGGTCTCCCCATGACTGCATGGATTTCCTCCAAGTGCACCGGTTTCTTCCCACAGTCCAAAGACGTACCGGTTGGTAGGTTAGTTGATCGATGCAAATTGCCCCATGATTAGGCTCGGGTTAAGTTGGGTGTAGCTGGTCAGTGCAGCATGAAGGGCTGGAATGGCCTGTTCCACACTGTACCTCAATAAATAAATGATTCACAGTCGCTTACAGTTTGTTTAAGAGAGAAGGGGGCAGGGTGGGGGATGGAATCAATGGCTTCCCCTGTTTTGTTTGAGGAAATATCCCCTCATTTTGTGCTGCATGTAATTAGAGGAGTCAGCAATGTGGAACCAAGCAACACGGTGGCACATGCTGAAGCCGAGCTTCATTCTCCGATAATGTTGGAGAAGGACAGAGTGTCGTTCAGAGACGGGGGAGCAGAATCCCAATAGGCATAGATTGGGGCATGGTGAGCAAAGACTGCTTGCAAGAGAGTTGATTTCAGGCTACATTTTCACAGTGGTAAATCTGAAACCCTTTGCTCCTGGAGATGACTAAAATCTAAATTTTGCTTAAATATTCAAATACCAAGTTTTAAGACCCAGAAACATGATATCATTTTTTGACTTTCTCCTTGCCATAGTGAAGAGATTGAGTTTTAGAGGAGGTTACCAATGAAGATAGAGCTGTGGTCATTGTCTATGTGGGTTTTAGTAAGGAATATGACTAGGCCCCTGATGGTAAGCCCATCAAGACAATTAAGATGAATGGGACCATGGTGACTTGAAGTTTGGATTCAGAATTAACTTGTGTTCTCTCTTCTCTCTGTCTCTGCCATTCTCTCTCTCTCTCTTCCCCTCTCCCACTCTCTCATTTTGTCTCTTCCCCCTCTCTTCCCCATCTCTTCCCACTCTCTCCCCTTCTTCCCCCTCTCTTCCCCTCTCTTCTCCCTTCCCCATCTCTTCCCCCTCTCCCCTTCTTCCCCCTTTCCCCACTTCTTCCCTTTCTCTTCCCCTCTTACCCCTCTCTCCCCCACTCGCTCTTTCCACTTTCCCCCTTCCCCCACACCCCTCCTCTCTCCTGGCTCTCTTTCCCATCCCCTCTCTCCCCTTCCCTCTCTTTCCCCATCTCCCCCTCTCTCTCCCCCTCTCTCCTCTCTTTCCCCCTCTCTTTCCCACCCCCTCTCTTCCCCACACCCTCTCTTTCCTTCCTCTCTTTCCTTCCTCTCTTTCCCACCCCCTCTCTTCCCCACCCCCTCTTTCCCCTCCCCCCAACTCTCTTCCCCCCACTCTCTCTCTTCTATATTTAAGAGTCACTGGGTTAACACTAATGTTACTGGGTTAATGGCAGTAGTTAATGGCATCACTTTGAGGTACTGAGGGATCTTGGGTTTCAAGTCCACAGCCCCAGGAAGTGTCCACACAAGTTGATAAAGTGATAAAGAAGACATATATTAGGCTTGCCTGATTAGTCACAGCATTTGGTTCAATCCTCAAGGAGTTGTGTGGCAGCTTTATAAAACATGATTGAGGCTGGCTTTCCTGGCCATCCAATTATAGGAAGAATGTGGAGTCAGAAGTGTTTTGCCAGGATGCTGCCTGGATTAGAGGGCATGTGTGAGTGGAGCTGGACTCTGTTTCCTCTGGGGCATCAGAGCTGAGGAGATAGATACCTGATAGGAGTATTTGAAACAGGTATAGTAGACAGCCGGTATCTTCCCCCCCAGGGTCAAAATCAAAGTGTCTAATACCTGAGGGGAAGGTTCAAAGGAGACACGTGGGAAAGTGGGGGTGTTCTGGGATGTGCTGACGGGTGGTGGTGCAAGCAGATTCAACAGGGGCATTTAAAATAGGCTCATGGATGTGTAGGGGATGGAGGAATATGGAGCATATGCAGGCAGATGGGATTACGTGGCATTAATTACACCCGCACAGCATCGTGGACCGAGTGGCCTGCTCCTGTGCTGTACTGTTCTGAGCTCTACATTATACATTCTACCTTCCATGTTCTATCTGCTACTAACATCTACATCATTTCTTCAGTAAACCTGTAGCATTACGCCACTCACCTCTGCTTCTCCTCACATTCTCAGAGCCTTGATCTGCCTTACAAAACTTCCTTGTATCATAGCTATGTTCTCTGACCTGTGACCTCAAAATGGTTGAAGCTTAGGACCATTGTACTACCAGGGGATGGCACATGGTGGTGCTACCTTCCTGATCACTGTCCGATTGACTTATAGGCATTCTTACTAACTCAACCAAGACACCATTCACTGGTGTCCCAATTATGCTAAATAAGCTTACATGCATTAAAATGTGATTTAAATTGCTGAGACTTCATTGTAAAATTTTAAAATGTTTCCCGTTCGAAACCAGTCCAGATCCATCGCAGGTGACATGGAAGTTTGTGGTGTTTCGGGTAGAGGGTTGTCGTAGGCCACAGCAGGACATTGGTAGAATCAGAGCTGGGCTGAGAAGTGTCAGTTACAGACTTCAGTCTGAAGAGATGTGAAGTGATTCACTTTGAAAGGTGGAACTTGAAGGCAGAGTACAGGTTAATGGCAGGATTCATAGCAGTGTGGAGAAACAGAGAGATCTTGGATCCACGTCCTTAGGTCCCTCAAAGTTGCCATGCAAGTTGACAGGGTGGCTGAGTGAGTGTGTGTTGTGATTGCCTCCTTTAATTGGGGGACTCATTTCCCAAGCAGCGAGGTAACGTTGCAGCTCTGTAAAACTCCAGTTAGACCACGTTTGGAGTATTGTGTTCAGTTCTGGTTGCAACAACACAGGAAGGATGTGGAAGCTTTAGAGGGGGTACAGAGTAGATTTACCAGGATGCCAGCTGGATTAGACAACGTCTTATCAGGATAGGTTGTATGAGATGGGGTTTTTCTCTTTGGAGTGAAGGAGGATGAGAAGTGACTAGATAGAAGTGTACAAGACGATAAGGGCCATAGACTGAGTGGATGGCCAGTGCCTTTTCCCAGGGTAGAAATGGCTAATACAAGGAATCATAATTTTTAAGCGATTGGAGGGAAGTATAAAGGTAAATTTTTTTTTTAGACAGTGTTACGATATGGCAACAATGAATAAAGAATTGAGACTGGTTTTATAAACAAATAAAACATTTATTAAACATTGCTTAATAAAAATGAAAAGTAACCAAACGACTAACTTAACCGGAAGCTAACTGCTATATAGCAACTCAAACAGTTCTTAAAGCAATAAATGCGAACACAGTTCTTAAGATGGTAAATGCAAAAGTCCAGATGAATTATACAGCCAATTAGGAGAGACTTTCCTGAAGTAACGAATTCCTCAATGACGTGACGTTACTGCTGATCCTAGCCAAAATATGCCTTGCCCGAAGGATTTACGGCGAAGGAAATAAAACTGCTTAAAGCCACTGATCTTTCCTTGGTGAAATGCTGCGTCCAGCTCTTTCTGCTTTCACAATGCAGGAGCTATATTGGATGCAGGCCACTACCCTCTGAATGAGGATTCAATAAGGTCAACCCTGTATTACCACTGATGACACCAACTTTACTTGATCCTTTGGTTTTCCATACTTCAATAAATTCTTCACTCTCTGACTGGACTAAACTGGCAGAGGTTTTAAAAACTGCTGGCTATAATCTTTGAGACTCAAGGCAGAAAGTAAAACTTCACTTTAAAACAAAACTGTGTCATGAGACAAATACGCAGCATAACGGAGTCACTGACGAATTAAACCACGAACTGACCTGCGTCACAGCAAGGCTTTCCCCTTTTATAGCTGTTGAAGGAGGCCATCACATGACCTCTCACTGGTCGGAAAGTTACATCTTGTGACCTCACATTGGTGGGAAATTACATCACCCCACCATCACAAGACCATTACATCATGCTCACCAGATACTCAATTACATCATGGTCATAAGACAGTCACAAGATACCCACGGAGTATGTAACAACAGAAAATGGTAGCTGCGTGGGAAATGCTGCCAAAAGTCATGGTAGAGGCAAATACCTTAGGGATGTTTAAGAGATGCTTAGATAGGTGCATGAATGAAAGAAAAATGGAGGGAGGGAAGGGTTAGATTGATCTTGGAGTAGGTTAAAAGGTCAGCACAACATCAGGGGCTGATTGGCCTGTACTGTTTTATGTTCTATGTTTATACCTTACTCCGTTATAAAGTCCTCACGATGTTAAAATCGGGGGACTGACAGTTCAAAGTGAATATAGTATCGAA